>NC_057802.1:73180820-73525291 GCF_018294505.1 Triticum aestivum
CGGGCGCGGCGGCGCGTTTGTCCGACGGGCGCTGGACGCGTCCGCCCGCGGAGAGGGGAATTAGGGTTACGGGAGACTGCGATTTCGTTTTCGCGATGCCCACATATAAATAGGTAGAGGGAGATAGGAGGCTTCAAATGAGGTGCGGTTTTCGCCCACACGATCGTGATCGAACGACCTAGAGCATGGAAGTGAGTCTGGTGGGTTTTGGGCTGGTTTTAGAGGGGGGGGTTTTCTGGACACTCAAATGGACTTTGCGGATGCCCGGTTAACCGTTGGAGTACCAAACGACCTCCGAATGGAACGAAACTTGACCGGTAGCCTCCGGGTGGTACATTAAGACCACTTGACAAGCCTCGGTCCATTCCGAGAAAGTTTGACACACGCACACGAAAGGAAACAAGAGGGGTGCACCGGAGGAGATAGGAGCGCCGGCTTGGAAAACGGACAACGGGGAAAATGCTCGGATGCATGAGACGAACACGTATGCAAATGCAATGCACATGATGACATGATATGAAAATGCATGACATGACAAAATACAGAACGAAAGACAAAAACCCGACAACGGAGGGAAAAACATAACACATAGCCTGAAATGGCAAGAGTCGGAGTTACAAATATGGCAAGTTGCATGCGGGGTGTTACAGGGGAGGAAGGAGAGCTCACTGCGGAGCACAAGGAGGCCTGGTGGCGGTTTAGGAGCTGCAGGGGGCGCCGGAGACGAAGAAGATCGACGGCAGCCGGAGATGGGGACGAGGACGAACGGCGGTTGCGCTGCTTCCCAGCTCCACCTGAGGGCACCAGACGACGGAGTCGACCCCAGCGGAGCTTCACGACAAGACGGCGGAGCGATGTGGTGGCTGTGGCCGCGGTGACGACGGAGAACGGTGGCGACCGCGTCGGTCTCCTCTCCAAAACGAAGCAGAGGGAGAGGTGGATCTGGGGGAGGAGAGGTACAAGTGGGGGGAAGAGGGGATCGAGGCGACAAGGAGGGAGGGGATCCTTATCCCCTCTTCGGCGAGGCGCGTGGCGACGAGCGGGTTCGAAGGCGACCGCTCGCGCGGGTCGGTCGAACAGGAGAAAGGGGAAGATGACAGGGGAGGGGAAGTGGGCCGGCTGGCGTGGGCCGACGGCCAACTGGGCCGTTTGGTCCAGTGGGGCAGGGGCCTTTTTTCTCTCTGTTAGCTTTGTTTTCTGTTTTTGTATTTTCTTTTCTTTTATTTATTTCCCTTTTCTGTTTTATTTAAATTTAGGGCATCTTAGCATTTTCTAAATATGTGTTTTCTTCACAACAATTACCTATGCAATATTTGGCACTAACCGAACATTTTTGTTCTAATGCTTGAAAACTTTTGTTGTTTGCCATATTTTTGAATTTGAATTTTGAATCGGTTTCGAACTAACACGAGATTAGCAACAGTAATCGAGGTGACATGGCATCATTAGCAGAGGTTACTGTAGCTTGATTATCCGGGCGTCACAGGCCCTCGGGGACTTTCCCGACTCTGTATTCTTCCAGAAGACTTGTCCTGCAAGGGAAGAATTCATTATATATGTGTATCGTGGTTTTAACTTCTGTATCGCAAGTTTCTCCTTAGTTCTTGTTTAGGGCTATTTTCTGTCAGATTTTCAAGCCCAAGTGTCATGTCTTCTTATTCCTCCAACAACCTGGGAGACGGTGCTTGGTTGCTGCAGATGGAACTTGAAAGAGAGCGGATTGAGGAAGTTACCATGGAAGACGGAGCAAGAGATTCACTAGAAGTTCACCCTCCGTCTTCTGAGAGGGGCACTCTAGCTGGTATCTCCACTACTCCAAACCCACATCAAGCCATGAGTTCGAGTTGATCCAAGGAAGTCAGGAGGTACAAGATGGACCTACCCCGAGGAGGCCCCTAAGAAGGTTCCATGGGAATAATTTTCATAATTTGATTCGCAACTATGGGGTTGAAAACACCCCTCATATGCACATGCCTTCCAATTGGGATATTTCCTGTCCAAGTGAAAGTGGTACAGGAAAGAGCTCATGGTGGCCAGAAAAAAAACATCTTATGGTGGAAGTGCAAAATAATGCCACCATGATCCAACACTTGCTTCAGAAAATTCAGTGTTTGAAGCATATCTTGCTTAATATTGTGGATGACAAGGCCACTACTTCATTACCAAAGAAAGAAAGTTGAGTACACGGGTATGGGCACCATCCTTGGCTTGTTCCAAGCTTCGGGAGGTGCCCCGGTATCATATCACCATCACTTTATCATCGTTACCTATCTTAGTTTGATCCTCACTTATTTCATGATTTAGAAGAATAAAGTTTTAGTATGAATTGATTTCGAGTGCTTGTTTCGTGATCTGTATATCTATGTAATCGAGTGTGAGCGTTATATAATAAAGAGTAGTTTGAGTTGTGATGCTTTACTTTCTTATTTCAATCTTAGCTATTAAAAGAATAAAAAGAATCATATGCTAATCCCATGGGGAGTAATGAACTCACATAAAAGAAGTATAACTGATAATTTTTTGAAGATTAAGAAACATAGCATTGGTCATTGATGCAATTCATGAGAGATTAATAAAGGAAGAGAGGTTTCACATATAAGTACACTTTCTTGGACATCTTTTATGATTGTGAGACCCCATCAAATATTTTCTGCTTGACTGAATAGTTGATGCTGGACAAGGAAGACAACATAATGAGTTATGTTTGCTTATATTCACATAGAAGTTATATTGTTATGGATCCTCTAACATGTGGTGCTTGCTCATAATTCTTTGCTAGCCAAAATTTGTAGTAAGTAGAAATACTACTTGTGCATCCAAAAACCCTTAAAGCCAGTTTATTGCCATGAGAGTCCACCATATCTACCTATGTATTGAATAAGATCCTTCAAGTAAGTTGTCATCGGTGCAAAAAGCAATAAAAATGCTCCTAAATATGTATGATCTTTTATTGTAAAGAAAAATAAGCTTTGTACGAACTTGTGATGGTAAAGAAATAAAAGTGACGGACTACATAATAAAGGTTGCTATCACAAGGGTAAATATAAACTGACATTCCTTTGCATTAGGAACTTGCACATCGAAATGAAAAAGCGCATGACAACCTCTGCTTCCCTCCGCGAAGGCCCTATCTTTTTACTTTTTCATTTTTATTATGCAAGAGTCAATAGTGTTCATCCTTATTCCATCCTTAATTGTTCTCCACTTGGCAAGCATCATGTGGTGGCGAAAGATCGAGGCACATATATCCAGTTGGATGTAGGTAATCATGAATTATTATTGTTGACATTATCCTCGAGGGAAATAAGTTGGGAGGTGAAAACAATAAACCCCCATCTTCCTATGTGTCTGACTGAAACATTTGTTCCAAAAATATGCCTTGAGTATTAGCAATCATAGAAGACTAGATGATAGTTGAGTATGTGAAGCTTTTTAAATAAAATCTCTTACATAGGCTCTTCATGGAAATATGATGAACTGCAATTTCTTCAATGACTGAGAACATAGTTTGTTAGTTCTCAAGAAAGTTTATGGTTTATACTTTAGCATTGTGGATGAATTGTTACTTGATCATGAGAAGTTTTATGATGATATATTGTTGTTATAATAAAGATCATGATGCTACCATGTCGATTGTTTTATCGGCACCTCTCTCTCTCTAAATATCTGGTCATGATTATCGAGTTCGGCATTCGCTTGAGGGCAAGCGAGGTATAAGCTTGGGGGAGTTGGGGGGCATTTGGTTTTAGGCCTAGCAATGCCACACTTTGCCCTACAATGTTGCCAAACTTGTCTAAGGTTAGTTCTTCAAAATGAGACCCACAAGTTGGCAAGCCTAAGGGAATCTTGCCACACTTTTTGTGTGTATGTCATGTGGGGCCCTAGTGTGGCTTTCCTAAGGTGTGGCTTGAACCAAACACTCACCTAAGTTAGTCGAACTTGCCTAACCTTAGGTGTGGCAATCTTTGGCAATCTTAGTCGCAAACCAAACAGCCCCTTGATACATCCATTTTGGATCATGTTTTCCTATTGTTATTTATAATGTTTTGGGTTAATATTCCCCTTCATGAGGCAATTCTAATGACTTTTCTCTCTATTGTTGCAAGTTTCACATGAAGAAGGAAATTGCCAGCAGCTGGAATTCTGAACCTGAAAAAGGTACATAAGAGATAGATATCCTCCGGATCTCCAAATGACCTGAAAATTTACGAAGAATTATTTTTGAATTAATAAAAATACTCGAAGAGGGATCACCAGGAGGGGGCTACCAGTGAGGCACAAGCTCGGGTGGCGCCCCTGGGCTCGCCATGTGATCTTATGGGCCCACTAGCGGGCTTCCGTGGCCCTCCTTCTCCTATATGATGCCATTTTCCCTAGAAAAAAATCAAGAGAAGACTTTCGGGATGAAGCGCCTACTTCTCAAGGTGGAACCTAGGCAGGAGCATTTTTGCTCTCCGGCGGAGCGATTCTGTTGAGGATATAGACCTTAGAGTCACCCGCCAGGAGGGGCCGGGTTACTCGTATGGTCATTGCCAGAAGCCCGGAGCCAAGCTTGAAGACGGTGGGCCAGAGATGGGCTAAGACCCGGATATGGCTTAAGGCCCGTAGTTACAATCATTATTATGGTAGAACTTGTAGTGTAAGGCAAGTATAGTTGAGAGTCCGAGCCGGACACTCTTATGAGCCGGCCGGGACTCTAAGGGCTGCTGGTCATCAGCCTCCCTATATAAAGGGACGACCCGGCAGCGGTTTAGGGGCGACAACAACCTCATCGAGAGCCGGGCATAGCAGTTTAGCTCCCTGGTGATCGTAACCCTAATCAATACCACCTCAAACTCGACGTAGGCTTTTACCTTCACCGTAAGGGGCCGAACCAGTATAAACCCTCGTGTTCCTTGTCCCGCATTAACCCCTTCAAGCTTCCTACTTGCGATGGCTCCACGACTAAGTCCTAGCTCGAGGACATCTGGCGTGACAATTCCACGACAGTTGGCGCCCACCGTGGGGCCAGCGCACGGTGGATTTGAGTTCTTGAAGGGCAGCTTCGAAGGGCTCAAGGGATACGCTGTGGGCCGGATGACCAAGAGTCTTCACGGCAAGCTCTACATCGACGATGCAAACTGGGGCCCCGACGCCGGCTCAATTGAGTACGGGTACCGGGTCCCCTTCGGCAGAATTCATGTTTTCATTGGCAAGATTGGTGAGCCGGGCCCTGAGCCGGATCTCTGCGCCGATCTCATCGAAACGGCTCAGCACGCACAACCCGCCCGGGCCCGGCCTGCCTTAAGGCGCGCTTTTGTGGGATGCATCCATGGAGGACTCTCCGATCGATCTAGATCTGGTGATGAGACGGCCGCCGGCTCTGACGGCGAGTCGGCCACCGATGAGTCAAACTCGTTGTACCAACTTCAAGATGGCAGGCTCATGGGTTGTTCCGATGGTGACAGTATTCCGGACCTTTTTGAGCCGCCAAGTCAGGTTGGAGTTTTTATGGCTGGTGCGCAGCCTGTTCAGAACCCCGCTGTTGGAGTGGGAAACCCGGTGCCTTCTCCGGCTCAGGTGCTAATGGATCTCACGGACAAGATGACGGCCCTGTTAACTGCCACGGTTGACCTGGCAGATCAAGCTCAGCACGATGCCGAGGTGGCACAGTTAAAATTGGATCTAATAAAAGCTAAGGAGGATCTTCCAGCAGAAGGGATCAGGCTGGCTGCGGAGCGGGCGGCTCTCGATGCCCAGACTCAGCTGATTCAGGCGCAGTCCTTCCAACTCACGATGGATCAGAACGCGGCCAATGAGGTCATGAGAAGGAGGCATCAAAAGGCCCAGTCTCGACTCCCTCCGGTTTACGATCCACGCAACCTCTTCAACACGCCAGGTGCAGGGTCTAGTAACCCGCCAGGGGTCATAGTGCCCGGGTCTGGACCCCTTATTCAGCCACGAGTGATGGGGCCTCCCCAGGTGCCCCCTGCCCCGCCTCAATATGTGCCAATACCCTCGGGTCATTATAATAACCCGCTGGAGAACATGGTCGCTGCGGCAGCACGGCTGGCGGCTCTCCCAGTTGACGGCGACTCTCCGACAGCTATTGAAACCCGCTGGGTCAGGGAACTCCTTCAGACAGCACTGGCGCAGCAAGAGGCGTACTCCTATAGCCGGGACAGGATCCACTCGACCCCTCGTCCGGGTCAGAGCCCGAGTTACAGCAGGCACATAGTCTCAGCGACCGGCTCAAGTAACGTCCGACGCCACGACCCGCCCCCTGGCCACGGCCCGGCTTATAACGGAGCCTTTCACGTGGCGGACCAGGACAAAGCACGGCAAGAGGCGGAGCAAGTGCCTCAATTGACGGCTTATCAGACCCCCCCGGCTTATCCGACGACCTCCGTCGACGTGGGTATTCCTACCAGGACCGGGGGCGTCCCTTGTTTAGTGCCAGCTATCCGTAATGAACGTCTACCTAAGGACTTCAAGGGCCCTAGGAAGGTGCCTAACTACACAGCTGACTTACAACCCGCAGCCTGGATTGAGAGTTATGAGATGGCTATGGAGCTGCTGGAGGTCAGTGAGGCGGCCATGGCCAAGTATTTCACCATGATGTTAAATGGAACTGCCCGCACTTGGTTGAAAGGGCTACCACCGAATTCCATTGGGTCTTGGGCTGAGCTGAAGGCCCGGTTCATCCAATACTTCAAAGATACCTGTAGGCAGTCTATGTCAATTGTGGATTTGACTAACTGTAAGCAGCAGGAGGGTGAATCCACGACCCATTGGGTTCGCCGGGTTAAGGAGATCATACATTCATCAGATAAGATGGATGCCGGCTCTGCAGTCTTAATGCTGGAACAGAATTGTCGCTTTGTGCCCCTGAAGATGAAACTCGGGCGACTTAAGCGCGACTGCACTGATATGGGTACACTAATGGCGGCTCTTGTCAAGTACGCCGATTCCGATGGTACCAAGGATCCCCCTTCAGATGATGAAAGGACAGGGAAGGGAAAGAAGAACGGCAATGGCAAGGGTCCTCGGTTTAACCCGGGGAACCAAGGAGGAGGCAAGCGCAAGGCCGATGGCAGCCTAGAGTTTGTAGCCAACGCCAACTCCCAAGGTAATAACCAGCGACGCAAGGGGAGGCCCCCTCCCTGAGGCGGCGGGTCAGGTCCGACGCTGGAGCAGCTGTTGAATGAACCTTGTCCAAGGCACGGCTCTAGAGAGAAGCCAGCGACTCATCTGTGGAAGGATTGTGCAATCATGAAGGCCTTTAAGAATTACAATGGCCCGGGCGGCGGTTCAGGCGCTGGTGGCTTTCATGGCCCGGGGGCGGCTCAAATTCCGATCCTCAGAACGGTCAAGGGGGCTTTAATCAACAGCCTGGCCAGGGTCATCAACAGCAGCAGGGGGGTTATCAGACCAATCCAAAGCAGCTTAGCGGTGGACAGTATCATGTGTTTACCACTAGTCTGTGCAAGCGAGATCAGAAGCTTCACAAGAGGGCTGTGAATGCTGTTGAGCCGGCGGTCCCACGCTACTTGCGGTGGTCTGAGCAGCCTATAGTGTGGAGTAGGGAGGATCACCCTCCCCGGGTGGATAACCCGGGCCACTTGGCCTTAGTGGTGGCTCCTCGGGTGGGAGGATATAAGTTCACAAAGGTGCTCATGGATGGAGGCAGCAGCATCAACATCCTCTATTATGAGACTTTTCGCCGTATGGGGTTGGTTGATAAGAACCTCAGCCAGTCAAACACTATCTTCCATGGCGTGGTACCTGGTAAGTCGGCTTATCCAGTCGGCAAGATCGAATTGGAAGTGGCTTTTGGTGATGAGAACAACTACAGGGTGGAGAAATTGACCTTTGAGGTGGTCAAGATAAGAAGTCCATACCATGCCATATTCGGACGGCCGGCTTACGCCAAGTTCATGGCACGGCCGTGTTATGTGTACTTACGCCAAGTTCCTTCTGCTCCTCATTGGGTTCGACATCTTACTTATGGAAAGGACTACGATTGATCCACTATACTTGTGGGTCATCACCAACATGTTTAATAACACCATAATAATCTTGCTCTTATTGAACTTCCGCTTCTCAATAGATGGTTTAAATCGTCGAATAAAAATGTAACACTTGATAGAAATGATTGCACATTCCTAAACCTAGAATGTGGTCAAGTTTTTCCAAAACCACGGTCTCCCAGACCACGTGCCACTTATAATATCGGTTGACATGACTTTCCCCATCCCACACAGTTTAAATTTGAAAAAGGTTGGACTCTCGCTCATCCTATGGGCCGGCTATCCTTTAAACCTAGGTCTCAGCCTAGGTAAGTTCGAACATAGCCTTCTCACTTGTTGTAAGTTTTTAACGAACTTGATGAATTACAAGAATTTTTGTTTGTGCGGTTTCAAAATGAAAGAATCGGTGCTTACAAATAGTTGAATTTGGGTTTGATCTCAAAATATGAATATCCCCAAGTACGTCGGTAGTACCAGAAGAAAATCTTCGAAAGTACCGAGCTGAGTGACACTCATACAAATGTGGCTAGAGAGTGGATTTTGAGATGGCTTCGGCTTAGGACCAGTTCTTGTAATTCATACTGAAGACTTTGCTTGTGAGCCTCTTCATAGCACGGGTGTCCTATACTCAATGTGAATCTTGGATTCACCAAAATGCCTATAAAGTACGAACTAGGATCTTGAGGAGTGCAATAACTAGAAAATTTGTTTGTCGGGGACACCATTCACCATATGCTTGTAGCCAAATCTGATACATAAATAAGGTCAAATACTATGCCTGAAATAAGCTTAGTTAAAACATTAGTCTTCTCAATGACTTTCCCATAAATCATCAAAACCAACTAGGGTAGTGTCGAGATGCACTTTCAGTATCACATCCTCACCCTTGTCGCAAACATACCTAGGTCTACCCCTATCCTCATTCAAACTCCCCCCTTCGGCCTTCCACCCCATACTTGACAAATGTGATACGTACCATGATATGTCTCCAACGTATCTACTTTTCTCATGCTTTTCCTCTTGTTTTAGACTCTAATTTGCATGATTTGTATGAAACTAACCCCGGACTGACGTTGTTTTCAGCAGAACTACCATGGTGTTTTTTTTGTGCAGAAATAAAAGTTCTTGGAATGGAACGAAACTTTGCGAGGATTTTTTATACCAATAATAAGAATTTCTGGAGCCAAGACCTGCTAGAGAGGGGCACCTGGGTGGGCACAACCCACCAGGGTGCGCCCCCCTCTCCTGAC
The DNA here is from genome assembly GCF_018294505.1 of Triticum aestivum. Lineage (NCBI taxonomy): Eukaryota > Viridiplantae > Streptophyta > Magnoliopsida > Poales > Poaceae > Triticum > Triticum aestivum. The sequence continues at coordinate 73,190,080 of NC_057802.1, forward strand.
GCGCCCAGGAGGGTTGTACCCACCTGGTGGCCCCGCAGACCTCAACCCTGATACAATAAATTCCTATTTTCGGAGAAAAGTCAGGGAAAAAGAATTATCGCGTTCCATGAGACGGAGCCGCCGCCAAGCCCTGTTCTTCCTCGGGAGGGCAGATCTAGAGTCCGTTTGGGGCTCCGGAGAGGGGGATCTTCGTTCTTCGTCACCACCAACCAATCTCCATCGCCAATTCCATGATGCTCCCCATAGGGAGTGAGTAATTCCTTCGTTGGCTCGCTCGTGGTGAGGAGTTGGATGAGATTTATCATGTAATCAAGTTAGTTTTGTTAGGGCTTGATCCCTAGTATCCACTATGTTCTTAGATTGATGTTGCTATGACTTTGCTATGCTTAATGCTTGTCACTTTGGGCCCGGGTGCCATGAACTCAGATCTGAACCGTTTATGAATTCATCATTATATCCATGTTTTAGATCCGATCTTGCAAGTTATAGTCACCTACTACGTGTTATGATCCAACAACCCCGAAGTGACAACAACCGGGCCCACTCTCGATGATGACCGTAGTTTGAGGAGTTCATGTATTCACTATGTGTTAATGCTTTGTTCCGGTTCTCTATTAAAAGGAGGCCTTAATATCCGTTAGTTTCCAATATGGACCCCGCTGCCACGGGAGGGTAGGACAAAAGATGTCATGCAAGTTCTTTTAATAAAGCACGTATGACTATTTACGGAATACATGCCTACATTATATCGATGAACTGGAGCTAGTGCCGTATCGCCCTAGGTTATAACTGTCACATGATGAATATCATCCAACAAGTCACCGATCCAAGGCCTACGAATTTATCTTATATTGTTTCTGCTAAGTTACTACTACTATCATCACTGTTACACTTGCTACAAAATTACTACTATCACTGTTACTGTTACCGTTGCTGCTGTCACTACTATCAAAACTATCAAACTACTTTTGCTACTGACCAGTTTGCTGCAGATAATGAATCTCCAGGTGTGGTTGAATTGACAACTCAGCTGCTAATACCTACAAATATTCTTTGGCCTCCTTGTGTCGAATCTATAAATTTGGGTTGAATACTCTACCCTAGAAAACTGTTGCGATCCCCTATACTTGTGGGTTATCATACCATTTGGAATTGTGCATCATCCTGCTCTCAAAATGTGGACATCTTGCCTTCTTCTCCATTGTGTTGGACCCCTCCCCCAACCTATTCCATATTTTGCTTCTCTCCCAATGATGTCATCGCTAGCATAGACAAATGTAGGTGATTCTTTTTCTGGTATGACGAGTACTCTTCTTCTATGGCTCAATGCCTAGTATCCTAGGACAAGTTTTGTACCCCCGGGGAGTCGGGTGGTCTAGGGGTTAAGAACACCCAAGCACAACTTCTTTGCCTAATGATGAAAGTCATTTTCAAATTCTTACATAGTCCCAATTTTCCCTAGAAGGAATGGCTACTATCACATTCTCCCCTACACAATGGCCACAACCAAAACAACTCCTTAGAAAAAAATATTATTCACAGACACTTACATAACTAAGAGCCATCTCACAGACCACTGTTGATGATGGTTCCTCTACCTTCTTCTGGCTAAATCAATGGGCTTTGCTAGATCTATGTCGTTGGCATTCCGTACCCTTTACTGCCGTGAGAGGGGGAGGGGGAGATCCTGACGTGAATATATTTAAAATTTTCACGTGGTAACAATGAAAAATGTGTTGTACACACATGCCTATCCACGCAGGTTCTCACTAAATGTGCATGTTTTGTGTCACATAACTTGTGCGGCACTGGTTAAAGGCCAGGGCTTCTTCTGTGCTAGTACATGAAATCCACTGGTCGGTTACCTAATTCCCCATCTACACATGTTGGGTTAGAAAATCTATTCCAAGCGGCGGCCAAGCGGTCACCATTCATCATCCACTTGTATGTCACACGACAACCATTGAAATAACCAGAAAAGTTGTTTTCTAAGATGCGTGTTAACCGTGTTAGGAAAATAATGAAGGAGATCACCGCGGCTAACCAGTCTGCATTCTTCTAGAGGAGAATTTTCCATGACAATTTACTTCCCATGTGCCAAGTCACCAAGAAAATTCATGCTAGGAAAGAGCCAACTGTGTTCCTGAAGCTTGACACATCCAGAGCCTTCGACACACTAGCATGGCCCTTCATGTTTGAAGTTTTACGCGCCAAAGGATTCAACCCTAAATGGCTTGATTGGGTGTCGATTCTCGTCACCAGTGAGCGCTAAGGTAGTGGTAAATGGAATACCTGGGAGAAGTTATGTACATGCTTGTGGACTACACCAAGGAGACACTATATCCCCTCTGTTATTCATGATTCCGATGGATGCTCTAACTTTGATGGTCACCAAGGCGGCGGAGGAAGAAGTGATTAGCTTGTTCATGGGGATCTCGCCGATGCAACGCTTGTCCATCTATGCTGACAATGTTGCTCTGTTCTTTAGGCCCTCGCCAAAGGACCTAAACTTCCCAGGCATGTGCTACAAGCTTTCGATGAAGCATCAGGGCTATGTGTTAACTACTGAAAACCCTCCGTGATTCTCATCAGAGGGGATGCAGAGGATCAGCAGCGGGTGTTGACACCAGATTTCGGCATGGTCAAGAACTTAACTAAGATGGCCTCAAATGGAGAAGTGATCTACATGAAAAAGTTTCGTATAGTAGGCACGAACATCTTTGAAGTTTGGGCCATCGCCGTCCAATTTCATCTCGAAGGCCGAAACTATGCTCAAAGTACTAAGATCTTATATTCAGAGTACAGTTTGGCCGATTAAGACCTCAAGACGACCTTATATGAGAAAATGTTCTACACGGATTGTGTTCGTCCTGTCGAGTCGATCGATTTTGATATATAAATCATCTCAATCAGAAATCGTATACAAATGTTAGAGCCATTCGAGTGCAGCCCTGCCACCAGGCAAAAACTGGCGCGCCCAATCAGACATGTGTCTAATAGGTAGCGCCACCAATTGTTTATACTAGTGGTTGGGGCGCCACCTTGTGGTGCCGCTTAAGAGGTAGTTGTGCGCACGTTTCCATTTAAAAAAATACATGAGGTCCTTGCCTCCATCTAAAAAAATATCTCAGAAAAAAATCCTCACCTCCATAATAAAAAGAAGTAGAAAAGGAAAAAATTATTGCCGTGTCCTACCAGCCAGCGCCACTTTACATAGCTGTTCATTTAAAAAAATATGTGAGTCCTTACCTCCATTTAGAAAAAAATATTTTATAAAATTCATCATTTCCATCTATATTTTTTCAAAAGCTTTCTCACTGTGGCCAACGAGCTTGCGCCACATGGCGTAGCTGGTTGGCCACCATTATGGCAAATCTTAATGGGTTTAATTGCGTGAGTGTTTTGGCCCACAAGACGGCCTCGAATCGAAAAACATTCAACATGAAAGTTGTTTTCCTTGTTGAAACAGTCAAATTTGCATTTGGGCGTATCTTCATCCGAGGTCGTTTGTGGCATGTGAGAGTCAAAAACCGAACTGATGTCTTAAACTTGCCTAAATCCGAATTCGGTTAATTTTGGAAAGATTTAGAGGGGATTTGGAGTCCTTTTATTATACGGGAAGTCCAGCCGTCTCATAAACAGTTGAGAGGTGACGGTCGATTGAACAACACACAATCGATCAATTCATCTACCAGTTTTACCTTTACTTTTATCTCTCTCCCTTATTCTTCTTTTTCTCGTTCTTCATTCTTTGTTTGCAGGGCGGCGAACCTCGAGGCCCTATGGGCGATCAGGTCGACCTAGGGCATCCCATAGCCGCCACGCGCCCTGACAGGGTCCCTCCCGGGCGTGTGGGGTTTCAGGTCTACAAAAGCGTCCGCCGGATTGCCTGCATACCACGCTTCCGGCCGGGTCTCCTTCGACGTGAGCTGCGGTGCATCACCCCCGATGTCGAGGGTACACGATGATGTGTACATGTGCAAACACACTTTTTGGAGACTCCGCTGGGGACGAAGCTTTTAATGGTCTCCAACCTGTTCTAGCTATGAAGAGATCGTCATTTAGGGTTTGCAATCTACAAAGGTAATATGAATACCAAATTCCCTACTGTAGACGCAAATAATTCATATGGTGTTACTAGATTGTTCAATAACTATACTCTATCGGCCCGCCCTAGTTTTTTAATCATGCATCTAATTACATGCAAAGCTCGATTCAAAGTAATTTACATGCTTCAACTTCTTATGATACTAGAAACATGCAACGTGTATTCCAACTCATATGCATCGGCAACCCAGCAAATCCATATGCCGATGAACAACACGATGGGTTCTGGTAATCAATTTGAAATGCCTCGTGTTAAAATTTGCAATAACATACAAGAAAGTGTTTACTCCTTTTATTCATCGGCAACTAATTTGCATATGTGAATCCAACCTTGCCGATGGATGGGAGAATTGTCCATGCTACTACTAGCTATTCGTCCAGTTACTCTCAACCATCATATGCTACACCTCTTGTTAGTAATTTTCAGCACCATACGCAACTGTAGATGTTCATAATTCGGCCCCACACCTTCATGGTCATAGCCGAATAAGTGAAAATTTTGCAGGAACACACGTGACATCATCTAATACTGTAGCATATAATGCATGCTCTACGCAATTCAAGAATTTGGGCAACATTCACGATTCGTTGCCGAAATAATCTGAAAGTATTATGGAGCAATCCCTTCCAGAAGCGGTTGCGGCTGCGTTAAAAAGGTCTTGGCACAAAACAAGAGAATTAGTGCTCTTTGCCTTGAACAATATGAAGAGGGGTTGTTTCCTGATTATGCTGCAAGAAAGGCTAGAGTTTTGCAAGATGAAACTTCATCAATTGATAGAATTGGCGAAATAACATATAATTATACAGCAGTGCATACACCTCCACCTTGTATCGCAACATATTATACACCCCCTCCACAATTGCAAATTTTTGGCAACACTAACTCATTGCCGAAAGATCCTAAAAGCATTTGGGGGCAAACTGATCTAGAGCAGGCTGAAATTGAGAGGGAAGTTAAAGCTTTGCGCGATAGGGTGCAAGTACTTCTCCAGGAGAGAATTAATAGGGAATTTGCTCAAAGAAAACAATCTTTGCCAATTTGTAGGATCAATAAAAAGAAGGATGATTCGGAACATGAAAGTGCTTAGGTTGAAAAAAGCTAAATCAAGTAGTATATATTCCGAGTCCATCAAATCCAGAGAGGCAAGGATTATTGAGAAAGGGCATCGGAAGCATAGCAAAACGACCATGCTTGATTTTTCTGAAGTTAATGGAACCTACTTCCTGCCCTATGTGTTCCGTGTCGTAGAAATTGACAAGCCTCAAGGACAAGAGCAAGTAGCCGAACAAAGTTCGGCTGACAAGGATCTTCAAAGTAATGATGCATGGAATAAAGAAAAATATGATGACAAGGTGTTGGGGAGCCATCCAAAGACGGAGCAAGATATTGTTCAAGTCACACCACCATCATGCTCTCCCAACATATTTGAAGAGGTATGCCTAGCAAGTAATTTACCTATTTTCAGATCAGGTCAAAACTTTATTGTTGATGCATCTATTAGAAAAAACTCTCATAAGTAATTTTGAAAGACCAATGAAGAAGGGTAATTTACTTGTTAGCAATAAAATTGTTATAGAACATATCGGCCAACCCATTGTGCCATTTCTAAAGACCGATACTGACTTATTGTTGCAACCAAGGCTTTCCTCATTGATTTATCTAAAGTTCATATCTAATTGGGGGTAGCTCTTATTTCTTACTTGGTTTACACTTGGTCTCAATTTAGACATGTATGTTCTAACTATTTTCGTTTCAGAAATTTAAAGCCAAGAGTAAATTTTGTTGAGAAAACCGATGCTAATATAATATCTTATCCAAATACATCGAAAATAAGGTGCAAAACACAATGCATAGCCGAATGGGGTGATGTAAATATGAACCATTCCTTTGCTTAACTCCAAAGCCGTTCGCACAACAAGATCGGCTAGAAAAGAAGAAGTATACCTTCAATTCAAGCTTGTGTGATCAAGATTTATTGGTGAAAAATAATTACATTAGAATACTTGATCACCATGTTAAGCCATCAATCCAAGGACGAATGTATTGTAAGTTGCATGATTCACCCAAGCATAATTTTGAGGATTGCAACATGTTTCGTCAAATAGTTAAATCGGCCATTGATAAAGGATGATTGAAATTTGTTAAGACACCAAGAGATGACCAGTCTATTTTGATTGGCCCTGATGGCAAACGGTTTTTGCATCGGCTACTTCAAGCTGATCCATTTAAACATGAGAAGGTAAAAATTGCGGCTATTGGGATCAAGATTTCAAGTAAGGAAGTTGTTCAAGAGCACAATGATAATATTCTTGAGGGCGAAAATTCCATCGAAGTTGCAATGAAGACACCAAGTACTGGGGGTACTATGGCGCACTATGGCGTGATGGCGCACTATGATGTGATGCGCCATTAGTATGAATATTAGGTTTTTTTATTTTTTTATTTTCTGTTTTTTGCACAGGTTACAAAATGTATAATTGGACAAAATATAGACAGCACACATCAACAACAGATTCATCGAATACAATAGAAGATTAGTCTCTGAATACAATTCATCATTTTAGTCTCCGAATACAAATATTAGTCTCCGAATTGAAAAGACCGAACAAAGATAGAACATTATATTACAAGTCTCGAGACCGCGAGTTTGTCTTCACATTACAAGTCGATATCGATCATCTAAACTACCATCACATAGAAGAGAGCTGCGGTCATCACGATGAGCATCATCACGATGAAACTCGTCTTCATCCGGTTCCTCCAACGCTCCCTCCCCTCTCCCGCTAGATAGCGGGCGTATCTAGATTCGGCCTCGGCCCTAGTGGCGTACCCTTTGTAACTGTTACCGCTGAATCGGTGAACCTGTCTCCGACACTCCTCCCAGTCGTCGTAGACTCCGGGAACCTTACCCTTGTACACGACATACCACGGCATCGCTATGCAGTAGCCAAACGAAACGTTAGTACCAATTCACAGACAATACATAAGCAATATATAAGTATGCAACAGAACGATCTGAAGAGAAAAGCAAGACATTAATAGCATCGATTACATCTAAGTTGAAGGACTCTCGAAACCAAAGAGACATACTACAAGTTCATTAAAGTTTAATTACAACATGAGCCAATCGATGTTTCAGAACTAGACACAGGATCACTGCTTTCGACTCGACTCAAGGGACCGGAGCATGGATGAAGCCGCCGTCTATCGTGGGAGTCATGAAACCACGGGCATTGTCAGCCTGCATTTGTAGGATTGTGTCGATGTCACTGTTGGACGGTTGATTTCTGAGGTAGAACTGCCCCGAGGTACGAAGGACATATTGATGGATGATTTCCGCAAACTCCGACTGGATGCGAAAGAATTATTGTCTGATGTCCGCGTCCTGGATTGCCGACACGCTCGCGGCCCAATCTTTGAGTCTACTCGGTAGCAGTAGTTGATGATGGTCTCGTACGATCGCCCGCATGTGATGGATGGCGTAGTAGGCACCCTTCTGACCGCCAGGCGGCTGCTTGACGCAGCAGAACGTCGTATTGTGGGAGAACACGTGCTTGCCGTACTTACGAATAGGCCTGGTGAAGGTGCCTCCAGATTTGACGTAGCCGGGGAGAACATCATCAAGAACCTTCTTGACATTTGTGTAGTCTACGTTCGACTGACGGTCCGGGTCGAAATACGTGGCCATGGAATATTTGGGGCTTAGGAGGATGAGCGTGCAATGTGTGTCACTGCAGAAAACACGGAATGTTAAAAGAAAAACGATCAAAATCTAAGAATTCATATGTTACGGGGCGGTTGAGGGGAGGACTTACTCGGGAAAGTAAGGCACGAGGAAGTTGTCCTTATCTTGGTTTGCCAGAATGACGCCTTCGAGGTAAGAACTCGTGACTTGCCGGTCCCCAGCGCTGCCCAAGATCTTGGCACGCATGTAGAAGGGGTCGACTATCACGATGTCCGGGGTCTTGTCACGAATGATCCGCGTCTCCATACTCAGCGAAAATAGCCGAACGAAGGTGTAGTGCAGCGGATGAAGGTTCAACATAGTGTGGATGTCATCAAACCGCAGGACGATCGTACCCCCGATGGAGTTATCCACAAAGCCCTTGCCCTCTGGCACCTTGGCCGCGAAAACCGGGTATGCCACATCCTTCTCTCGGAGACGCCGCTTCTCCAAAGAAAGAACACTGTCATGCAGACTCCGCATAGCACCGGTTGCAGCATCGAGCATATTTCTCGGTAGCATCGGCCTACCCGCCACATGCACCCTCCTCGAGATATCCGCAGTTGAAGGTGGCCCGTCCTGAGCACGGATCGTACTCGGTGCCGGCTGGCCCGCACCCTTGTTAGTCTTTCTTTTGCGTGCCTTCTTCTTGATCTACTGTAATGGGACCGAGTTCTGCTCACAGACCGCCTTCTTGAGTGTGTTGGGGCTGATCATATTTGGCACCTCGCCTATCTGAGGCTCGGTGAAGTCGGCAGCTGGAGGCGTCTCCTGAGAGCTGAACTGCAGACGACGCCTGTTGCAACTTGGCTTCTCCGCGGTACCAGCTAGATCGCACACGTCTTTTGTTGGGTTGGGTTCTTGAGAAGGAGGCCCCATGAAGTCGCCACCGTCCCCATGATCGGCAAAGTACTGATCGACGTTGGCAAATGTATCGTCGTCGTCGTCGTTCTGATCCTGTGCCATATGCATGTTTGGATCCAGTGGCATAGGGATGTCCGGCACCGTTGCGGCGGTCTTGCCATGGGGCCGACTTGGCGCCGGCACGACTGGCGGTGTTGTCTTTGGGGTGGTGTCCCCCGCCCCCAAACGAATCTGGCTCTTCGGCCAAAGCAGGGGCCAGCTCAGGCAGGCGCTGAGGTTCATCACGTCATCATCGTCGGCCCCGATGGGTCGAATCGGAGGTAACACCTCGTCGCAGCCTGGCAACACCAGAACCAGTTGAACCCTAAACAAGTTGGGTGGCATCTGGGTACCGTGGAACAAGGGGTTGCCCGGTTGAACGATTTTGCCCTTGGCGACATCGACCAACTCGTTGTTCACGAAGTGCAGGAGAGTGCACGGAACGTCGGCGGCGCCCTGCGAAAACATGTAGGGCGTTAGGGATGCCCAGTCAAAGGCAAGGAGATGAAGTCCTCTCTGGCATCGGGTATAACCATGGTGGTGAAATACCGGTCTTCTTTTAGGACGCTCTTGGCCCATGTGACACGAAACATCGGGACCTTCTCTCCAGCGTAGCTCAGCTCCCAGATCTCCTCGATCCTTCCGTAGTATCTGTCCTTGTTGTTACCGGTGTAGGATTCCATCGTTACCCCGGAGTTCTGATAACCATCGCTCTTCATGTCCTTGGCCTCGGTGTAGAATGTGTATCCGTTGATATCGTACGCCTCATTGGTCATCAGGTTGTGCTCGGCGCCCTGTGACAAGGAGAATATGAGTTGTTCTTCCGCGGAAGAATCCTCATGTAAAGGGTACGACAGAAGCTTCTGCTTGAACCAACGCGTGAAACATGAGTTGTGCTCTTTGAGTATATCTCCGTCTGTCCTCTGTTGGCCTCGGTCATTGTACGTCTTCTTAATAAAGGTTTTGTGCTCTACCACCCAAGGATCGACCACGTCTATGTGTTGTAGCGCGACTAGGTTTGCTCTTTCAAAGTCGGCGAGTCAACCCTCGAAGTCGACATGCATTTCGCGGCGACCCTCACGGTGACCCCATCCAGCGAGCCTGCCGAGGTGCCTGTTGACGGGCAGACCAACGGGGTTCTCGATGCCTAGATAATTCGTGCAGTAGGAGATGCACTCTTCGGTCAGAAAGCCCCTGGCTATGCTTCCCTCTGGACGTGACATGTTGCGAACGTATCCTTTGATGACACCATTCATCCTTTCGAACGGCATCATGCTGTGCAGGAACGTCGGCCCGAGATGGATGATATCGTCCACGATATGGACCAGCAGATGCACCATAACATCGAAGAATGCGGGCGGGAAGTACATCTCAAGCTCGCATAGTATCACCACGATCTCTTCCTGTAGCCTTCTGAGTTGCCTCACGCCAACAGACTTCCGAGAGATGATGTCGAAAAAGTTGCATAGTCCAAATAGCGTTTCACGGACGTGCGCGTCCATGATCCCACGGATTGCAACTGGAAGTATCTGCGTCATCAGCACGTGACAGTCGTGAGACTTCATCCCGTTGAACTTCAGCTTCGCTAGGTCTAGGTATCTGCTTATCTTCCCCGCGTAACCGTAAGGAAGTTTTACTCCTACGAGGCAGGTGAAAAACTGCTCAATCTCCTCCTGACTTAGAGTGAAGCACGCGGGAGGGTAGCCATTTCCGGTCTTCTTGGCCTTTTTGCCTTTGCGACGACTTTCCGTGTCCTGCTTCGCCTCATCATTATCATCATCATATATAGCGTGAAGCTCCTGCCTGATGCCCATTGATTTCAAGTCTGCCCTTGCTTTCGGCCCATCTTTGGTCCTCTCTGGCATGTTAAGCAGGGTACCAAGCAGACTCTCGCACACGTTCTTCGTGATATGCATGACATCAAGGTTGTGAGGCACACGGTGGATCTTCCAGTACGGCAAGTCCCAGAAAACAGACCTCGTTTTCCATACCTTCAGCAGCGGCTCTGGCGCCTTTCGCTTCTTTCCCAGCTCTGGCGCCTTTTGCTTCTTTCCCGGCAGTGGGCAGTCTTTCCAATTTTTCAACAGCTCGTCTATTTCCTCGCCGCTCCTCGTACGCGGGCGTCCTCGGGGTTCGGTTTCACCATCGAATAGATCCTTGCGTTTTCTCCACGGGTCATCGTCGCGAAGCCACCTTCGATGTCCCATGAACACGGTTTTCGAAGACCCGGGATCTCTATCTAGCTGGCGATACGTTGTGTCATCCATGCACCTGACGCATCCAGAAAATCCGTGGACCACCTGCCCCGCGAGATATCCGTAACCGAGATAGTCGTGCACCATCGTGAGCAGCGCGGCTCTCATAGGGAAATATTCTTTCTCTGCGGCGTCCCACGTATTGGCTGGCGTTTTCCACAGCGTGTCAAGCTCCTCTTTCAGCAGCCCCAGATACAGATTGATGTCGTTCCCTGGTTGTTTCGGTCCTTCAATTAGCATACTCATGTGAATGTACTTCCTCTTCATGCACAACCAGGGGGGGAAGGTTGTACATCCACACAAACACAGGCCAGGTGCTATGTGTGCTTCTCTGGCTGCCAAACGGATTGACTCCATCGGTGCTCGCGCCCAGCACGATGTTCCTTGGATCGTTCCCAAATTCTAGGTCTTCGAAGTTCAACGCTTGCCACTGGCTCGCATCCTTAGGGTGACTCAGCATCTTGTCTTTTTTATCTATCTCCGGATCATTTGCGTCATCTTCCCGCTTCTTCTCCTCCCTATCCGCGTGCCAACGCAGGAGCTTTGCTACCTTAGGGTCCGCGAAATACCGCTGCAGACGAGGAGTGATCGGAAAGTACCACACCACTTTTCGAGGAGCTTTCTTCCTCTTCTTGTATCGAGTGACGCCGCACACCGGACATATGGTAGACTCCGCGTGCTCGTCCCGATAAATGATGCAATTGTTCATGCACACATGGTATTTCACGTGCGGTAAATCCAGAGGACACATGATTTTCTTCGCCTCCTCCAAACTGGTCGGGCACTTGTTCCCCTTGGGAAGACGTTCGTGCCAGAATGACATGTTCTCGTCGAAGCATGCGTCGGTCATTTTGTGTTTTACCTTCATCTCCAGAGCCATGAGCGTTACTTTCAGGCGGGTATCCTCGGGCCTGCATCCTTCATACAATGGAGTAACCGCGTCTAACTCAAGTTGATCCATCTTGGCTTTCTCTCGGGCGGCAGCTCTTGCGTTATCCGTCTGCTTGAGAAGCAGCTCTTGAATATGAGGGTCCTGCACCCAGCCCATCGATGGTCCAGCGTCGTCTGCTCCGCCGGCATCATCATCTTCATGATCATGCCCGTCGTCTGCTCTGGCATCTTCCTCATCATCATGTCCTGCATCTTCTACATGATGACTGTGTACAGCATCACCGTCGTGATCATCTCCTGGGGATTCTTCGTCTTCTCGCCCGCCCGAGCCGCGGTGGTTGTCTTGCTGCCCTTCCTCATTTCTTGCCCATCCCCCATGGACGACTTCGTAGTCATCTTCATCACCTTGCCACCGATAGCCATCCATGAAACCACGCAAGAGCAGGTGGTCCCGCACCTGCCAGGATTCCGGGTCCGCAATAAGGCTCTTCAGCTTGCATCTTCGACACGGACATCTTATCTCCGTCTCGTTCTTTTGAAGCATCTCGGCCTTCGCGGACCTCAAAAACCTATTCACGATGCCTTCGGTCATCATGCGGACCATGGTCGCCTGCGGGGTAGAGCAAAACGATATTTTAGAACCAAGAAAAAATTTGGCATGACTTTCCCTAAAAATAGGACCGAAAAGAATGCTTAATGCCAAAATTCTCACCGAAACGGAAATGAATCAACATTCCGGCAAAATATTGGCAACTATCGCATTTCAAATACCGGTACACCTCCAAACACAAACACATATGCAACACCACAAACATATGCAACACCACGAACATACATAGATCTAGCTAGGCCATAAAAAGTGCATGTGCACATTGTTGTAGGGAGAACAACATAACTATAGCTTCCCCCCTTACTTACCTATCAAAACAAGGTAATTTAACCACTTAAATTGAATGAATCTATGGTGGAAATGAGGTGAAAAAGAGGAGGCACCCGAGACAAGGAGGAGGTGGAGAGAATGAAGTGGGGAGAAAGTGAGTGTGGGTAGGAGAGGCTGTCCAAAATATCTTGTTGCTGCCCACTTACTAATGGCGCACCAACTCTAAATGCGCCATTAGTAATCCAGGTTACTAATGGCGCACCTTCTGGTGGTGCGCCATTAGTATGTTTGGACAGGCGCACTAGTTAAAAAAAAACTTTTGATACTAATGGCGCACCCTGGGCCAGGTGCGCCATTACTAGTTACAACTAGTAATGGCGCACTCTGTCTGGATGCACCATTAGTATGTTTGGACAGGCGCACTAGTTAAAAAAATTGATACTAATGGCGCACCCTGGGACAGGTGCGCCATTACTAGTTACAACTAGTAATGGCGCACTGTGTCTGGATGCGCCATTAGTATGTTTGGACAGGCGCACTAGTTAAAAAAAATTGATACTAATGGCGCACCCTGCGCCTGGTGCGCCATTAGTAGTTTCAACTCTAATGGCTTATCAGAAGCCATTAGTATATACTAATGGCGCACCGCTTGTCTCGTGCGCCATTAGTGTCAATCCCATCTATAGCCCTTTTTCTAGTAGTGTTATCTTGATTAGCATGATTAATTGACGTTTCATCATAGTTTTCATCACTAGGGTTGTCAACAAGTAAATCATCATCACCTAGCAAATCATCTTCATCACTATTGAAATCAACATACTCGGGATGTGTTACCTTTGGACCCTTGGCCCTGAAGCATCTTCCAATTCCTTCATTTGGTGAGTCAAATATGTCGTGGGACTTGGTTGACACAAGTGCTAGACCGGCTACACCTTCATCTTGAGTATATTTGGAGTCGGAGTGATAACTTATTTCAGAGTGATTGTCGGAGTCAGAGCCGGATACCCATTCACCAACATGAGCTTGATGTCTTCTTTTTGTGTAGCTCCTGATGACTTTTCCTTCCTTTCTGAGTCCTTGCTTCTCCGAGAGGGTCTTCGTTCATAACGATCATCTCTACTCCTCCTTTCTCTTGGTGGTGATTCTTCTCTTCTACTTCTTCTTTTGGGAGAATCTTCTCTTCTTTTGTAGGGGGCATGCACTCATTGGATTAGTGTCCGGGTCTTCCACAATTGTAGCAATTTCGCTCATGACTAGAAGATCTTTTGTCATTGTAAGACCTTGACTTGGAAGTTCTTTCTTTGCTTCTACTCTTGTAGAACTTGTTGAAGTTCTTTACCATTAGACTCAATTCTTCATTGAAGGTTTGTTTCTCACTTGATGATGTGGGAGCATTACACAAGGCTTTGTAGGCACCACTTGACTTATTGTGAAGCTCTTCCTTATCCTTGAGTGATATCTCATGAGCAACAATTCTTCCAATGACTTATGTTGGCTTGAGATCTTTGTAATTGGGTATCATTTGGATCAATGTGCACACGGTATCATATTTTCCATCCAAGGCTCTTAGGATCTTCTTGATGATGAATTTGTCGGTCATCTCTTCACTTCCCAAGCCGGCAATCTCATTTGTGATGAGAGCAAGCCTAGAGTACATTTCAGCGACACCATCACCATCCTTCATTTTGAACTTGTCAAGTTGACTTTGAAGCACATCCAATTTGGATTCTTTGACGGAGTCGGTACCTTCGTGCATATCAATCAAAGTATCCCAAATTTCTTGCATTCTCAAGACGGCTGATTTTGTTGAATTCTTCGGGGCACAATCCATTGAAGAGAATGTCACAAGCTTGAGCATTGTATTGTAGCATCTTCAACTCTTCCGCGGTAGCTTCACGGTTTGGTTCTCTCCCATCGAAGAATTCACCTTGCAAGCCAATACACACAATAGCCCAAACGGCGGGGTTATGTCCAAGAATATGCATTTTCATCTTATGCTTCCAACTAGCAAAATTTGTACCATCAAAGTAAGGACCTGTACGGTGGTAATTTCCCTCGCTAGATGCCATACTCTCCTAGGTTGTGAAACCAAGGCTATGACCACCAAAAGCTATGGAAATCAAAGCAAATGGAGACCAAAGCTCTGATACCACTTGTAGGATCGAAAGTATGTGTCGGGACCCCGATTCCAAGTCACACCGATCTAGCCTGTAACACCTCATACCACTTTGCGGCCTCACGCACGGTAATCCCACGGGTGTCGCCTTACCATGGCCCGGGACCATTTGCGCCTTTTGGCTCACGTATATGACAATGTCGCTAGCATCCATATGACAGAGAACCCGGGCCGACATGGCTAGTCATGAACCCAAAGCGGCACTAACGTATGGGGACAGGCATACATGAATCAACATCGAACGTGTCGGTCAGCAGCGTGCGAATCCGGGCTGTAGCACTGGGCTAACAGGACTCCGGGAACCCGGGCTGTAGCAGGCTAGGCAGGACTCCGGATGTCACCGCGTGACATTTCCCCGAAGGGACAAACACAGGAACGATATGAAACACATGCCGGCCAGTCAAGTGTCCAGAGCAGTAGCGCTGGGCTAGCAGGACTCCGGTGAACCGGGCTGTAGCGGACTACTATGGCTCAAGGAGGCACTAGACTACATTTCCCCATAAGAGAGGCTGCTAAGGATAGACAACTAGATTGTCGCATCCCACACATACAAAGCATTTCAATCATACACACAATATGCTCGATATGTGCAAATACAACATGGCATCACAACAAGACTCTACGACTCAGAGTATTTATTCATTAGGCTCCGAAGAGCCAGATATTACAAACATGGGTCTCATGACCCAACATTCAGAGCATACAAGTCAAAGCACATGCGGAAGCTTAACATGTCTGAGTACAGACATCTACAAATGAAAAAGGCTGAGAAGCCTGACTATCTACCAGATCCTGCCGAGGGCACAAGATCGTAGCTGAGGTAACAAGCTAAACGTCGAAGTCCACACAGAACTACTAGCGAGACTGACGTCTCTCTGCAAAACATAAAATAAGCAAACGTGAGTACAAATGTACCCAGCAAGGCTTACATCAGAACTATCTACATATGCATCGGTATCAACAAAGGGGGTGGTGGAGTTTAACTGCAGCAAGCCAGCTTTGACTCGGTGGCTATCCTGAACTATGACTGCAAGTAACTCTTTTGAGGTGGCGCACACGAGTCCACATATTCACCATATCAATACACCACTATGGATCCACTCCCGTGTCCCTACGAGAACGCCATCCATAGCACTCACACTTATCTTGCGCATTTTAGAGTATCCACTTTCACTTGTCTATGAACTGTTATAGGCAACCCAAAAGTCCTTTACCGCGGACACGGCTATTCGAATAGATCATATTAACCCTGCAGGGGTGTACCTCGTCACACACGCTCTCGCCACTTACCACCATGTACACGTCGTGTACCTCGGCAACCTTCAAGCGGAAGCCTGGCGAGGGAGTCGGCCACGACCTGACTAACCATACAAGTCTCTAGTCCAGGTTTATCGCCTATTCGGGTTCCATCCGCAAGGAGATCCGGCCGGGGTGTCGCTCACGGCCCCAAACGATGTGTGCGGGGTTCCCGAGCCCACCATCCGGGTGCCACTCGGTACACCAGGCCACGTGTGCCTAGTATGTCCCAAGCCCACCTGTACCGGGTGCCACTTGGTAGACTACTAACACTACCTACAAACACCAGAGACTAGTTACAACTCCTGGACAGAGATCGAGGCGGTTAATAAGCCGAGAGGGGTCGAGTTACCGGAACCCAATGTGTGGTAGTAACTGTTCATGGATCACAAACACAGAACTCAGTTCCTGAGGACGGTTTCAATGAGACAACCCACCATGTACTCCTACATGGCCTCTCACCGCTACCTTTACCAAATCGTGTTCACACACTTAGCTCTCAACAGTAGGACATGTTCACCATATTCCAATTCATTCCCGATGAATCAGACCTCGGCACATCAGGGCACAAACAACTCCTACTCATGCTAGTGGGTTTCATCTATTTACTGTGGCAATGACAGGTCATGCAGAGGATAAAGGGGTTCAGCTACCGCAGCAAGTAACAGATGAATCGTTGTTGTCCTAATGCAGTAAAAGAGAGCAGGAGCGAGAGAGTGGGATTGTATCGGAATGAGCAAGGGGGTTTTGCTTGCCTGGCACTTCTGAAGATAGCATTGAGTCTTCATTAGTGTCAATGATCACAACGCCGGAACATCGTCTACCGAAAGGGAACAAATACCGGCAAACAGAGAAGAAACATGATCAATGCAATGCACAATATGATGCATGATCATGACATGGCAATATGCTGTGGTTTGGGCTAATGCAACTGGCAGCAAGTTAAATGGAGTTGGCTTGAATCAAAGATGCAAATTCAAACTCCATATGTGATTTCTTAAATGCCATTTAATTGAATTGTCCTAAACAGTAGTCATAAGTTGTTCTAGCATGCATGGATATGGTACAGATGGATAGATTGGATTTTTCTGATCATTTTTCATATATAAATTATTTCATTTGGAGTTACGGTTGATTTTCTATGATTTTTAGAAGTTTATAGGATTTTCTGGAATTTCCTGAATTGTTTTAAATACAGAAACTATTTACTGCGTCAGCATGGCGTCGGTGTGACGTCAGCAGGTCAACGGGTCGTCCAGGTCAAACCTGACATGTGGGGTCCACACGTCAGTGACTAACTAACTAACCTAAATTAATTAGTGTTAAACTAATACTAACTAAAAGCGTCAGGGGGGTGGCCCACGCGTCAGTGACACAGGGGAGGTCAAACCCCCTGGTCAGTGGGGTCAAACCCGCCGGACTTGGTCCACGGCTCGTCGCCGGTGAAGCCCGAGACGGCGGAGGGCTCGGGATTTGCCCACTGTCGACCAAATCGGCCGCGGTTTGGTCCTACGCGTAGCTGGGGCTCACGCGCATCTGGTAGGGCAAGAGGGAGGAGCTGGGGTGGAGCGAGCTCGCCGGAGTCGAGCTCGTGGCAGCGGCCGGAGTTCGGGTCTCGGCGGTTTCGGTGTTGCGAAGCACGGCAGGAGCAGCTGGAGGGGGGTTTTGGGCTTCTGGCGTTGCGCTAAGCACGACTATGTGCTCGGTTGCAGCTCTATGTGACAGTGGCCACGGCGGCGTCATGGCCGGCGGAGCCGAGCTTCGGCCGCGGTGGCCAGGGGGCTAGAGGAGGGATTCGACGGCGGGGAGAGAGGGGTCGGGAGCAGGAGCTCACAGGGAGGCGATGCAGTAGGTCAGTGGGCTCGGGGACGTCCTTGACGGCGCGAATCGACGACGAAGAGCTCGGGTGCCCGAGGTTGAAGGCGAGGTTGGTGAGGCCGTTGCAGGGCTGCCGGCGATGCGTGGCTCAGCGGAGAGGACGGGGACGTCACGGTGGAGCTTCTGGGCGCGTTGGTGAGGCGAGGGGAAGGCGGTGGCCGCGGTGGTGGCGATCGGCGGCGACGGGCTCGCTCGGGTGGCTGTGGCGCGAGCGCTGGGGGGAGAGGGAGGAACCAGAGAGGGGGGAGATGCAGGGGGTGTCGTGGCGCTCTTGGCGTCCTCCAGCAGCAGCGGCGGCAAGCAGGAGGTGGCCGCGCGCGTGCTGGCGTGCGGAGGCCACGCGCCCTCGTCCTTCTGGCGCAAGGAGGAGGACGACTTGCATGGCCAGATGGGCCGGCTGGGCTGCACAGGTAAGTGGGCTGCCAGGTTAGGCCAGGTAACTCTCTCTCTCTTTTATTTCTATTTTTCTATTTCTTTTGCTCTGTTTTGATTTAGTAATAATACTAAACCATTTCATAAAATCCTGGAAATAATTATGGGTGACTTCTGAATTATTCCAGTGACCCTTAACAATTTCCAACATTTTTGGAGCATCTGAAATATATATAGCATCCAAATAGCTCCAATTCAAATATGTTTGAATTAATTCAAAGACCATAAATGCCTTGGAAAAATGTGCATGACCTCTGGTAAAGGTTTTAACCTCTTTCCATAGATAATGAACATTTTTGAAGGGCATTTAATATTTTTATTTTGAACCTAGTTGAATTCATTTGGTGCTAGGGTTTGACAATCCCCAATTCAAGTTTAAATGAAATTTAGACATGATGCGGCAACCAAGCTAGTCCAAGTGCATAGCAAGGCTAGGGATGTGACAACTCACCCCCACTAAACAAAAATCTCGTCCCGAGATTCAAGCGTAGGGTAAGATGAAAGGGGAACGCAAACTAACATAATCTTCACGATCCAATTGTTCTTCTCGAAGATGTTGATTCATTGCATCCCTTGATCTCAACGTCTCGCTTTGAGAACTACATCCAACATAACAACGAATAGAGAGGGAGAATTTTTAGAAGAATCAATCTTCCTGAGGTTCGAGCAACTTAGGATCATCTTAATGATCACAAGATCAACTCACGGAATGGGACATAGAAACATCTCTGGAGCTGAGAGGCAAAACATGCATCAGAAGGGATGGAAGAAACAATTTGACGAAGGTTTCAGAATAGCGAGGAAGAATTGCCATGATTCCATAATGGGGCACCTTGGAAAAGGTGACTCGTAGAATTATTCCCTCAAGTGGCAAAAAGAATTACTTTTGATATAAATATCATTGAAACTCTATATGCCAGCCTAAGGCAATCACAAACGATCGTTTGAAAGAATTCAAAAGAATGGCATACTTGGACCAGAATGGATGATGTGGACTACCTTGTTGAAGACAACACAGGGGGTGATTTGCTTATTACCGGAAATGGTCGGAACCCCTGGTGGGACCACTTTTGAAGATGGTCCTTATCAGTAATTACTGGGAAGGGTAATCCAGGGTAGGATGGCACAATGACGGTGCAAGCTGGGAACAAAAACACAAATGCTAGGAATGATTCTAGTAACTGGGGAGAAGCTCAACAGTAGAGAGTGGATCTACTGTTTGAAAGGTTTAGCATAACCGTAGGAAACTGGGAGCAATCCCAGTTAGTGCCGATGATAACACCTAGTGCTTGTGCGTGCTCTCAAGAACTTGAGCATTTCCATATTCATCAAGGTTTTACCAACATCCGTGCTGAGGATCCTGGCAACACATCATACTACCATGATGAACGGTGATGGAGGATGCAGGTGCAAAGGAGGACATCACTTTCTCAGATTTTTCCTTAGCAATGCCAAAGAAGCAAATCTGGATGATCGACCGAGAGACATTTAGCACTCTGCTTCTAATGTTCTCCCTGATGTTCTAGCTACCACTGTTATGCTAAAAAAACATCAACATGGCCATCAAGTAAAGGTCGGACTTCGGAGGCACAAAGGATCCATCAGGAACAACTTCTAGAATAAGTTGCACTAAATCCTCATGGAGAAGATGGTTAAATAGCTCAATCAAGATACTACAATGATAGATCTTCCGGCTAGGTGTGTCGGCCAGAACATCAACCTTGTCGGGACCTACATCATAATCTTGGAAAAGTTCCAACCGTCATATTTGCCTGAGATTCAGATCTAGTTGGTAACAGGATATTCCAGACTCATCGAGTCTAGAAGAAAATGAAGGTTTGCAACACAAATTGACGAGATGACGTTGCGAGATTCTCGGGAGATGAACTACGATAGTACGCTCTAGAACATGAGCTGGTTCTGCTACACACCTTTGAACACACTGTCCTAGACAAGCACGACCACATGGTAGTCTTATAATAAAACACTACCGAGTTCTGGTTGGGAACCATCATCGCGGATAACGAAGTCCTTGCATAAGTCATATGATTAGCTCTTATGAAGGAACTTCTTCCCCTTGAACAAATCAGTTAGTGGCTTGATGTGCTAGGAAACACATATAGAATGGAGGCGGCCAACCTATCAAACCATAGAGTACTTTGCACATGACTGACTGACTTGGGATGGTTCCAGAGAAAACAAAACAAGCTTTCTTGGACTCACGGCGGCAACTTGCACCAGATGCACGTGAATCAGAGGAAGTCACTTCTTCCATCCAAACATATCCTTCATGAGATAGCACGAAGAAAATGCTAGCACAAGTTTCCAACACTAACTTAATGTTCAACACGAGTCATGGAGAAGATAAGAATGTTGCCGATGGGCTCAGCAACAATTTATCAAAATTCCAATGGAGATGGAATTCCACAACTATGTGGACAAGTGATAGCATTGGTCAGAACCAAAAGGTATAATGGTGCATGCTCGAGGGATCAACCACGAGTAAGACAACATTATGAACATCGTTGGTTCTGATTTGATTTGACGATAGCCCATACTCAAATCAAAGTTTGGACAAGACAATAGATCCAACAACTGATCACGAGGACCAATCGGTGAAGATATCATCTTTCTTCAACACACACACAAACACAAAGATATCCTTTGGAGAGAACTAAGTCAGGCAAGCTTTTATCTTCCAACTCTCCAAGTTGTTGTTTAGCTTAACCAACTAGCTCAAGGTATCCAACACAGATTCTTGGAGAAAGAGTGGTTTATAGGAAAACCATTTAATCACGAGCTCAACATAGCGGTCAGGTGACAACCTGGTGATACTTCCGAGAAGATATTCGGAAAATCACGTACCACCGATATGTTACTAGGCTCGAGAACAATCTCGCCTTTCAGGGCAAGACGATATGATCAACTGAGCAAGGGTTTGACAAAAGCCTAACTCATTGATTGAAGGGTGCACCAAAAAGAAGGACTAGGTAGCACGATCAACCTTAGGATGTGATTCAGTAACCAACACGCTAAGGATGAAATTATTGTCCTTTAACTACCAAGCAACAGAGTTGCTAGGAGTATTGATTTCATGCATCATGATTCACTTGTCGGTATTCCGGTTGTGACAACACGGGACCGAGGAATGAATAATGATGGCGAGAAGTATCACTGCGTCAAGAATTCATAAGAGGTGGTGCAATTCTCATGACACTCTTGACATAAGGATGGTAACACCCCAAGGTAGATCAGAACAAAAACTGGATTGGCATTTTGATCTATGGAATACAACTACTTTGACCCAATCCTAGATATGGACGAGGTACCGGAGTTTGTTTCTCCTAGTCATTCCGAAATAGAATGGCTTGACAGACCACAGGAATAATAGGCATCGATGAATACGATCGCACACATACCCTTGACTATCAATTGATAGATGAAGGTCGGAATACAGCTAAAGAGGGACAACCCAAAAGAACATATGATTATCTGAGTTGTGGATGCATGGATTAGTATGTCGAACAAGTTCAACATATTTCTTCCGGATAATCCATGGAGAGGAGGAAGGACTGGCAGAGTCACAATATGAATGGAATACTCCTCAAGAGCGCCCTGGTTGTGATCTTTTGGTTCAAACGAACTCCTGCCAAGAATGGTTCATGGTATTTGGAAGAACGATATACCACGGACCTCGAAGACTATCACAAAGGTTACTAATATCCTAAAGGAACGAGCAAACACTAGCTACACGAAGGAAGTAGGGTGAATCTCGAGTTCAGAAACCCGGGAATAGAATGCCTACTAACTAAGTGGCATCACGGGATGCTTTCGAGAGTAATGGCAAGAATCATCACACTGGGGATGCAAGCATTGCTAGATTGCTAAGTGGTCCTCTAAGACACCTAGGGTCATAATAATAACTCCAACGTATATGTCAAGGCAACAGAGTACCTCAACTC
Organism: Triticum aestivum; assembly: GCF_018294505.1. Taxonomy (NCBI): domain Eukaryota; kingdom Viridiplantae; phylum Streptophyta; class Magnoliopsida; order Poales; family Poaceae; genus Triticum; species Triticum aestivum. The sequence continues at coordinate 73,212,585 of NC_057802.1, forward strand.
AACGATTAGTGTGGTTAATCTGGCCCAAAGGGACACAAAAACAGAGGGAAAGGATTTTGCAAATGCATCAGATTGTTTAGAAACCTGGGATGACTCGGACAGCATGACGGCTGTAAATGCTCAGAAAGGATTTGAGACATTCACAAGGATTTGCATAGTCACTTAACAACATCATATCAAGGTTCTGGGATGAACTGTCAACACATGGAAGTAGTAGAAACTGAGCTGAGGCTTCAGACCAACAATCCTACGAGTCTACGGATTAGTAACACGTGAGCCTGATAGAAAGATGAGAAGCCTAGTTCTTAATCCCCGTAGAAGAGAAGAGGGTGACTCAAATCAGAAGGGCATAAGGTAAAGGAGTAAAAAGAGCCTTACGTTCCCTTCCACAATCAATTCCCTTATATAACTAAAGCATTTCTAGACTCAACTTCCACCAGTTTGGCTTCGTAAACCTACAGGCAGTCAGGCTCTGATACCACAGCTGTCGGGACCCTGATTCCAAGTCACACCGATCTATCCTGTAACACCTCATATCACTTTGCGGCCTCACGCACGGTACTCCCACGGGTGTCGCCTTACCATGGCCCGGGACCGTTTGCGCCTTTTGGCTCACGTATATGACAATGTCGCTAGCATCCATATGACAGAGAACCCGGGCCGACATGGCTAGTCATGAACCCAAAGCGGCACTAACGTATGGGGACAGGCATACATGAATCAACATCGAACGTGTCGGTCAGCAGCGTGCGAATCCGGGCTGTAGCACTGGGCTAACAGGACTCCGGGAACCCGGGCTGTAGCAGGCTAGGCAGGACTCCGGATGTCACCGCGTGACATTTCCCCGAAGGGACAGACACAGGAACGATATGAAACACATGCCGGCCAGTCAAGTGTCCAGAGCAGTAGCGCTGGGCTAGCAGGACTCCGGTGAACCGGGCTGTAGCGGACTACTATGGCTCAAGGAGGCACTAGACTACATTTCCCCATAAGAGAGGCTGCTAAGGATAGACAACTAGATTGTCGGATCCCACACATACCAAGCATTTCAATCATACACACAATATGCTCGATATGTGCAAATACAACATGGCATCACAACAAGACTCTACGACTCAGAGTATTTATTCATTAGGCTCCGAAGAGCCAGATATTACAAACATGGGTCTCATGACCCAACATTCAGAGCATACAAGTCAAAGCACATGCGGAAGCTTAACATGTCTGACTACAGACATCTACAAATGAAAAAGGCTGAGAAGCCTGACTATCTACCAGATCCTGCCGAGGGCACAAGATCGTAGCTGAGGTAACAAGCTAAACGTCGAAGTCCACACGGAACTACTAGCGATACTGACGTCTCTCTGCAAAACATAAAATAAGCAAACGTGAGTACAAATGTACCCAGCAAGGCTTACATCAGAACTATCTACATATGCATCGGTATCAACAAAGGGGGTGGTGGAGTTTAACTGCAGCAAGCCAGCTTTGACTCGGTGGCTATCCTGAACTATGACTGCAAGTAACTCTTTTGAGGTGGCGCACACGAGTCCACATATTCACCATATCAATACACCACTATGGATCCGCTCCTGTGTCCCTACGAGAACGCCATTCATAGCACTCACGCTTATCTTGCGCATTTTAGAGTATCCACTTGCACTTGTCTATGAACTGTTATAGGCACCCCAGAAGTCCTTTACCGTGTACACGGCTATTCGAATAGATCATATTAACCCTGCAGGGGTGTACTTCGTCACACACGCTCTCGCCACTTACCACCATGTACACGTCGTGTACCTCGGCAACCTTCAAGCGGAAGCCTGGCGAGGGAGTCGGCCACGACCTGACTAACCATACAAGTCTCTAGTCCAGGTTTATCGCCTATTCGGGTTCCATCCGCAAGGAGATCTGGCCGGGGTGTCGCTCACGGCCCCAAACGATGTGTGCAGGGTTCCCGAGCCCACCATCCGGGTGCCACTCGGTACACCAGGCCACGTGTGCCTAATATGTCCCAAGCCCACCTGTACCGGGTGCCACTTGGTAGACTACTAACACTACCTACAAACACCAGAGACTAGTTGCAACTCCTGGACAGAGATCGAGGCGGTTAATAAGCCGAGAGGGGTCGAGTTACCGGAACCCAATGTGTGGTAGTAACTGTTCATGGATCACAAACACAGAACTCAGTTCCTGAGGACGAATTCAATGAGACAACCCACCATGTACTCCTACATGGCCTCTCACCGCTACCTTTACCAAATCGTGTTCACACACTTAGCTCTCAACAGTAGGACATGTTCACCATATTCCAATTCATTCCCGATGAATCAGACCTGACTCAACTCTAAGCAATAGCAGGCATGACAAACAAGCATGAATGAGTAGGCACATCAGGGCACAAACAACTCCTACTCATGCTAGTGGGTTTCATCTATTTACTGTGGCAATGACAGGTCATGCAGAGGATAAAGGGGTTCAGCTACCGCAGCAAGTAACAGATGAATCGTTGTTGTCCTAATGCAGTAAAAGAGAGCAGGAGCGAGAGAGTGGGATTGTATCAGAATGAGCAAGGGGGTTTTGCTTGCCTGGCACTTCTGAAGATAGCATTGAGTCTTCATTAGTGTCAACGATCACAACGCCGGAACATCGTCTACCGAAAGGGAACAAATACCGGCAAACAGAGAAGAAACACGATCAATGCAATGCACAATATGATGCATGATCATGACATGGCAATATGCTGTGGTTTGGGCTAATGCAACTAGCAGCAAGTTAAATGGAGTTGGCTTGAATCAAAGATTCAAATTCAAACTCCATATGTGATTTCTTAAATGCCATTTAATTGAATTGTCCTAAACAGTAGTCATAAGTTGTTCTAACATGCATGGAGATGGTACAGATGGATAGATTGGATTTTTCTGATCATTTTTCATATATAAATTATTTCATTTGGAGTTACGGTTGATTTTCTATGATTTTTAGAAGTTTATAGGATTTTCTGGAATTTCCTGAATTGTTTTAAATACAGAAACTATTTACTGCGTCAGCATGGCGTCGGTGTGACGTCAGCAGGTCAACGGGTCGTCCAGGTCAAACCTGACGTGTGGGGTCCACACGTCAGTGACTAACTAACTAACCTAAATTAATTAGTGTTAAACTAATACAAACTAAAAGCGTCAGGGGGTTGGCCCACGCGTCAGTGACACAGGGGAGGCCCAAGAGTCCATCCTCCCCAAGGCACCTCGGAGGTGCCTTCCCCTTTAGGACTCTCCCTTTCCCTTATCTCTTGGCGCATGGGCCTCTTGGGGCTGGTGCCCTTGGCCCATATAGGCCAAGGCGCACACCCCTACAGCCCATGTGGCCCCCCCGGGGCTGGTGGACCCCCGGACCCCTTTCGGCACTCCCGGTACAATACCGATAATGCGCGAAACTTTTCCGGCGACCAAAACAAGACTTCCCATATATAAATCTTTATCTCCGGACCATTCTGGAACTCCTCGTGACGTCCGGGATCTCATCCGGGACTCCGAACAACTTTCGGGTTACCGCATACTAATATCTCTATAACCCTAGCGTCACCGAACCTTAAGTGTGTAGACCCTACGGGTTCGGGAGACACGCAGACATGACCGAGACGACTCTCCGGTCAATAACCAACAGCGGGATCTGGATACCCATGTTGGCTCCCAGATGCTCCTCGATGATCTCATCGGATGAACCACGATGTCGAGGATTCAATCAATCCCGTATACAATTCCCTTTGTCAATCGGTATGTTACTTGCCCGAGATTCGATCGTCAGTATCCCGATACCTTGTTCAATCTCGTTACCGGCAAGTCTCTTTACTCGTTCCGTAACACATCATCCCGTGATCAACTCCTTGGTCACATTGTGCGCATTATGATGATGTCCTACCGAGTGGGCCCAGAGATACCTCTCCGTTTACATGGAGTGACAAATCCCAGTCTCGATTCGTGCCAACCCAACAGAAACTTTCGGAGATACCTGTAGTGCACCTTTATAGCCACCTAGTTACGTTGTGACGTTTGGTACACCCAAAGCATTCCTACGGTATCCGGGAGTTGCACAATCTCATGGTCTAAGGAAATGATACTTGACATTAGAAAAGCTCTTAGCAAACGAACTACACGATCTTGTGCTAGGCTTAGGATCGGGTCTTGTCCATCACTTCATTCTCCTAATGATGTGATCCCGTTATCAACGACATCCAATGTCCATGGTCAGGAAACCGTAACCATCTATTGATCAACGAGCTAGTCAACTAGAGGCTTACTAGGGACATGGTGTTGTCTATGTATCCACACATGTATCTGAGTTTCCTATCAATACAATTCTAGCATGGATAATAAACGATTACCATGAACAAGGAAATATAATAATAACCAATTTATTATTGCCTCTAGGGCATATTTCCAACAAAAACCTCCACTGCCGGACACATGGGGGAGCCGATCCCCATGGAGATTGGCGAAGAGGGCCGCATCCAGTTCAGCCCTCAGCCGAATACGATTCCGGAGACCCATGTGGCTCCGGAGTCGAACGAGCAGCCCCCTTTGAAGGAGGGGGGTGCGCCGCTTCCACCGGTGGCCCCTGTCCATCCAGGGGCGCCGAATAACCTGATGGAGGCGCTACGAGGTGCCTCCGTCATGGACGAGCACCGTGTCCTTATGGGTGCGGTGATCGAGAAGGTTCAGTCCGCCAAGAGTGGACTGAACGAAGCCTGCAGTAGCCTGTTGACAGGTTTTGAGGTAAGTGACATAGAAAAAGAAAAGAACCCCAAGTAGATAGTAGCCCTTGAGACACTATCCGAAGTTCAGCGAGACGAACCAGACAGAGGATCAATCTTTTGTTATAGGAGACTAACGTAATATGGATGAATAAGCAGGCGTCGCTGTTGGCCGCAACCTCGCATGCTGCCAAAGTCTCTGAATTGAGGCAGAGGCTGGAATGGACCGAGAACGGGCTCGGCGAGGTTAAGGTTCATCTCCAGGAGAAGCAAGGTGAGTAACGACTTGCTGTGTGTTCGGAAAGAATAGGCACTGTATATTGATCGTAGTGTCGTAATATGTGCAGGAGCCGCGACCGAGGTCGAGGCCCTGAGGAAGGCCCTGGGCAAGGCCGAGGAGAAGGCTGTCCAGCAGCAAGCCGCTCGTAAGAAGCTCAAGGCCCGGGTCAAAGAAGTCCAGCAGGAGCTCCAGGATGCGGTGAAGAAATGCGAGGCCTTGGAGCATGATGCGTCGGTTCAAGGGACCGAACTCGCCAAGGCTCTTCAAAGCGCGGAGTCCGCACGGAATGAGGCCCAGGCCACCCTCCGGGAGATCCAGGAGGCCAAGAAGATCGCAGCGGGTAAGGCATTTAAGATGAAAAGCAAATATGTGGAGAAGCCGTACCTTTTACTAACTCGGGTTCGGAGTTCCCCGAGGGCTTTTGCGGATTTACCACGCAGTGTATCAGACGCCGTGGAGTTCTACCAAGCCGAAGGAGGGGGTTCAACAGAGAAGCTATTCTGGTCGCAATATGCGGCGCCAGAGCCTCCCGTGTCCTTCACCGATCAGCTAAAACAGCTGGTGGAGCTTCATAGGGTGGCCGAACTAGCCATGAAGGACTTGATAATCCGGCTATGGCCAGCCGAAGTTATGCCTGGCAGCTACTTCAGACTCGTGAGGCGGATGGTGAACGCATGTCCTCGACTGGACGTCGTCAAGCGCTCTGACTGTATTGAAGGTGCCCGCATGGCCTTCGCCCGTTGCAAGATGTGGTGGGCGAAGTGGCCAGAGGGCCGCCGGAGGGCAAGGAGCACCGCACACCCGAGCGATATTTCGCGGATGTCGTAGAAGGGTCTCGACTTGCAGCAGCGCAGTGCGGGCAGGACATTATTTTTGAATGAAAACATTCGTGTTGTCTTTGCCTTGTATTATGAAAACAAAGCCTGTTTTGTAATGTAAATTTGTCATGCTTTAATTGTTTCCTCCTGTGCAGCCGTGTTGTATGTAATCTGAGGGTTGGCCAGTCGTCGGCTTCTGGCCTCGCGTAGGTAGTACGGAGGTGTTCGGAATGGAATCTAAACAATCTTGATCCAATTATATGGTCCTTGAAGGAGTTGTTTAGCGCAACGAACAAGGCAATCAGACTATACGGCTTAAACGCCCTCACTTAGCTATAGGAGTTTTATAATAAAGCATGGGCGCAGCCCCTGGTTCAAGACAGAGTGCTGTCAGCATCTGATCGGGAAGTGTCGATCTTTCGCATAATGCGGAAAAAATCTCCAAAGCTTTGTAACCCTCAAACAGCTGACCGGCTCTCGCTGTATCATGACATTCAGTTTTCGGCTTTCTCTACTGAGGCGCTCATATGGCCAAGACCAGGGCACAATCGCAGTAGTTCTCCCTTTACTACCCTAGCCGATTTAGCGGAACGTAGGGCAGCAAGCACAGGAGCCGGGCAACCCAACTATTGACCAAAGACATGATTTGGAGCCAATGCATATAATGCTAAATTCGGGGTGCCGAACTTCTCTATAAGAAGTGTTCGGACTTTGTTGCCGTGTTATGGGGCGATGAGGAGCCCCTGGCAAATATGAAACATACCAGAGAGTACGGTTGCTAGGAAATAAGTAATTGAAAGGAAAACAGAAGGAGAACAGAGATGATATCTGGGGCCCTTGAACTTGGACCATGAATTGTTTCCATTATAGTTGGATTAATGCGTCAAAGCGCATTGGTACAAAATATGGCCATAAGCAACCGGCTACTTGACATGCCACCACTAAAGGCGAGCTGCGTGTGGGTTCTGAAAACAGATAGAGTAATCGTTGGATTGGCCTCTAGGGCTGCCCCTGTACGCCTGTGCTCCATGTCGATCCGGTGTATTTGTCCTTTGACAGGATCATAAATCAGGCCGTCCAAAGAGGCCCGAATAAGAGAAACCTGTGAAAAAGGGAAAAAGGAAGTAGTAAAGTTATATGTGTGTCCGGGATCAGTCTAGCCGAACTGTAGGTCCCGGGCTAGCTTGTGCCTCCGTCGATGTCCATGGAATTTTGACTACGTAATTATGTACGCGTGGTACGAATGCCACTACTTCGTCGGGACTGGGACGGAGGCTGAATTGCTAATCGAGCTCTTGACGAGCCGCGCTGTCCTTTTGTAGTGTAGTCCGGAACCTCTTAATGATGTCCAGGGGCTCGGCAGCCGTACTATGGTGCTGCTTGAGAAGGCCGCTCTGTACTTTTGCTGCTAGGGCGGCGGTGTGCTCCTCTGTTCGGAGGGAGCGTTCAGTATTGCCACTAACTGTTATGACGCCACGTGGAACGGGCATCTTGAGCTTGAGATAAGCATAGTGTGGCACTGCGTTGAATCTAGCAACGAGGTTCGTCCGAGCAGTGCGTGGTAGCCGTTGCGGAAGGGGACGATATCAAAGATTAACTCTTCGCTTCGAAAGTTGTCCGGAGAACCGAAGACCACCTCCAGGGTGATTGAGCCCGTACAGCGGGCCTCTACGCCTGGTATGACTCCTTTAAAGGTAGTCTTTGTTGGTTTGATTCATGAGGGGTTAATGCCCATCTTCCGCACTGTATCCTGATAGAGCAGGTTGAGGCTGCTTCCACCATCCGTCAGGACTCATGTTAGGTGGAATCCGTCGATGATTGGGTCGAGGACCAGTGCGGCCGAACCGCCATGGTGGATACTAGTTGGGTGATCTCGACGATCGAAGGTGATCGGAAATGACGACCACGGATTGAATTTTGGGGTGACTGGCTCTACTGCGTAGACGTCCCTGAGTGCTCGCTTGCGCTCCCTTTTGGGGATGTGTGTAGCGTATATCATGTTCACCGTTTTGACTTGAGGGGGAAATTTCTTCTGTCCCCCGGTGTTCGGCTGCCGGGGCTCTTTGTCCTCGTCCTCACTTTGTGATCCCTTTTCCTTGTTTTTGGCATTTAACTTGCCAGCCTGTTTGAAAACCCAACAATCCCTATTGGTATGATTGGCTTGTTTATCTGGGGTACCATGTATCTGGCACGGGCGGTCGAGTATGCGGTCCAGGCTGGAAGGTCCGTCATTGTTTCTTTTGTAGGGCTTCTTCCGTTGGCCGGACTTGGAGCCGCTGAATCCGGCGTTAATTGTGGTGTCATCGGTGTTGTCGCCATTGCTTCGGCGTTTGTGTCTATTGCGCCGGAGCTTGCCGGTGTTGTTCTTGGCCTCGGAGGGGCCTGCCTCGCTGGCTGTGTTTTTGCTACGAGCCAGCCAGCTGTCCTCACCCGCGCAAAAGCGGGTCATGAGTGCCGTAAGGGCTGCCATAGACTTAGGCTTTTCTTGGCCGAGGTGGCGCGCTAGCCATTCGTCACGGATGTTGTGTTTGAAGGCAGCTAGGGCCTTGGCATCCGGACAGTCAACGATTTGGTTCTTTTTGGTTAGGAACCTAGTCCAGAATTTTCTGGCTGATTCTCCAGGTTGTTGAACTATGCGGCTAAAGTCATCGGCATCTGGTGGCCGGACATAAGTTCCTTGGAAGTTATCAAGGAAAGCCTCTTCCAAGTCCTCCCAGCTGCCGATGGAATTCTCAGGTAGACTATTTAGCTAGTGTCGAGCTGGTCCTTTGAGCTTTAATGGGAGGTATTTGATAGCGTGGAGGCCATCTCCTCGGGCCATGTGGATGTGGAGAATAAAATATTCGATCCATACTGCGGGGTCGGTTGTTCCATCGTATGATTCAATATTGACGGGCTTGAACCCCTCGAGGAATTCGTGATCCAGCACCTCATCTGTGAAGCGGAGAGGGTGCGCGGCGCCTCGATAGTGGGCCGCGTCACTGCGCACCTCCGATGAAGTCTGTCTGCGGTTATCGGCCCGGGTGTGATTAAGTTTGTCACGTCCAAATAGGTAGCTGTCATCCCGAGTAGGGAAGCGTCCTCGCGATCCGTAGATTGATCTGGTAAGTCCTGCTCTACTGTCCAATTCCTGCCGAAGGTCGTATGTATGGTCCCGAGCTATTATGTCCCTGTTTTTGCGAGGCGGGAGGCCGGGTTGTTGTTCGGCCTGAGTTGCCGTTTTATCCCGACCGCGGGGTGGTTGGTCCGCCGCACTATCCCGACCACGTGGTGGTCGGTCCGCATTGCGCGAGGGAGGTATTGGATCTGGTGCCTCCTCATCAAACTGAGCTAGCAGTCTGCATTTTGGGTAACTCTTGGATGGGTGCTTGAGGCCGTATTCTTTGGCTGCCAGGACATCAGTCCATCTATCGATGAGTAGGTCTTGATCTGCTTGGAGCTATTGCTGCTTTTTCTTTAGGCTTCTTGCAGTAGCTATGAGCTGGCCCTTAAAGCGCTCCTGCTCGAGGGGTGCCTCGGGCACGATGAAGTCCTCATTGCCAAGGCTCTCATCATCCTCGGAGGGTGGACGATAACTATCATCATCCGGGTCATTGCGCGTGGCCTATTTATCAGGGTTAGCTTGCTCGTTGTCTTGTTCCTCCTGTTCGGATGTTGCTCCAACCGGGTCTACCTTGTTTTCGGCGTTGTTAGGAGTACTATTTTCTCCGATTCCGGTGTTGCTATCTTTTGAGCGACATGACTTAGAGCGGCGTTTAGGGCGCCGACGCCTGGACTGCGTCTCAGAGGGTTTATTCGCATCTGGCTCTTCTTTGTCGTCGTTGGATCCTTTAGGTGTATCAACCATGTACACGTTGTACGAAGAGGTGGCCGTCCAACGTCTAGTAAATGGCGAGTCTTGGCCTTGCTCCCTGTCGGCATCGTCGTCCATACCGTCGATGTCTTCGGAGCCATAATCGAGCTCGTCGGTTAGGTCCTCGATGGTAGCTATGAAGTGGGTGGCAGGTGGGAAGCAAAATTCCCCATCATCAGCCTCTAACTCGAACCGAACATAGTTCGGCTGCGAGTCCTTCTCCAAGGACAAATTCTTTAAAGAGTTCCGCACATCACCCAAAGGTGAGTGCTGGAAGACGTCTGCGGCGCTGAATTCGAAGATTGATAACCGATCTAGCTCGGTGTCTGCAGGCGTACACGGTCCGGAACTTATAGCCGGAGATGAGTTTGAAGTTCCACTGACACAAATATTGCAGGGTGTTGAGTCCGTGTGCGGCTCCAGCGTCGCGGACTCTACGGCTTTGGATGGCACGATCTGGTCTGGTTCTAAGGCCATTGCAGCAACATATGCAACTCCCGAATACCGGATCAAAAAATGGCTCCCACCTCCCTCCTCTCTACCTCGGGCGACTACGATGGCGATTCTAGGGTTTAACCCTACGATCTCCTCCTGGCGATCCCAATGGATGGCCTCCTCCATTGGGACTTCTCCCCCGGCCTTAAGGTCGAGGCACAGGTGCGTGCACGGTTTGGATCTACGGTCCATTTCGTCCCCAACTCCGGCTCCAAGGAATTCTTCCTTGAAGTTTCCTTCTCCTCGGCCTCTTTTCCTCTCTCAGTGGATTCGGTTGGCTTGGCTCTTCAGTCTTGTATTGGAGGGCTTGGTGCGGGTTTCAATGTCGTTCGCCTGGGTGATCGTCATTTTCGGTTCTCTGTGGCATCAAATCGAGTGGGACATTTTATCTTTGGGCTACGGGACCGTATTTGGCCGGACTTTATTTGTCATTTTCATTTGCATCGTGGTATGAACAAGCTCCCAAGGATTCAATCTTGGCATACGGATACTGAGTTGACTGGTTTGGCTTCTTCACCTGGTCCGGCGATCAAATCTAAATGGTTATCATCTCAACAAAATAGGTCTATGGATCCTGCATCTATTCCAGTGTTTCAGAAATTGGGTTTGATCCCGCCGCCGACGGATTTGCATTCCGGCGAGCCCCCGACCGTGCTCTCTTTTGGTAGTTTTCGGGCTCCGGTTTCTCGGGATAATTTTCGGATTGGATCCATATCCGTACCTATTTCCTCCGATATTCCGGCCAAGTTACCTTCTTTTCGAGGTGAGTTGTTTGTTCGGGGTTTATGGGAGTCCATTCCGGATGATATTCTTTATTCCATATTGGATGGATGGCAGGCTGGTTATGATAACGACAGTGTTCAGCAAATGGTACGAATATCTTCAGTTCCAACCAAAGATTATATATACAAGCGGCTTAAGCTTTGCTCTTTATGTGATCGGCTTGGTCATGTTGTGGATGGTTGCAATGAGTTCTTCTCTCAGCCTTGTGGGGATGTTTCAGTGCATGGATCCTGTGTTTCTACACGTAAGTCCAACTTTCGTATGCCATGCAAGGTGGGCCCAGACCCTCTAGGCCATCCATGCAACGCGTGTTCTGCAATGGATCACATGACTAGCCTTTGTCCTGGGCTTCGTCGCTGCCCGTTCTGCCACCGTTTGGGTCGTGTGGCCCGTAAGCCCAGCTATTGCAATGCTTTACCTCATTTGGTTTGGGCACAAAAATCTTTACCAGTAACAAAATCTGAGAGGATCCTGCCTCGGGGTGAGCTGGAGGCGTCTGTGTTTGGTAATTCTATGGTTGTTGGTATGGCCCGTGTGGCAAGGGATACGCGGACTCGTTGGATTTGGAAACAGCAACAGAAAATCCCACGCTCCTCGGAAGTGCCCACCGCTCAACGCTTGACGATACGCCTCCCTGGTCAGGGTGTAGTCACTTCAGCCTGCCAAAAACCCCAATCGCGTCAGCCGGCGTCCTCGAGCTCACCACCCCAACCTTCATTGCCCCTGCTCCCACCGATTTCTTGCCGTCCGTCATCGGCGATTCCTCTCTCGGCGGACTCCACACCTCCGACAGCTCTAGCCATGGCGAACTTTCCAGTGCGCCCGTTCGCCTTCGCCCCGGTTGGATCAACCTTCGACCGTGGTCCTGCTCATCGCGTTCAGCGCCATGTCATGGTGGTCGATGATCCGCCCCTCAACCATGACAGGTATGCCATCGTTACAGTCCATCCTCCTGTCCCTGATCATCAAAAGGAGCTCTGGTTGGCCGAGGTCTGTCGCATCATTACTGGGGATCTAGAGTATGATTTGGTGGATGATTTTATTTACCCGTTAGGAATTGGTTGTGTGGTTTTTGCGGATATGGAGAGTCGGGATGCTGCAATTAGGGAGGGACCTCACGCTCTGTCTGAGGATTCTACTTTTTCTTTGGTACCCCATGATGAAGGTCTCAATATGCGCATGCCTGCTTTTGAATATGAGGTTTGGGTTATGTTACTAGCTTTCCCTATGGATTACCAGACTGAGCACTATATCCACAAGGCCGTCTCTAACTTTGGAAAGCTCCTTGTGTGGCCACGTCCGGGTTTCAACAAAGCTCGAGTTCTGGTTAAATGCCATATCAAAGATGTAGCTGAAGTGCCACATAGTCTATTGGTTACCAGGGTTGGTTTGCTGCCAGGGCTTGCTCGATCCTGGTCTGTACCAGTGTATGTTCTGAATGGCAGGAATACTATTCCTAATTTAGTTGGCAATGAAGATGCTCCTCCGCTTCTGAATGCATCACCCCACCCTTATGAGCTTCCCTACTACACCCTCATGCAGCAAGCACGAATTGATGAGATGGCTGCCCAGGAGGCTCTGAATGAAGCGGCATGGCACGCCCCAGTACCGGCCCAGGTGCAAATCCAGGATAATGGTTGGCCTTTGTGGCCTGTGGTTCCTCCGCCATACACAGGGTTCAGCTTCAGAACGTTCTTCCAGTACGATGGACCGTCTCTGATGGATGGGGTGGATCCTGAAATCAATATCCAGGATAATCTGTCGGATGTTTGGTCTTCTGATTTAGAGTTTCAAGCGGTGGAAGCTCTGGCGGATGGTTTTGTGCTTGGGAATCCTACTGCACGCCTTGCGTTCGTCAGAGCTGGAGGAAATTCAGTTAATTTCTTTGTGACTGCCGATCAAGATTTGTTGCTCTGGATGGGAGGGATGCTTAAACGCATATACACGCCAGCCCTAACCTTTCAGACATCTGAGGCTGTTATGTTTCCCCTCAATCCTTTCAAGTTTATACAGAATCAGTTGAATGCTGCTGTGTCTATCTGGCTGGAGGGCATAGTCCCAGAGCGGGATGTTCTGACAGAGGTGTTCAGTTCAATCTTTCAGATGGGGGCAGCCATCATCCCGTCGTCTAGGCTGCAGGAGGCCACTGAATGCAGATCTTCAGCGTTTGACACTGAGTGGGGGAGGGCGGCTTGTTCTCCTGGTCTTAAGGAGATTTCAAGACTTGCCCCCCAAGATGCAGCGTTACATCCAGTGACCTTGTCTGTTCAAGAGTCGGCCCTTCAGGTGATTGCTTCTCATTCTCTTTATACTGCATCTCAGTCCCGCAATGTGTTTGTGCCTCTTGACACAACCACTGTCAGAAGAAGTACCCGTTCTACTAAGTATGATGGTTTCAAGATCAACCACGTCTCTGACATCAAACGCTCTAAGTCACGGGTGAAACCACGCGAAACTTCTTTTATCACAGCTGTTTCTTTGGCTGCTGCCCCCGTGCAGGTGCGGTCGGATGATTGCCCCCCTCCTATGACGATTGAAGATCTTCAACAGATGGGCAAACGCTGCGGGATTGCGCAGGAGGCTCTTTCCCCCGAGAAGCTGCTGGATGATCAGCGCTCGTCCACGGGAGCTGGAGACTGAACTTTTGCTGGTTCATGAATAAATCGTGGAATGTTTTGTCGTGGAACATCCGGGGCATCAACTCTGATGCTAAAACTTTGGCTCTCAGAAATGCTATCGATACTAGTGGTTGCTCTGTGGTATGTATCCAGGAAACAAAGCGTGAATCTTTTGATCTGGCGTTTATTAAAACTTTCTGCCCTAAGCGGTTTGATAAATTTGTGTTTGCTCCATCTGTGGGTGCCTCGGGTGGTCTTATTATTATCTGGAATAGTTCCGTGTTTGTGGGCACTCCCTTGGTACGTTGATTCGTTTGCTGTGGGTGTCTCTTTTGTTGCTACATAGTCCAGTGACTCGTGGAAATTGATCAATGTCTACGGTCCATGTTCTGGTCAGCGTCGGGTGGATTTTACTAATTGGTTATTTGACCTACATATACCTGATGACGAGAACTGGTTGATCCTCGGTGATTTCAATTTTATTCGTTCCACGACTAACAGAAACAAACCTGGGGGTGACGCTGCGGACATGTTGCTTTTTAATGAAATCATTAGAGTGCAGTCTCTGATGGAGTTACCTGTGAAGGGCCGAACATATACCTGGAGCAATATGCAAGACGACCCCTTACTTGAACAGCTTGACTGGTTCTTCTCCTCATCTTGCTGGACCACTTCGTTTCCAAATACAATGGTCTTGCCACTAGGAAAACCGGTGTCCGATCATATTCCCTGTGTGGTTACAATTGAGTCTTCTATCCCCAAGTCCAAACTCTTCCGTTTTGAGAACTTTTGGATTAACCATTCTGGGTTTATGGAGGTGGTGGCAGCTTCCTGGTCCAAGGCATGCCATGCACCGAACGCTGCCGCCCGCATTTGTAAAAAACTGAAAACTCTGCGGTATGATCTCAAGAGATGGAGCAGGGATATCTCAAAGCTGAAAATCATCATTCAAAACTGTAATGAAGTTTTAGCTACGATGGATAATCTCGAGGACAAAAGACCTCTATTTATCCAGGAATCAAACTTCCGGAAAATTTTGAAATCCCACTTGCAGACATTGTTACAGTTTCAGAATGAATACTGGAGGAAATGATGCACGATCAGGCTCTTCAGATTTGCAGATGAAAATACCAAACTCTTTCAATCTCTGGCCACGGAGAGATACAGACATAACTCTATCACCATGCTTCGTGATGGCGATGTGGAAATGCATGACCATGTTGGCAAGGAAGGGGTGTTGTTCAGAACCTATAAGGAACGATTGGGTTCCTCTAAACCCACCCACATGCGCTTTGATCTTTCCAGAATCATCCGTCGGATTGAGGGACTGGAGCACTTGTCGGCACCTTTTTCCAATGAAGAAATTGACACTGTTATTAAGGAAATGCCAAGTGATCGGGCTCCAGGTCCTGATGGTTTTAATGGTTGCTTCCTTAAGAACTGCTGGCCGATCATCAAATCGGACTTCTATGAATTGTGTCATGCCTTTCATGCCGGAGGGCTAGATATAACCAGTATTAGTGAGGGGTATATCACATTGATCCCAAAGAACTCTTCTCCAGAAACTGCAAATGATTATAGACCAATTACTTTACTGAATTGTTGTCTGAAAATCATCACTAAGATCTTGGCAAATCGGCTACAGAAAGTCATCCTCAAGATCATACACAGAAATCAGTACGGTTTTCTCAAAGGGAGGACTATTCAGGATTGCCTAGCATGGTCATTTGAATACATCCATCAATGCCATACCTCAGCGAGGGAAAAAATTCTCCTTAAGCTAGATTTTGCCAAGGCGTTTGACACTATTGAGCACGCCCCCATGATGGAAATTATGAAACACATGGGTTTTGATGACAAGTGGCTTGGATGGATGAACACGATCTTTGGCTCGGGGGTTTCTTCTGTACTCCTTAATGGAGTCCCTGGTCGAAAATTCAACTGTAAATGTGGAGTGCGCCAGGGGGACCCTCTCTCACCGTTGATCTTTGTCCTTGCGGCTGATCTCCTCCAAGCAGCAGTTAACGATGCTTTTACTCGAGGGCTGCTTGATCTTCCTCTCCCTCGTGACAGGGCGGGTGATTTCCCGGTTGTCCAATACGCTGACGACACGATTTTAGTTATGCAGGCATGTCCCGTGCAGGCTGCCCGTATGAAAGCTATCCTAGAAGATTATGCTACTTCCTTTGGACTGAAGATCAATTTTCAGAAATCAACTCTCGTACCCATTAACATTGATCACCGACGTGCTTGTGAACTGGCTGGGGTTTTTGGTTGCTCAGTTGGTTCCATGCCCTTCACATACCTCGGCCTGCCAATGGGCACAACGAGGCCCAGTGCCCTTGATCTTATGTCAATTCAGTTGTGACCTCGATGCTGATATATGCAATGTGCACGATCAAGATACACCCAAAGGTGATTGAACATCTGGACAAGCTGCGTAGACATTGCCTCTAGGCTAAAAACTCTGACGACGGGGTCAAAAATAATTCTCTTGCGGCCTGGGAGCTTGTATGCCGCCCAAAACGCTGCGGAGGCCTTGGTGTTATTGATCTTAAAACGCAGAATACAGCCCTCCTCCTAAAGCATCTTTTCAAATTCTACAATCATGAAGATGTTCCCTGGGTGGAGCTTGTTTGGGATTCCTACTACAGAAACAAGATACCGCATGCATCTGAGGCGGCGGGTTCCTTCTGGTGGAGAGATGTGATGCAACTCAGTGGGATATTCCGAGGGATCACTAAAGTCACCCCGGGGGATGGCTCTAGTGCTCTGTTCTGGAAAGATGCTTGGTTTGATAGTGCTCAAGACTCCCCATTAATGGATATGTACCCACAAGCCTTTTCATTTTGTCTGAATGAGGACGATTCCATTGCTAAGGTTCTTACTGCAACTGATCCGTCCATGATTTTTAGTTTACCTCTCTCGGCCCAGGCGAGAGAAGAAATCAAAGAGATCCAGGAGGGGTTGCCGCAAAATCGACTGACCGCTGACAACAGAGATGTCTGGGAATGCTTGCTCGGGCGTTTTTCGTCCAAGAAATTCTATAATCACTGCTACAAACAGGTTGTGGCAGATGAGGCGTTTGGATGGCTTTGGAAAGCTAAAAGCCCGATCAAATTCAAGATGTTTGGATGGCTACTCCTAGTTGATCGCCTGAATACCAGGAACATGCTCAAACGCAAACATTTTGTTGTCGTGGGGGGCAACTATGCGTGCATGTTCTGTCAAAACCCTCCAGAGGAAACGGTGGAACATCTGTTCTTCAATTGTCCCTTTAGTCAACACTGCTGGGATGTAGTTGGAGTGACATGGCCGACAGCTGACAACAGACTGGCTCTTCTGCATGGAGGTAGGGGTAATTGGAGGCAACCTCTCTTCATGGATATCTTTCTCCTGGCTGCTTGGAGTCTTTGGATGGAGAGAAACAATCAACACTTTAGAGGGATTCAGCACTCCCATGGAGCATGGCTAGCTAGATTCAAGCATCTCTTGGAGCTGCTAACACATAACTGCCGGGAGGATCTTCATCCTTTCCTGTCTGATTACATTGTAAATTTGGGTCACTAAGACCATGGATAGCTCGCATGGCCGGGGGGCCACAAAACCCTTTGTAACACATATGTAATTGTTCCTTTGTGAGTAATACAAAGTCAGTGGGAGCCTCTCCCACTGTCGTTCTCCCTCAAAAAAAACAGGAACCATCTTCTGGATGTGATCCGATGACAGATTTAAGTCATGTTCATCGGAGCGAGGGGGAGCGATCGCCGCGGTCTCAAATCCATTGAAGATCAAGTCTCCACGGATATCCGCGACGTAGTTCAAGCTTCCAAATCTGACCTGATGGCCAAGGGCGTAGCTATCGACGTGCTCCAGATGGCCAAGTGAGTTGGCTGGCAGTACGAATGTCGCCGAACACAAAAATCTGTCCGGGGAGGAAGGTTCCTCCTTGGACAGCGTCATTATCGATGATTGAAGGGGCCATCGAACCTTTTGTCGACAGCACAGTGGAACTCTCAATGAAAGCACCAATGTCGGTGTCAAAACCGGATCTTGGGTAGGGGGTCCCGAACTGTGCGTCTAGGATCGATGGTAACAGGAGACGGGGGACACGATGTTTACACAGGTTCGGGCCCTCTCTATGGAGGTAATACCCTACTTCCTGCTTGATTGATCTTGATGAATATGAGTGTTACAAGAGTTGATCTACCACGAGATCGTAATGCCTAAACCCTAGAAGTCTAGCCTGTATGACTATGGTAATGAATCTCTCCTTTCCGGACTAACCCCTTCGGTTTATATAGACACCGGGGGGATCTAGGGTTTACATAGAGTTGGTTACATAAGAAGGAATATTCATAGTCGGTCGCCAAGCTTGCCTTCCATGCCAAGTAGAGTCCAATCCGGACACGGGTACAGTCTTCGGTCCTCATGTCTTCACAGCCCATTAGTCCGGCCCATGGATAACAGGCCAGACGCCCGAGGACCCCTTAGTCCAGGACTCCCTCAGGCACCCTACGTCGTCCCCTGCAGATTCCTCGCTCTAGTGGTTTTCTCCGACGTGGATGTAGCCTTTGCTATGTCCCGTTGTTGTATCCCTCCATCGCGTGCCAGCGTGCCGCCTAGTATGTCTAGGATGATTCTCTTGTCCAAACTCATACTAACAATGTGTGAATGGCTCTGTATATGTATATGTATGTCTTTAATTACTACTGTTTTGTACATACTCTGCCTTTCCTCATGTTCAAGTTACATCATGGATGACTCCATACACCTGCTCCACCCCTTGTTGAACTGCTCCCTGATGTTTTTAGCAGGATGGCTGACGATCCTCCACCTCCACCCTATATTGTCGCAATGATGCAGCAGTTTGAGCCGAATCGTCAGTTTATGACTGGGGTGTCGGGACCCCGATTCCAAGTCACACCGATCTAGCCTGTAACACCTCATATCACTTTGCGGCCTCACGCACGGTATTCCCAAGGGTGTCGCCTTACCATGGCCCTGGACCGTTTGCGCCTCTTGGCTCACGTATATGACGGTGTCGCTAGCATCCATATGACAGAGAACCCGGGCCGACATGGCTAGTCGTGAACCCAAAGCGGCACTAACGTATGGGGACAGGCATACATGAATCAACATCGAACGTGTCGGTCAGCAGCGTGCGAATCCGGGCTGTAGCACTGGGCTAACAGGACTCCGGGAACCCGGGCTGTAGCAGGCTAGGCAGGACTACGGATGTCACCGCGTGACATTTCCCCGAAGGGACAGACACAGGAACAAAGTGAATCACTTGCCGGCCAGTCAAGTGTTCCGGAGCAGTAGTGTTGGGCTAGCAGGACTCCGGTGAACCGGGCTGTAGCGGACTACTATGGCTCATGGAAGCACAAGACTACATTTCCCCATGAGAGAGGCTACCAAGGATAAACAACTAGGTTGTCGGATCCCACACATACCAAGCATTTCAATCATACACACAATATGCTCGATATGTGCGAATACAACATGGCATCACAACAAGACTCTACGACTCAGAGTATTTATTCATTAGGCTCCGAAGAGCGAGATATTACAAACATGGATCTCATGACCCAACATTGAGAGCATACAAGTCAAAGCACATGCGGAAGCTTAACATGTCTGAGTACAGACATCTACAAATGAAAAAGGCTGAGAAGCCTGACTATTACTAGATCCTGCCGAGGGCACAAGATCGTAGCTGAGGTATCAAGCTAAACGTCGAAGTCCACACGGAACTACTAGCGAGACTGACGTCTCTCTGCAAAACATAAAATAAGCAAACGTGAGTACAAATGTACCCAGCAAGACTTACATCAGAACTAGCTACATATGCATCGGTATCAACAAAGGGGGTGGTGGAGTTCAACTGCAGCAAGCCAGCTTTGACCCGGTGGCTATCCTAACTACGACAGCAAGTAACTCTTTTGAGGTGGCGCACACGAGTCCACATATTCACCATATCAATACTCCACTATGGACCCGCTCCCGTCTCCCTACGAGAACGCCATCCATAGCACTCACGCTTATCTTGCGCATTTTAGAGTATCCACTTTCACTTGTCTATGAACTGTTATAGGCAACCCAGAAGTCCTTTACCGCGGACACGGCTATTCGAATAGATGATGTTAACCCTGCAGGGGTGTACTTCGACACACACGCTCTCACCACTTACCGCCGTTTACACGACATGTACTCGGCAACCTTCAAGCGGAAGCCCAGCGAGGGTGTCGGCCACAGCCTACCTAAACACTCAAGTCTCTAGTCCAGGTTTATCGCCTATTCAGGTTCCATCCGCAGGGAGTCCGGCCGAGGTTTCCACATACGGCCCCAAACGATGTGTGTAGGGTTCCCGAGACACCAAACGGGCGCCCGGTACACCGTGCCACGTGCCTACCGCATCACAGCCCACCCCTCGGTCAGCGCTGTCCACGGCCTCCAGCATACTACAAACACCAGAAACTACTTGCAACTCCTGGACAGAGGACAAGGGTGATTAAGAAGCCGAGAGGGTCCATTGGTTTCGGGCCCAATGCGTGGTAGTAACTGTATCATGGATCACAAACACAGAACTCGGTTCCTGAGGACGGCTTCAATGAGACAACCCACCATGTACTCCTACATGGCCACTCGCCAATACCTTTACCAAATCGTGTTCACACACTTAGCTCTCAACAGTAGGACATGTTCATCACCACTCCAATTCATCCCCGATGAATCAGACCTGACTCAACTCTAAGCAGTAGCAGGCATGACAAACAAGCATGAATGAGTAGGCACATCAGGGCTCAAACAACTCCTACTCATGCTAGTGGGTTTCATCTATTTACTGTGGCAATGACAGGTCATGCAGAGGAAAGGGGTTCAACTACCGCAGCATGTAACAATTGAATCGCTATTGTCCTAATGCGGTAAAAGAGAGCAGAAGCGAGAGAGTGGGATTGTATCGGAATGAACAAAGGGGTTTTGCTTGCCTTGCACTTTCGAAGATATTATAGTTCTTCATCGGTGTCATCGATCACTCATTCGGAACCATCGGCTACTGAGAGGGGACAATACCGGCAAACAAGAAGGACACAATCAAAGCAATGCGACAGTATGATGCATGGTCATGACATGTCAAGAATGTTATGATTTACACTAATGCATCTAGCAACAGTTTAAATGAGGTCCATATGAACTAAGGGTTCATATGCAAACTCCATATTTAGCATTTATAATGTCATTATCATGTTTTCACCTATACAGCAGGTATAACTTAGTTTGACATGCATGAAAATGATACAGATGGATAGATTGCATTTTTCTGATAATTTTTCATATATAAATTATTTCATTCTGAGCTACGGTTGATTTTATATGATTTTTAGAAGTTTATACTATTTTCTGGAATTTCCTGAATAAACTTAAATCCAGATAATGCTTTACTGCGTCAGCCTGACGTCATCACTGCGTCAGCGAGTCAACGGGCTGGCCAGGGTCAAACCTGACCCGTGGGACCTGCCTGTCAGTGACTAACCTAACTAATCCAGATTAATTAGCGCTAAACTAATACTAATCTAGTTTAGTTAAGAACATGGGCCCACACGTCAGTGACTCAGGGGGAGTCAAACTGGGGTCAAACTAGGTCAAACCCGCCGGCGACTCGACGCCGGCGAGGCCCGAGACGGCGGCGCGGCTCGGAAAGCGCCCACAGGGCACGGACGAGGCCGTTCTTGGGCTCATTGGAGAGCTCTTGCAGGCGCGCGTCGAATGGTGGTAGTGGCTGGGCCTGTGGTGACCGGAGTCGACGGCGGCGAGCTCTTTCGCGGTCGCCGGAGTTCGGGTGGGTGCGGGGTTAGTGCTGCGGCTTGCAAACAAACGGGCTATCACGCTAGAGTTGCTCTACGGAACGTCGCGAGTGCAACGGACGCACGCGCGGGGCCATTTGGTCGCCGGAGCCACGGCGGCGACGAGCTCATGCGGCGGCGAGCTTCGGGCACGGTGGCTAGTCTAGCTAGAGCTCGAAATCGAGCACGGGAGTAGGGGGAAACGGTTCAGGGGCTCACAGTGATCTCAAGGGAGGACTCAGCGGGCTCGGGGAGGCGGAGACGGCGGCGAATCGCCGGTGAGGTTGCCGGCGGCCGAAGGTTGGGGATGAGCTCGGGGAAGACGCTGCAGGGCTCCCGCGGTCGAATGGGTTGGTGTAGACGACGCAGAAGGCGATGGCGGTTCCTCTGGACCCATCGGGGAGGCACGGGATGGACAGTGGCCGCGGTAATTTGCGTCGGCGACGACAAGCTCCGCTCGGGTGTGCTCGGGAGAGGGAGCAGAGGGCGAGGGAGAGAGCAGAGAGTGAGGGAGAGGAGCGAGGGGGGTCGAGGGGAGGTGCGTGGCGTTCACAGCCGCGTCGGGAAGCGGCGGAAGCAGGAGGTGGCGCGGGCGCGTGCCGGCGTGCGGCGAACACACGCCTCGCGTCCTTCTGGCGCGAGGTGGGAGGTGACTGGCATCGGCCAGCTGGGCTGGGCCGGCTCCTGGGCCGCACAGGTGAGGCCAGGTAAATTTTCCCTCCTCTCTGACTTTTATTTCTCTTTTCTAATTTTTCTGCTATTTGTTTTGACTTGATTTAAAACATCAAATCATTTTCTAAACTTTCTGTAAATTGTTATGTGAGCTCAGAAACTAGTCCAAGGTCACAGGCAACTCACAAAAATATATGAACTTTATTTCTTATGTAACAGAAATAAATCCAACCCAAGTATGTCATTGATTTAATTCAAAAAGGCCCAAAATAAATATTTCTGTGATTCCAAAAATATTGGTTTGAATTTTATTCTTGCCAATATTTTTCAAGGTTTAACAGGAACATTTCTTGGGCTTCTTTGAAAAGATTTTAATGTTGATCATTTTTAAAAGGTTTCTGAGGCTTTGAAAATTCCTCAATTCAAATTTCATTTGAATTTAAACATGATGCATGGATGCAAGAGAAATCAAGCAAGGGCTGATCTGGGGCTGTGACAGCTCACCCCCACTAAACAAGAATCTCGTCCCGAGATTCAAGACGTGAGGTAAGAAGACAGAGGGGACACAAAGCTAACACGATCTTCATGATCCAATTGCTCTTCGCGAAGATGTTGATCCGTTGCTTCAATTAACGTTGACGTCTTTGCTTTGAGAACTACATCCAACATGACAACGAGTAGAAAGGGAGAATTTAGAAGAATCGATCTTCCTGAGGTTCGAGCAACTTAGGATCATCTTAATGATCACAAGATCAACTCGTGGAATGAGACATGGAAAACATCTCTGGAGCTGAGAGACAAAACATGCATCAGGAGGGACGGAAGAAACAATTTGACGAGGGTTTCAAAGTAGCGAGGAAAAATTGCCATGATTCTATGACGGGGCACCTTGGGGAAGGTGACTCGTAGAACTATTCCTTAAGTGGCAAAAAGAATTACTTTTGATACAAAGATCATGGAAACTCTTTATACTAGCCTAAGGCAATTTACAATTGATCGTTTGAAAGAGCTTGAAGAAATGGCATACTCGGACTAGGATGGACGATGTGGAATACCTTGTTGAAGACAACGAAATGGATGATTTTTTTTATATATCATCGGAAATGAATGGGACTCATGGTAAGACCACTTGAAGATGATCTTGATCAGTAATTACTGGGAAGGGTAATCCAAGGTAGGATGGCACAATGACGGTGCAAGCTGGGAACAAAAATGGAAATGCTAGGAATGATTCTAGTAACTGGGGAGAAGCTCAACAGTAGAGAGTGAATCTACTGTTTGAAAGGTTTAGCATAACCGAAGGAAACTGGGAGCAATCCCAGTTAGTGCCGGTGAAAACACCTAGCGCTTGTGCGTGCTCTCAAGAACTTGAGCATTTCCATATTCATCAAGGTTTTACCAACATCCGTGTCGAGGATCCTGGCAACACAACATACTACCATGATGAATGGTGATGGAGGATGCAGGTGCAAAGGAGGACAACACTTTCTCAGATTTCACCTTAGCGAAGCCAAGGGAGCAAAATCTGGATGATCGACCGAGAGACATTTAGCACTCCGCTTCTAATGTTCTCCTTGATGTTCTAGCGTAACCCATTAGATGTGGTTTGGTATCTTGAACATCAAGTAGTAGGTCGGACTTCGGGTGCGCAGGAATCCATAGGGAATAACTAGTGGAATAAATCCTAAGAAATCCTTATGGGGAGGTGGCCAACTTCCTCAATCAAGTTACTACAATAATAGGTCTTCCGGCTGGGTGTGTTGGCCACGACATCCACTTACCGGGTTACGAAGACCAATATTATAGCTGTTGGGAGATGTTCCAACCATCATATCTGCCTGAGATTCGGATCTGGTTGGTAACAGGATATTTCAGACAGCATGTCCGGAAAAGGAAAGTTTGCAACACAAACCGACGAGATGACGTTGCGAGATTCTCGGGAAATGAGCTACGGTAGCAAGCTCCAAAACATGAGCTGGTTCTGCTACATACATGTGAACACACTGTCCCAGACAAGCATGACCACGTAGTAGTCTTATAATAAAACACTACCGAGTTCGGGTGGGGAGTCCATCAACGAGGATATCGAAGCCTTGTGCATGAACTAGTATTCGCACAGCAACTCCTTTTCCTTGAACAAATCAATCAGTGGCTTGGTGTGCTAGGAACACATATGGAATGGAGGTAATTAATCTACCAAACCATAGAATACTTCGCACGAATGCATGACTGACTTGGGATGATTCCAAAGGAAGCAAAACAAGCTCCCTCGAATTCACGGCGGCAACTTACATCGATTGCACGTGAATTTAGGGGAAGTCACTACTTTCATCCAAACATATACTTCATGAACGGGGCATGAAGAAAATGCTTACACAAGTTTCCAACACTAGCTGGATGTTCAACATGAATCATGGAGGAGACGAGATGCTGCTGATGGGCTCAATAGCAACTCATCGGAATTTCCATATCACTGGACTTCCACCATCATGTGAACACGGTGATAGCATTGGTCAGATCCAAAAGATATAACGGTGTATGCTCGAGGGATCAACCACGAGTAAGACAACATTATGAACATCGTTGGTTCTGATTTGATTTGATGATAGCCCATACTCAAATCAAAGTCTTGATACGACAATAGGTCCAACAACTGATCACAGGGACCAATCGATGAAGATATCATCTATCTTCAACACACGCAGATATATCCCTTCAAATGAGCTAAGCTGGCAAGCTTTTATCTTCCAACTCTCCAAGTTGTTGTTTAGCTTGACCAACTAGCTCAGGGTATCCAACACGGATTCTTGGAGAAGGGGTGGTTTACAGGAAAACCAACTTGTTCACGACTCAACATATCGGTCATGGACAACCTGGTGGTACTTCCAAGAAGATATTTGGAAAATCACGATCCACCGACATGTTATTAAGATCGAGAACAATCTTGCTTTTCAGGGCAAGACGATATGACCGAACAAGCAAGGACTGACACTATCCTAACTCATTGATCGAAAAGTGCACCGGGGGTAAGGACTAGGTAGCACGATCAACCTTAGAATGATGATTCAATAGCCAACATGCTAAGGATGAGAATATTGTCCATTTGCTACCAAGCAACGGAGTTGCTAGGAGTATTGATTTCACACATCACAGTTCGCTTGTCGGTATTCCGGTTATAATAACACGGAGACCGAGGAATGAACGATGATGGCGAGGAGTATCACTAAATCAAGAATTCATAAGAGGTGGTGCAATTCTCATGACACTCTTGACATAAAGATGGTAACACTCCAAGGTAGAACAGAACAAAAACTGGATTGGCATTTGATCTGTGGAATACAACTACTTTGACCCAATCCCAGAGATGGACGAGGTACTGGAGTTTGTTTCTCCTAGTCATTCCGGAATAGAATGGCTTGGCGGACCACAAGAATAATAGGCATTGATAACACAAATGCACAATTACTCCTGACTATCAATTGATAGACGAGGGCCAGAAAATAACTAAAGAGGGACAACCCAAAGGAACATATGTTTTTCTAAGTTGTGGATGCATGGATTAGTATGTCGAACAAATTCAACATATTTCTTCCGGATAACCCATGCAGAGGAGGAAGGACTGGCAGAGCCATAATATGAATGGAGTACTCCTCAAGAGCACTCTAGTTGTGATCTTTCGGTTCCGCGAGGAACTTCTTCCATAAGCAGTTCATGATATTTGGAAGAAGGATATACCATGAACCTCGAGGACTATCACAAAGGTTACTAATAACCTAAAGGAACGAGCAAACACTATCAATAGGAGGTAAGTGGAGTGAATCTTGGGCTCAAGAACCCAGAAATAGAATGCCTACTAACTAAATGGCATCACGGGATGCTTTCAAGAATGATGGCCAGAATCATCACACTGGGACACACAACATGGCTAGGTTACTAGATGATCCCCTAAGACACCTAGGGTCATAATAATAACTCCAACATATATGTCGAGGCAATAGAGTACCTCAACTCAGCAATTAGTGTGATTAACCTGGCCTAAAGGAACATCGAGAACGGAAAGAAGGGATTTGCAAATGCATCAGATTATTTAGAAGCCTGGGATGACTCGGATAGCATAACGACTGTAAATGCTCAAAAATACTTGAGACATCCTGCAAAATAGTGGCATGACCACTCAGATCACAATATAAACTTCCGGGATCAATGGTCAACATACGGAAGTAGTAGGAACTGAACTGAGGCTTAAATCCATCAATCCTACGAGTCTACGGATTAGTAACACGTGATCCTGATAGAAAGATGAGAAGCCTAGTTCTTAATCCCCGTAGAAGAGAAGAGGGATGACTCAGATCAGAAGGGCATAAGGTAAAGGAGTAAAAAGAGCCTTACGTTCCCTTCCACAATCAATTCCCTTATATAACTAAAGCATTTCTAGACTCAACTTCGACCAGTTTGGCTTGGTAATCCTACAGGCAGTCAGGCTCTGATACCAACGCTGTCAGGACCCCGATTCCAAGTCACACCGATCTAGCCTGTAACACCTCATATCACTTTGCGGCCTCACGCACGGTATTCCCACGGGTGTCGCCTTACCATGGCCCGGGACCGTTTGCGCCTTTTGGCTCACGTATATGACAGTGTCGCTAGCATCCATATGACAGAGAACCCGGGCCGACATGGCTAGTCGTGAACCCAAAGCGGCACTAACGTATGGGGACAGGCATACATGAATCAACATCGAACGTGTCGGTCAGCAGCGTGCGAATCCGGGCTGTAGCACTGGGCTAACAGGACTCCGGGAACCCGGGCTGTAGCAGGCTAGGCAGGACTCCGGATGTCACCGCGTGACATTTCCCCGAAGGGACAGACACAGGAACGAAGTGAATCACATGCCGGCCAGTCAAGTGTTCCGGAGCAGTAGTGCTGGGCTAGCAGGACTCCGGTGAACCGGGCTGTAGCGGACTACTATGGCTCATGGAAGCACAAGACTACATTTCCCCATAAGAGAGGCTACCAAGGATAAACAACTAGGTTGTCGGATCCCACACATACCAAGCATTTCAATCATACACACAATATGCTCGATATGTGCAAATACAACATGGCATCACAACAAGACTCTACGACTCAGAGTATTTATTCATTAGGCTCCGAAGAGCCAGATATTACAAACATGGGTCTCATGACCCAACATTCAGAGCATACAAGTCAAAGCACATGCGGAAGCTTAACATGTCTGAGTACAGACATCTACAAATGAAAAAGGCTGAGAAGCCTGACTATTTACTAGATCCTGCCGAGGGCACAAGATCGTAGCTGAGGTATCAAGCTAAACGTCGAAGTCCACACGGAACTACTAGCGAGACTGACGTCTCTCTGCAAAACATAAAATAAGCAAACGTGAGTACAAATGTACCCAGCAAGACTTACATCAGAACTATCTACATATGCATCGGTATCAACAAAGGGGGTGGTGGAGTTTAACTGCAGCAAGCCAGCTTTGACTCGGTGGCTATCCTAACTACGACTGCAAGTAACTCTTTTGAGGTGGCGCACACGAGTCCACATATTCACCATATCAATACTCCACTATGGATCCGCTCCCGTCTCCCTACGAGAACGCCATCCATAGCACTCACGCTTATCTTGCGCATTTTAGAGTATCCACTTTCACTTGTCTATGAACTGTTATAGGCAACCCAGAAGTCCATTTCCGCGGACACGGCTATTCGAATAGATCATATTAACCCTGCAGGGGTGTACTTCGTCACACACGCTCTCGCCACTTACCACCATGTACACGTCGTGTACCTCGGCAACCTTCAAGCGGAAGCCTGGCGAGGGAGTCGGCCACAGCCTACCTAAACACTCAAGTCTCTAGTCCAGGTTTATCGCCTATTCAGGTTCCATCCGCAGGGAGTCCGGCCGAGGTTTCCACATACGGCCCCGAACGATGTGTGCAGGGTTCCCGAGACACCAAACGGGCGCCCGGTACACCGTGCCACGTGCCTACCGCATCACAGCCCACCCCTCGGTCAGCGCTGTCCACGGCCTCCAGCATACTACAAACACCAGAAACTACTTGCAACTCCTGGACAGAGGACAAGGGTGATTAAGAAGCCGAGAGGGTCCATTGGTTTCGGGCCCAATGCGTGGTAGTAACTGTATCATGGATCACAAACACAGAACTCAGTTCCTGAGGACGGCTTCAATGAGACAACCCACCATGTACTCCTACATGGCCTCTCACCGCTACCTTTACCAAATCGTGTTCACACACTTAGCTCACACACAGTAGGACATGTTCATCACCATTCCAATTCATCCCCGATGAATCAGACCCGACTCAACTCTAAGCAGTAGCAGGCATGACAAACAAGCATGAATGAGTAGGCACATCAGGGCTCAAACAACTCCTACTCATGCTAGTGGGTTTCATCTATTTACTGTGGCAATGACAGGTCATGCAGAGGAAAAGGGGTTCAACTACCGCAGCATGTAACAGTTGAATCGATTGTCCTAATGCAGTAGAAGAGAGCAGGAGCGAGAGAATGGGATTGTATCGGAATGAACAAGGGGGTTTTGCTTGCCTGGCACTTCTGAAGATATTATAGTTCTTCATCGGTGTCATCGATCACGTCATCGGAGCATCGGCTACTGAGAGGGGACGGTTACCGGCAAACAGAGAAGGACACAATCAATGCAATGCGACAGTATGATGCATGGTCATGACATGTCAAGAATGTTATGATTTACACTAATGCATCTAGCAACAGTTTAAATGAGGTCCATATGAACTAAGGGTTCATATGCAAACTCCATATTTAGCATTTATAATGTCATTATCATGTTTTCACCTATACAGCAGGTATAACTTAGTTTGACATGCATGAAAATGATACAGATGGATAGATTGCATTTTTCTGATAATTTTTCATATATAAATTATTTCATTCTGAGCTACGGTTGATTTTATATGATTTTTAGAAGTTTATACTATTTTCTGGAATTTCCTGAATAAACTTAAATCCAGATAATGCTTTACTGCGTCAGCCTGACGTCATCACTGCGTCAGCGAGTCAACGGGCTGGCCAGGGTCAAACCTGACCCGTGGGACCTGCCTGTCAGTGACTAACCTAACTAATCCAGATTAATTAGCGCTAAACTAATACTAATCTAGTTTAGTTAAGAGCATGGGCCCACACGTCAGTGACTCAGGGGGAGTCAAACTGGGGTCAAACTAGGTCAAACCCGCCGGCGACTCGACGCCGGCGAGGCCCGAGACGGCGGCGCGGCTCGGAAAGCGCCCACAGGGCACGGACGAGGCCGTTCTTGGGCTCATTGGAGAGCTCTTGCAGGCGCGCGTCGAATGGTGGTACTGGCTGGGCCTGTGGTGACCGGAGTCGACGGCGGCGAGCTCTTTTGCGGCCGCCGGAGTTCGGGTGGGTGCGGGGTTAGTGCTGCGGCTTGCAAACAAACGGGCTATCGCGCTAGAGTTGCTCTACGGAACGTCGCGAGTGCAACGGACGCACGCGCGGGGCCATTTGGTCGCCGGAGCCACGGCGGCGACGAGCTCATGCGGCGGCGAGCTTCGGGCACGGTGGCTAGTCTAGCTAGAGCTCGCGAGCATGGGAGTAGGGGAAACGGTTCAGGGGCTCACAGTGATCTCAAGGGAGGACTCAGCGGGCTCGGGGAGGCGGAGACGGCGGCGAATCGCCGGTGAGGTTGCCGGCGGCCGAAGGTTGGGGATGAGCTCGGGGAAGACGCTGCAGGGCTCCCGCGGTCGAATGGGTTGGTGTAGACGACGCAGAAGGCGATGGCGGTTCCTCTGGACCCATCGGGGAGGCACGGGATGGACAGTGGCCACGGTAATTTGCGTCGGCGACGACGCGCTCCGCTCGGGTGTGCTCGGGAGAGGGAGCAGAGGGCGAGGGAGAGAGCAGAGAGTGAGGGAGAGGAGCGAGGGGGTCGAGGGGAGGCGCGTGGCGTTCACAGCCGCGTCGGGAAGCGGCGGAAGCAGGAGGTGGCGCGGGCGCGTGCCGGCGTGCGGCGAACACACGCCTTGCGTCCTTCTGGCGCGAGGTGGGAGGTGACTGGCATCGGCCAGCTGGGCTGGGCCGGCTCCTGGCCGCACAGGTGAGGCCAGGTAAATTTTCCCTCCTCTCTGACTTTTATTTCTCTTTTCTAATTTTTCTGCTATTTGTTTTGACTTGATTTAAAACATCAAATCATTTTCTAAACTTTCTGTAAATTGTTATGGGAGCTCAGAAACTAGTCCAAGGTAACAGGCAACTCACAAAAATTTATGAACTTTATTTCTTATGAAACAGAAATAAATCCAACCCAAATATGTCGTTGATTTAATTCAAAAAGGCCCAAAATAAATATTTCTGTGATTCCAAAAATATTGGTTTGAATTTTATTCTTGCCAATATTTTTCAAGGTTTAACAGGAACATTTTCTTGGGCTTCTTTGAAAAGATTTTAATGTTGATCATTTTTAAAAGGTTTCTGAGGCTTTGAAAATTCCTCAATTCAAATTTCATTTGAATTTAAACATGATGCATGGATGCAAGAGAAATCAAGCAAGGGCTGATCTGGGGCTGTGACATGGGGTAATGGCCCAGTTCCCGAACCAGAATGCTCATCAACAGCCTGCCCCAATAACACTGCGAGAATGTGTGCGCCTCAGCCCGTCCATTTTCCGCAACTCCACCAATCCTATGGATGCTGATGGTTGGCTTCATGGCATCATGTTTGAGATGGAGTCAGCTAATGTTGCCCCTGCCAGTTATGTCACCTTTGTGACATTTCACCTGAAGGGTTCAGCTGCTCAATGGTGGGAAAGCCACAGGGGTATGCTGCCCGCAGAGACTGTAACCACTTGGCAGGAATTTCAGTTAGCCTTCCGTGCACGTCACATTCCTCAAGGTCTGATGGACCAGAAGAAGAAGGAGTTTCGCAAACTCTCACAGGGCACAATGACTGTGGATGAATTGACAGAGTAATTGACCACGGGTACCCCGAAGACGGCAAGACAACATTTCAAGACATCGGGGCTAGCAAAGCCCCTCAGTCCGATTGCCCGGCCGCTCCGACCGGCTCCTCGTCCGACTGCTCCACGCGGCCGGCTGCCGACTGCACCAACCAGCCGGCTGCCAACTGCAGCCCGACCCGATACCGACAAGACACCGACGAGACGGTCGTACCCGAGCACTATTCACGTGTCACCCCAGCCATCATGTATAGTGTCACTTGTCCCCTGGCACTATTTATGAAGTGACCCAGGGGACAAGCATGACACCCCACCATGCCTTGCCCATGCCACCACTTAGCTTACTTCCTAAGCTAGCCATGCCTATATATATGGGCACACATCCATCCATCCACTCCCAGGGGCACACACATGCACTCACGCATGAACACCCACGGCCATAACCATTCGGCCACAAGAGCATGCATGCTCACTCCAGCCATGCACATATACAGAGTCAGATGCCCGTGGCACTGATCCCAGATACAGCTCCAGGAGCACTTTGTACTGCCCGATGTACACCCAGATATATATACTCAGACATGCAGGAGTAGGGGTATTATCTCTCCGGAGAGCCCCGAACCTAGGTAAACTAGCGTGTGCTACTCGCATACCCGCTCCCGGTCCTATCAACAGCAGTCTTACCCTCACACTAAGCCCTTGTGGCATCTGTCGACTCGCAAGCCCCCCGTGAGAATACCACGACAGTTGGCGCCCACCATGGGGCGGTACTACTACTATGCTACCACGCTGCTGGAGGTTTCGCAGTCCGGGCGGGACCTTTTTCGTCATCATCACCGCGGCGTCGACGTCGTCTCTCCGCCGGTAGCGCTCGGGGGCCCTACATCGACACGCCTCCGAGGCGAGCGCAGGACGGCGTGTCCTCGTCGACGGGCTCGCCCTCTCCGTCGTCATCAACCGGCACCGTCGCCATCTCTCCGGCCGCGCTCGGGGGCTCGACATCGACTCGCCTCTGGGGCGGCCATGCGGGACGGCTCGTCCTCGCCGTCGGTCTCGGCACGGTCCGCCTCGCCCTTTTTCTCCATCGCGGACTGCAGGAGGCTCTGCTCCGCCCCTACGACGTCGCGCCGCTCCGGCACCCAACGCGCCTGCATGCCCATCGCGTCGCGACCGTCCTCTCTGACCGGGCCTCCGTCCCTGTGCGAGCGCCCGGGCGGCGAGGGGTTCTCTTGACCGTACACACACTTGTGCCAAGCTAGCTAGCTAGCTAGCTAGCCAGTTTGACCAATCAATTGACCTGCGTGCGTACTGGCTTGGCTAGCTAGCTTTGCTTGGGTGCGCGCGTCAGGCCAGCCGGTCGTGTGAGCCTTGCCGTCGCTCCGTCCGGCGGCTTCGCCGACTGCTCCGTCCATAGCCATGCGCCCGTCTCACCTTGCTGCTTGGCTCCAAGCTCCCAGCTCATTCAGCTCCAGTTCGGCATTGCCCCTGCACAAACTGTCTGTAAGATACACACTACAGCACGCACTATAGCGCCCAGACTCCTCCTCTGCAGGACGGTTCCACCCGCATCCCGCCTCGCGCCGGCTCCCCGCGTCGCGTTCGCGTCGTCCCGTGCCGGCCTCCAGGCGGCTGCGCCGCCTCGCCTACCCGCGTTGACTTCCTGTTGGACTTGCCACTTCCCTCGCGCCTCCGTCCATCTCCTCCCACGCAGCACCAGGTCCTCCTCCCGCGCAGTGCCGGGTCCGGCTGCTCCTACGCGCCTGCGACTCCGCCCTGACCGGCCCGGGTGACCCGGCTGTGCTGCTCCGCCTTCTCCCGCGTCCGCCTCCTCCCGACGCGCCTCTACCCGCGCCAGCTGGCCATCCGCCCGCGCCTGGTGGCCCATCGTCCGGCTCCCGCGCCTCCGACCGTGTCGGCCCCGGGCTCCTCCAGACGCGCCCGCCCCGGCCCTCGTCGCTGCACCGTCCCGGCCTCCGCCTTCATGGCCTCGCGCCTCCCGACGTCGCGCGCCTCCTCCGCACCTGGCCCTCGCGCCGCTATGCCGCCCCCGCCGTGCTCGGCCCGGCGCGCCCGTCCGCGCGCCCCGCGCCGCACCCGGCCTCCCCGCAGCCGGCCTCCGCTTGTCGCTCGCGCTCAGCCTCCGGCGCGGCACAGCCAGCCTCGCCGCGCCCGCCTTCTCCCGCAGCCGGCTTGCCACCAGCCGGCCTCGCGCGCAACCCGCCCCCCTCAGTCGGCCTCCCCTGCGCCGGCTGCTGCGGCCGGATTCCTAAAGAAAAAAAATGTTGCCGACTGCTCGCATGGGACCGGCTGGAAAAGTGAATGGCTGGGTGTCCAGCCGGCTGCAAAAGAAAAAGAAGGGTGGCGGGTGCTAGAAAAAAAAGAGTAAAGAGAGTCCGGTTGAAAAAAGATAACACCGCGTCCGGCTAAGAAAATGGTCGGGTGCTGAGAAAAAAATGCGTCCGACTGCTCAGCCGGCTGGGGAGAAGAAGAAAAAAATGACCGGCTGGCCCGTCCACCTGCTTCGCCATTCGGAAGGTCAGTCGCGACCCGCATTGCCGGCTGGGCCGCCTGGCCGGATGGGCCTGACCGGCTGGGGCATCCCTTGAGCGCCTAGAGGCTCGTGCCGCCTGCCGGAGATCATCTCCACCCCGACTGCACGAAAAGTAATGTGAGCTCCTCACTCGCTTATTCTTGCACCACGCAAACACGGATAACCCCGAGCGACGCTCGGGGACCACATCCGCTTTTATTACAGTTGCACCAATGTTCGCCCCGGCGCCAGCCAGAGTTCGCCCGGAAGCTGGCCGCTTGGCCTGAGACGTTGGTTCCCGCTGACGGCTTAGTAGCGTGCGCGGTACCAAAGGCTCACTCTCAGCCACAGACCGCAGAGCGGCTGTCCGGCTAGCGAGAGCAAACGCTGGAGGCCACCCACGCGAAAAACCTCCGGGAAGAAAAACAGTTCGGGCGACCCGGCCGTTTCCTTTATAAGTATCTGCTCGGTTAAATTTGCTCCCAGAGTCTGAGTATTGTACACTCCACTACGCGGCCCACTCTCAGCCACAAACCGCAGAGCGGCTGTCCGGCAAGCGAGACCACAAGCCAAAGAGTCGAGGGAACATGGAAAGATTGAAGGGGGCTCGGACCAAACCGAGTCGGCACCCTCCGCATAAAACTTGCAATGCTAAAAGCAAACATTTGATATATCTGCACGAACTAACTTTGTTTTTTGCATGATCATTTTCGTGGGGAACCCGCCTCCTCACACAGAGGTTACGCCGAGTGGGTAAGCTGGCGCGCCCCCACTAAAAGCAAACCGCGCCGGCTGCAGCCCGCAGCCGGCTGTTAGCAACAGCATCAGTCGGCGGACCTCGCGTCTGCGCCCAACACCATCAGTCAGCGAACCCCGCGTCCGCGCCCGACAGCACCAGCCCGCGGACTTCGTGTCCGCACCCGGCACCCTCGACGCCATCGTCTGCACCAAAAAACGCGAAAAGCCTCCGCCCAACTTTTCCAAGTTGCCCGGAGGCTCGGAGGCTACACCCAACGGGTGCGCTGGCGAGCCCCCGCCGGAAGCAAGCTACGCCGACTGTGGCCTGCAGCCGGTCGTCATCAACATTTTCTACATCAACACCCGCCAAAAAACCTCCGCCCAACTTTGCCAAGTTGCCCAGAGGCTTGGAGGCTACTGACGGAGTAATTGACCACGGGTACCCCGAAGACGGCGAGACAACATTTCAAGACATCGGGGCAAGCAAAGCCCCTCGGTCTGATTGCCCGGCCGCTCCGGCCGGCTCCCCGTCTGACTGCTCCACGCGGCCGGCTGCCGACTGCGCCAACCAGCCGACTGCCGACTACAGCCCGACCCGACACCGACGAGACGGTCGTACCCGAGCACTATTCACGTGTCACCCCAGCCATCATGTATAGTGTCACTCGTCCCCTGGCACTATTTATGAAGTGACCCAGGGGACAAGCATGACACCCCACCATGCCTTGCCCATGCCACTACTTAGCTTACTTCCTAAGCTAGCCATGCCTATATATATGGGCACACATCCATCCATCCACTCCCAGGGGTACACACATGCACTCACGCATGAACACCCACGGCCATAACCATTCGGCCACAAGAGCATGCATGCTCACTCCGGCCATGCACATATACAGAGTCAGATGCCCGTGGCACTGATCCTAGATACAGCTCCAGGAGCACTTTGTACTGCCCGATGTACATCCCAGATATATATACTCAGACATGCAGGACTAGGGGTATTATTTCTCCGGAGAGCCCCGAACCTGGGTAAACTAGTGCGTGTTATTCGCATACTCGCTCCCGGTCCTATCAGTAGCAGTCTTACCCTCACACTAAGCCCTTGTGGCATCTGTCGACTCGCAAGCCCCCCGTGAGAATACCACGACATGAATATCAGAGGAAATTCCTTGAATTATCTCACTATGCTGCGGATGACGTCTGCACTGATGCTCGCAAGCAGGAGAAATACCGTGAAGGACTGCGTCCCGATATAAAGCTCACACTTGTTGCTCATGATTGCACGGACTTTGCGACGCTTGTCAGCCAAGCTTTCCAAACTGAAACTGGTCTGACTGAGTACCAGGAGTCGCTCAAGCATACTCGAGAGGTTGGCCCATCCTCGAGTCAGCCTGCTCAGAAACGTCGAGTCTAGATTCCACACAATGTTCATCACCGACCTGCTCCAACACCAAGGCCGTCTTATGTTGCACCTCGTCTGCCTCCGCCGCCGAGACAACTAACAATTCAGGGTGGACAGTACAATGTTGTAGGTCATCCCCATAATGATGGTTTATGCCGCAAGTGTGGACAGCCAGGGCACCTTGCTATCAACTGCCGCTAGGGTCAACCCCAAAATGCTTCACATCCTCTTGTTGGCCATGGGAAGGGACGTCGAAACCACCCTATCAGAAATTGTAGTGCCAGACCGCCTGCTATGAGTGGTGGTCAAGTCACCCATGTCAAAATTGAAGAAACTCGTGAGTCCCCAAAAACCGCGATGGGTACCCTTCGCGTTAGTTCAGCGCCAGCTTCTATTCTCTTTGATTTAGGAGCATCACATGCTTTTGTGTCCCAACAATTTGCTCAGTCACATGAGTTATACCTAGAAAAATTTCCCACTCCTCTAACGGTTCAATCCCCGGGGTTGTCAGTGTGGAACGACACCTATGGTATCACAAGAATCCCTACTACGGTTGCCGGGGCGCAGGGTTGTGAGAAGAGCAGGATTAGTAATCAGCACAAGGATCGTTTACCCAGGTTTGGGCTGCAGGGATGCGTAAAACCCTAGTCCTGCTTTGGTGGGTGTATTTCAGGGAGTTCTTGAGCTCTCGAACTAGCTATGGTGAATGCGTGGTTCGAAAGAGCCGAATCCTTCTCTAGTATGCCATGGGCCTCCTTTTATAGTCGAAAGGGGCTGCCACAATGGTATACAGGAGGTGGAAAGGCGTACAGTATTGCGAGCTTATCGCTCGTATTACAGGACAAGACGCATTTAATGCGCCGTTGAGGTGTCCCCTAGCTTTATCGGGGACGGCGGCGAGGCCCGTCCCGTCCGTCGCCGCTCCTCCTCGCTTCGACACGCGCCCCGGCCAGTGATGCGTGCGGCGCCATGTAGGCAGGCAGGCAGCTGAGGTGGCGCGGCGGTGGAGCCTCCACGAACATCTGCATGCCGCCACGCAGGCGCTTGATGAGTTGGCCTGGGAGCTACATGTTGCCACGCAGGTGCCCGCTCAGCTGGTTGAGCTGGCAGCTGCATGCGAACGGCGGCGGAGACTTGGTTGGTGCGGGCCTGGAAGTGGCCCTGCTGGCGTCCTCGGCGAGGGCCTTGCCGGGTGGCCCGGCAAGGGTCTTGCCGTGGCGCGCTGTCGTCCCCGGCAAGGATCTTGCCGGGGGTCTGGTGGCCTTCCTCGGCAAGGATCTTGCCGAGGATCGTCGTCTTCTAATCCTCATCTGATCTTGAGTGTTCTTTGTCTTCACAAAGATCTGCATGCCACCATGGAGGTGCCTCCCGAGCCCTGGCCCATTGTGGTTGATGGTGTTGGAAACTGTGGGCTCAAGGGTGGTGCGCTCCGCTGGTGTTGGACGGGCCGCCCCGGCAAGGGTGCTGCCGGGGGAACCCGCTTCGTCCCTCTGCTCTTTGTGGTCTTGGCCTTGGCGTTGCTCTGGCTGCCTCGGGCTTCGGTTTTACCTCGGTTCACCTCCCCTGCCTCGTCAAGTGCGGCCGTGGCGCGTGGCTCCGACTGCCCGTGCACAAGTAAAGGGGTCGAAAGGAGAGCCCCTACTTTTGTACACTGATAGGAGCCCCCGGGCCTGGGCCACACATAAGCGCGACACGTTGTTGGGCCGGGCCCAAAACGGTGCGCGGGCAGGCGGGGCGGTTTTTATCGCGGTAAAACTTTCCGCGCGCCGCGCTACCCATGACCGGCGTTGAATGCGTGACATGGAGGGGTGCGCCTGACGTGGGCGGCATGCGTGGGACGGTTTCCGCATGCATGCGTCACATCGTGGTAAAGAGGTGGCTCGCTCCTTCCCCATAAAAAGAGGGAGGCGTGGAGGCGCGGCTCATTTACTGTCGGGACCCCAATTCCAAGTCACACCAATCTAGCCTGTAACACCTCATATCACTTTGCGGCCTCACGCACGGTACTCCCACGGGTGTCGCCTTACCATGGCCCGGGACCGTTTGCGCCTTTTGGCTCACGTATATGACAATGTCGCTAGCATCCATATGACAGAGAACCCGGGCCGACATGGCTAGTCGTGAACCCAAAGCGGCACTAACGTATGGGGACAGGCATACATGAATCAACATCGAACGTGTCGGTCAGCAGCGTGCGAATCCGGGCTGTAGCACTGGGCTAACAGGACTCCGGGAACCCGGGCTGTAGCAGGCTAGGCAGCACTCCGGATGTCACCGCGTGACATTTCCCCGAAGGGACAGACACAGGAACGATATGAGACACATGCCGGCCAGTCAAGTGTCCAGAGCAGTAGTGCTGGGCTAGCAGGACTCCGGTGAACCGGGCTGTAGCGGACTACTATGGCTCAAGGAGGCACTAGACTACATTTCCCCATAAGAGAGGCTGCTAAGGATAGACAACTAGATTGTCGGATCCCACACATACCAAGCATTTCAATCATACACACAATATGCTCGATATGTGCAAATACAACATGGCATCACAACAAGACTCTACGACTCAGAGTATTTATTCATTAGGCTCCGAAGAGCCAGATATTACAAACATGGGTCTCATGACCCAACATTCAGAGCATACAAGTCAAAGCACATGCGGAAGCTTAACATGTCTGAGTACAGACATCTACAAATGAAAAAGGCTGAGAAGCCTGACTATTTACTAGATCCTGCCGAGGGCACAAGATCGTAGCTGAGGTATCAAGCTAAACGTCGAAGTCCACACGGGACTACTAGAGAGACTGACGTCTCTCTGCAAAACATAAAATAAGCAAACGTGAGTACAAATGTACCCAGCAAGACTTACATCAGAACTATCTACATATGCATCGGTATCAACAAAAGGGGTGGTGGAGTTTAACTGCAGCAAGCCAGCTTTGACTCAGTGGCTAACCTGAACTACGACTGCAAGCAACTCTTTTGAGGTGGCGCACACGAGTCCACATATTCACCATATCAATACACCACTATGGATCCGCTCCCGTCTCCCTACGAGGACGCCATCCATAGCACTCACGCTTATCTTGCGCATTTTATAGTATCCACTTTCACTTGTCTATGAACTGTACAGGCGACCCAGAAGTCCTTTACCGCGGACACGGCTATTCGAATAGATGATGTTAACCCTGCAGGGGTGTACTTCGTCACACACGCTCTCGCCACTTACCACCATGTACACGTCGTGTACCTCGGCAACCTTCAAGCGGAAGCCTGGTGAGGGAGTCGGCCACGACCTGACTAATCACACAAGTCTCTAGTCCAGGTTTATCGCCTATTCGGGTTCCATCCGCAAGGAGATCCGGCCGGGGTGTCGCTCACGGCCCCAAACGATGTGAACAAGGTTCCCAAGCCCACCTCGACGGATGGATCTACGCTTGGTACACCGTGCCACGGTGCCTAGTCTGTCCCAAGCCCACCTGTACCGGGTGCCACTTGGTAGACTACTAACACTACCTACAAACACCAGAAACTAGTTGCAACTCCTGGACAGAGATCGAGGCGGTTAATAAGCCGAGAGGGGTCGAGTTACCGGAACCCAATGTGTGGTAGTAACTGTTCATGGATCACAAACACAGAACTCAGTTCCTGAGGACGGTTTCAATGAGACAACCCACCATGGACTCCTACATGGCCTCTCACCGCTACCTTTACCAAATCGTGTTCACACACTTAGCTCTCAACAGTAGGACATGTTCACCACATTCCAATTCATTCCCGATGAATCAGACCTGACACAACTCTAAGAAATAGCAGGCATGACAAACAAGCATGAATGAGTAGGCACATCAGGGCTCAAACAACTCCTACTCATGCTAGTGGGTTTCATCTATTTACTGTGGCAATGACAGGTCATGCAGAGGATAAAGGGGTTCAGCTACCGCAGCAAGTAACAGATGAATCGTTGTTGTCCTATTGCAGTAAAAGAGAGCAGGAGCGAGAGAGTGGGATTGTATCGGAATGAACAAGGGGGTTTTGCTTGCCTGGCACTTCTGAAGATAGGATAGTTCTTCATCGGTGTCATCGAACTCATCGTCGGAACCACATCTATCGAGAGGGGGCAAACACCGGCAAACAAGGAAGAACACAATCAATGCAATGCACAATATGATGCATGAATGTGACATGGCAATATGCTGTGAATTGAGCTAATGCAGCTAGCAACAAGTGCAAGGGAGTCCATTTGAACCAAAGGTTCAAATGCAAACTCTAGTTTGAGCATTTAAAATGCCATTTGAATGTTTTCACTTAGACAGCAGGTATAAGTTTGTTTTTCATGCATGAAAGTAGCATAAATGGATAGATTGGATTTTTCTGATAATTTTTCATATATAAATTATTTGATTTGGAGCTACGGTTGAATTTCTATGAATTTTAGAAGTTTGCACTATTTTCTGGAATTTCCTGTATAAGAATAATTCCAGTAATTAAATTACTGCGTCAGCACTACGTCAGGATGACGTCATCAGGTCAACAGCGCGGTCCAGGTCAAACTTGACCTGTGGGGCCCGCACGTCAGTGTAACAGGGCAAGAACAGAGGCTGACCAGTGGGGCCAGGTCAACGTTTGACGTGGCAGGGTCAACTGACATGTGGGGTCGGCTGGTTTAATTTAAACTAAACAGGGAATAAATCCCGGGGTTAATTAGGGCACGAGGCCCACTGTCAGTGGCACACGGTTTAGTTAGCAGGGTGATTAGCCCCTAATTAAGAGTGCCATGTCATCATCAGCGGATCTACGCCGGCGATGACCAACCCGACGGCGAGAGCTCGCCGGACTCGCGTTAGGGACGGCAGTTCGTCGCGCTGCTGGCACCAAGGAGGGGCTCTCGCTCGTCCGCATCCAAAGGACCGGACGGGAGGCCGCGGGGTGGCCGGAAACGATGCCGGCGACGACCTCGCGCGGCGGCACACACACGGGCTCATCGGGGAGGAGGCTACGGAGCACGGGCGAGCAAAACGAAGGAGGGGAAACGGAGTGGAGCTCACAGCGGGGTCGTTGGCGGTCTCATTGGGCTCGGGGAGGCCTCTGCGGTGGCGAATTCGACCACGGGGATCACCGGACATAAACGGTGATGAAGACGACGGGGGTGGCGTTCTGCTGCTCCTGGAGTTGCGTGCGTCGACGGATAATGCAAATCGAAAAATCAAGCCCGCCTATAAATGAAATAAATGGAGGAGAGGAAGAGCAGGATGACAGAGCTCGGGGATACGGTGGTTGGACGAGGGGGTCTCGGTAGCCACGGTGGACGGCGACGGTGGTGACGGGCGTGCTCAGTGGGCGTGAGAGAGCGAGCCAGAGGAGGGGATGAGCTTGAGGGAGAGTGAGAGAGGGTCGAGGAGGCGGCGTGGTACGCGTGGAGGCGACCAGGCGGTCGAGGGGCACGCAGGCAGGGAGGAGCCGGCGTGGTTCGTCTGCGCACCGGGCACGCAGCTGCTTCTCCTCCTGGCAGGAGGATGAAGACAGTGCTGCCCCTGGGGGGCTGGGCTGGCTTCGGCCAGTAGGCTGCTACAGTGGTGGGCTGTGCAGGAAGATTCTCTGTCCCTCTTTCTTTCTATTTTAGTTTCTGTTTTCCCATTTATTTTAACTCTGTTTTGATTTAGTCTCTGCACTAAATCATTTTATACGCTTCTGGTAAATTTTTGTAGGGACTATTTGGATTATTCCAGAGCCCCTCACATTTACCTAGAATTATTGGACATATATAAAATATATAACATGTATATATATCCACTGCAAATAATTATTGCATTAGCTTCAAATGCCCAAAACAAATATTTATGAGCTCCTAAAAATATTGGTTTGAATTTTAATTCTGGCCAATATTTCCATAGAGAAACATGAACATTTTCTTGGACCTATTTGAAGCAATTTTTATCTTGGTCTTTTTCAGAAATGATTTCTGAGGCTTTCACATGTCCCCATTTCAAATTCATTGAAATTTAAACATGATGCACACATGACTAGCTAGCCTAGAGCAAACCAGAACTAGGGATGTGACAATTACTACGCGGGGCCGGGTCGCGGTCTTCAAGGCGTCCACACCCCACGATCACGGGGTGGGGAGAGGTCGCTTCACCCGTCCCCTCGATTCTGCACGTTCGCCACGTGTCCTCCGTGCGCTTGGGGTGGCAAGCGGTGGAGGCGGGAAACCGGGTCGTCGCTGGTTGGGGCAGCGGGTCGGTCTCGATTCCTCGTGCCTCTGGTGACTGGATTGGCCGAGCGGGGCGGCCGAGCCCCGACCCCGCCCCTTTATAAGGAGGGGGAAGGGGGGATGGCATTCCGCACTCTTCTGTCATCCATCTCCTCCTGCTTCTGCTTCTTCCTTTCACTCTCCATGGAGAAAGGGAATCTCAGTCCCTCGACGGTGGCGGCGAGGGTCGCCGCTCGACAGCGCGTCCCTCCTCCTCCTGAGCCCGCGGTGGAGGAGCCGGCCGCGAGGGGAAGGGGGAGGGGGCGAGGCCATGGGCGAGGCCGGGGCAGAGGTCGTGGTCCTCAAGGAAGAGGAGGACGGGGCGGCGCGCTGGCTTCGCCCCGCCAGTGATGCCTTTTCTGATGGAAGGCCATGTTGGAGACCAGCCCCGCGAGTTCTTCATCAGGCTGCGCCGGCCTCCGCGTCGCCGTCTTCGTCTTCCCGCCCCGTTTGCTCGGGAGATGGAGCGTGACCCGCCCCAATCCCTCAGGTTGCACATGAGGGGCTGTGGGAATGGGGGCACGCAGGTCAACGTCGACTTCTCGGCACCTCGGGTCATGTACCTCCGTCGTGGATGGAAGACGTTTGCTCGCATCCACAGCCTGACAGCGGGGCTCGTCCTCTACTTCAAATTAATGCAGGACGGCCTGCTCTCCGTCAAGGTCTTCGGAGACTTCGGGACTCGCCTGAAGTGTTGCGTGGAGAGCTCCTCCGACGGAGATTCCGACGATGGAAGCTCTTCCTTGAGCGAAAGTGATGAGGAGGACAGCGGGGCAGATGATGGGGACGAGTCCGACTAGGCGTCGGACGCCCTGCGCCTGGGCGGGTGCGGCAGCAGCAGCATCTGCACCTGGCCGCTCCTCCGGCAGTGTTTTGCCGGGGGAGGGGCCAGCTCCTTGAACTTCTCGGGGTCGTCTCCTTGGGCGGCTGGCGTCGGGAGGCTGCGGAAGAGGAAGAGGGCGGGCGGCAAGGCCGTCAACTCGGAGTACGCGGGCACCGATGCCTTCGTCGCATATTGTCGGTCCTGCCGCCTCCTCTTCCAGCTCCTTTCCCGGCGCCGTCATCACTGGCCCATCCGTGGGAGGCCACCGAGGTGTTCTCTTGGTGCTTTCTGCTGCTCGTAGCTCGCCTAGGCGCCTCTTTTTCCCTTTCGACTCCTTGACCTGCCTCCTGTACGAGATGTTTTTAATGAAAAAGGGGTGTTTGCCGGGGGTTTTCGTTCGTGGATGGAACCCACGACAAGGAGTGAATCCTTGTTACCATTCAAGATAAATGTTTTCCGCCCGGCAATAGGCCTTGTCATCCCCTCACTTTGCTCGACCATTCTCGCACCCTTGGCGGAGGCAGGGATGAAGCGGGCTTAGGCTCCTCGTTCTATTTCCTTGCCGTCGCGACTACAACCAAATCCGGCCCAGGAGATAATCCTTGGGTATAGAAAAGGGGAGCACGGTGGCCTGGATCTGCAGCCCCCGGCAACCTCATCTCGCCGCGGTTGGGTCCTTGTACTTGCAGCCCCCGGCAACTTTGGTTTGCCGGGGTTGGGACGCCGATTCGTGCCCTTTCTTCCAAGTAGCTCAACAGAAGTGCTCATGTGCCCTGCGAACCAAAAGAGGACAGAAAGGAAACAGAGAGATGCGCACTCGACCTCTAGGCTAGGGGTTAGTCGCTGCTAAGTACTATCAACCCTAACCAAGGAAGAGACTCGACCTAGCATGCATGTTATAACTTAGGGCACCAGCGCTTCATTTATTTATGCTCAGGGTCTGCGCCTGGCTTTGTACAAAGGGTTACATGCCTTGCCGGTAAAGCTTGTACAAAAGGTGGCTTGCCGGGAGGCCCGGCAAGCTGCGCCTTATGGGTAAAAATTGCGAAGATGCTCGATGTTCCAGGAGTTGCTCACTGGGACAGCATCTTCGGTCTCCAGGCGGACTGCGCCGGGCCTGGTGACTCGTATTACCCGATAAGGGCCTTCCCACTTTGGCGTCAACTTGTTGGAATTCTTGGCCGACTGAACGCGCTGAAGAACAAGGTCGCCTTCCTCAAAGCTTCGGGCATGAACCTTGCGGCTATGGTAGCGGCGCAAGGCTTGCTGGTAGCGTGTTGCTCTCACAGCCGCCCGAACACGATCTTCCTCAAGGAGCATTGCG
Organism: Triticum aestivum; assembly: GCF_018294505.1. NCBI lineage: Eukaryota > Viridiplantae > Streptophyta > Magnoliopsida > Poales > Poaceae > Triticum > Triticum aestivum. The sequence continues at coordinate 73,256,762 of NC_057802.1, forward strand.
TCATCTTGCCGCAGCTGCTCTTGCTCAAGCTCATCATAAGCGAGCACTCAAGGTGACCCGTATATGAGTTCCGTGGGGAGAACTGCCTCCGCCCCATATACTAGGGCAAAGGGTGTCTGACCGGTGGCTCGATTTGGCATCGTCCTGATCGACCAAAGAACCGCCGGCAACTCATTAATCTAGCGCCTTCCACTCTTGTGCAGTTTGTCAAAGGTCTTTGTTCTCAGGCCTCGCAACACTTTAGCATTTGCCCTCTCTGCTTGGCCGTTGCTCCGTGGGTGTGCCACGGAAGCAAAATAGACCTTGCTGCTGAGGTCTTGAATGTACTGCATGAAGGTGTGGCTCGTGAACTGCGTGCCGTTGTCGGTGATAATCCTGCTTGGCACACCAAAACGGCAGACTAGTCCCTTGAAGAACTTGACAGCTGACTGAGCAGTCACCTTTCTCACTGCTTCCACTTCCGGCCACTTTGTGAACTTGTCGATTGCAACATACAAGTACTCAAAGCCCCCGACAGCGCGGGGGAAAGGGCCCAGTATATCGAGCCCCCAGATCGAGAATGGCCAGGAGAGAGGGATTGTTTGAAGGGCTTGAGCTGGTTGATGAAGCTTCTTTGAATGGAACTGACATGCTTCACACTTGGTTACTAGTGCCATTGCATCGTGGAGGGCGGTGGGCCAGAAGAAACCTTGCCGGAACGCCTTGCCGGCGAGGGCCCTCGACCCTATGTTGGAGCCACATATGCCTCCATGTATCTCCGCCAACAGCTCCAGCCCTTCCTCCCGGGGGATGCACTTCAATTTCACACCGTTCAGTCTCCTCCTCTACAGGATGTCATCGACAAACTGGTACAGGGCAGACCGACGGGCTACTTTTTCCGCTTCTTCCTGCTCCTCAGGAAGCTCCCCTGTTTGGAGGAATTGGACGGTATGCTGCGCCCACGCCGGAGCCTGGGGCTCGACGGCAAGGACCAAAGGCATTTCCTCTGTCGTGGGAGCGGCTGTCTCTACGGCCAGGGCTTGACGCCCTGCCGGAGCCAGCTGCTCCTTGGCAGGCTCAGGGTCCACGGCAACATCCTTGCCGGCAGCCCCAGGGGGCTCGGCGGGAAAGTACTTGCCGGGACCTGATTTCTTCCGCTTGTTCTGCTCTGTTGATGGTTCGATAGATGGCTGAGTTAACCGGAGCAAAAAGGTACCTGATTCCATAGGTAGCTTGAATGCAGCATGCTTTGACAGGTAATCGGCGATGTCGTTCTCCGCTCGGGGGACGTGCTCCGCTTGGATACCGTCAAAGTGCTCCTCCAGCTTCCTCACCTCATCTACGTAGGCCTCCATCAATGGGCTCTGGTAATCCTTGTTGACTTGTCTAACAACAAGCTGCGGGTCACCCCTGACGATGAGCTTTTTAACCCCGAGGTCTGCCGCGATCCTGAGACTGGCAAGCAACCCCTCGTACTCAGCAGTGTTGTTGGTGGACATCTCCCTGGGAAAGTGCATCTGGACCACGTACTTGAGGTACTCTCCAGTGGGTGCGACAAGCAGCACGCCGGCACCGTCGCCTTGCAGCGAGAAAGCCCCATCAAAGTACATGATCTAGTCGCGGTCTGCTTCCTTGACGGGGAGAGCGGTCTCCTGGATTTCTTCGTCGGGCGTTGAGGTCCATTCTGCAATGAACTCCGCCAAGACTCTGCTCTGGACTGTCGAGGTACTTTCAAACTTCAACCCAAAACTTGACAACTCCAGGGCCCATTCCACAATCCTTCCGGTTGCATCTGGGTTATGCAGTATCCATTGCAATGGGAGGCGGGTGACGACATGATTTCATGGGCTTGGAAGTAATGACGCAGCTTCCTCGATGCCATAAGGAGGCCGAAGAGCAATTTCTGCACACCGGTGTACCTCGACCTAGCCCCCTGCAAGAGAGAGCTGACAAAGTAAACCGGGTGCTGCATCATCTTCTTCTTCCGCACCACCTCACCTCACTGCGCAGGCACTGCCTTGGTGGCATCAGACTCTGCTGGGGGGCCTTGCCTTGCCGGCATCAGGCCCTGCCGGGGGAATCTTTGGCTTGCCATCCGCAAGTTCTGCCATCGCCACTGCCTCCTCGTCGACCTCCCTCTGTGCCACTAGTGCGGCGCTGACCACTTGATTCGTCGCCGCTAGATACAGCAGCAACGGCTCTTGTGGTTTAGGCGCAACCAGTATTAGCGTGGAGGAAAGGTATTTCTTTAGATCCTGGAACGCCGCCTCGGCTTCTGGGGTCCACTCCATTAGGCCTGCCTTCTTCAAGATTTTTTAAAAGGGAAGGGCACGCTCAGCGGACTTGGAGATGAATCGGCTCATGGCGGCGACGCAGCCGGTGAGCCGACGCACATTTTTGATCCGCTTGGGCACCTCAATCTGCTCAATGGCTTTGATTTTGTCTGGGTTTGCCTCGATCCCGCGCTGCGACACAAAGAATCCGAGAAGCTTGCCGGACGGAACGCTGAAGACACACTTCTCAGGGTTCAGCTTAAGGTTGATCTTGCGCAGATTGGCGAATGTCTCTTCCAGATCTTGCACGAGAGTTGCCCCGTCCTTGGTTTTGACTACTATGTCATCCATGTATGCTTCCATATTTCTATGGAGCTGGGGTTCAAAACCAATTTGGACTGCTCTTGCAAACGTCGATCCAGCACTCTTCAACCCGAAAGGCATCCGTAAAAAGCAATACGTACCACATGGGGTGATGAATGCTGTCTTCTCTTCATCCTCTCTTGTCATGAAGATTTGGTGGTAGCCTGAGTAGGCGTCGAGGAATGACAACAGATCACACCCGGCTGTGGAGTCAACAATCTGGTCGATGCGCGGCAACGGGAAGGGGTCCTTAGGACAAGCCTTATTGATATCTGTGTAGTCAATACACAGACTCCACTTCCCATTTGCCTTGCGCACTACTACCGGATTGGCCAACCACGTCGGGTGGAGCACTCCTCTCACCAGCCCTGCCGCTTCTAACTTCCTGATCTCCTCTGTAATGAACTCTTGCCTCTCCAGAGCCTGCTTTCTGACCTTCTGCTTGACGGGCCGCGCATGAGGGCAGATAGCTAGGTGGTGCTCAATCACCTGCCTGGGAACACCGGGGATGTCGGATGCTTGCCACGCAAACACGTCGACATTCGCCCGTAGGAAGGTGACGAGCGTGCCTTCCTATTTGCTGTCGAGGGTGGAGCCTATGGTGAAGGCCCCACCCGTGCCATCCTCTCTGACGGGCACCTTCTTGGTCTGCGGTGGCTCGGCTCTGGATTTCTTGCTCTTGTCGGTAGAGCTCTCTGGCACGTCCTCAACGGTAGCGCAACACTCCGAGGAGGTGCGCTTGCCGGAGTGGGCGCAAGAGGTCTTGCCAGGCTTCTTCTTCCCTCCCGGGCCTTCGGTGGCAGGAGCAGGTGCCTTGACGGCAGCTGCTGCCACTGCTTCCCGGTAGAGTTGGTCGGCGCAAATCAGCGCGTCCTTCTTGTCGGAGGGGACGGAGATGATGGTCAACAGCCCGGGCATCTTTAGCATGTTGTAGGCGTAGTGTGACGCCGCCATGAACTTGGCTAGTGCCGGGCGGCCGAGGATCCCATTGTAGGGCAAGGGGATCTCGGCTACGTCGAAGATGATCCTCTCCGTCTTGTAGTTCAACTCTCCTCCAAACGTCACGAGCAGTGTGACCTTCCCCTTCGGTTGGATCCTCCCCGGATTGACCCCTTGAAACGTGCCCATTTCCTCAAGGTCTCCATCAGGAATTTGCAGCCTTTTGACTACGACGGGCGAGATCAAGTTTAGGCCGGCCCCGTCGTCGACCAACATCTTGTTCACCTTGAGGTTGCGTATTGTTGGTGAGACCAACAATGGCAAACACCCGACCACGGTTGTGCGGTCAGGGTGGTCCTCGGCGTCAAAGATGAGGGGCGTGCTGGACCACTTTAGCGGCTTCTGAGCGTCTAACGACAGCTCTGCTACTGTAATCTCCCGTGCCCACTGCTTGAGCTGGCGGTGAGAAGTATGCAGCGAGGCACCACCAACAACGCACATGGCCTCCGTAGCCTTCTGGAACTCTTGCTCAGCGGACTCGTCGTCCTCGTCGTGATCATCGTCTTCTTGTTTCTTGTCACGGCCCCGGGCGGGCCTCTCCTGTTGGTTGTCCTTGCCGCGGCGGCCTCCTTGGCCGCCATGCTTCTTGCCGGATCCCTCAGCACCATCCTGGTCCTTCTCCTTGTCCCGCCTCTCGTACTCAGCTTTTTGCTTCTCAGCAAGCAGCTCGACTTGTCGGCAGTTCTAGAGGTCGTGGCCCTTGGTGCGGTGGATCTTGCAGTATTGCTTGCCGGAGATTCCTGGCTTGTCGGTAGCTGCCAAGGCCCGACAGGCGGCGCACCCGGCAATCTCCTTGCCGGGGTCGTCTGCCTTGACCTTCTTGGCAGCGCCGGTGTCGTCAGATCCTTCAACGGCAAGCACGGCCTTGCCCTTGCGTTTCCTGTTGCGACGCCGGCCCTTCTTCGTCGGGGCGGCGGCGTCTTCGTCAGAGGAGTCGGTTTCCGCGCCAGCGTCTTCGCCGGGGTACTTCCTTCCCTCTTCAGCCCGGGCGCACTTATCGGCCAGAACGTAGAGTTCAGCCACATCCTTAACCTTGGTCATCGCCAGCTCTTCGCGCATCTTGCGATTGCGCATGTTCTGATGGAACGCGCTGATCACAGCGGCGGGATGAACATCGGGGATGTTATACTGCACCCAGCTGAACCTCTGGATGTACTTGCACAGGGTTTCCCCTTCCTTCTGGGGGGATGATATGTAAATCACTGGCCTGGCCATGAGCTTGGTGGCCTCCTGTGAAGGCGCCAACGAACTCATGGCACAGATCCGACCAAGAAGAAATGGAATCTGCTGGCAAGTGCATCAACCAAGACATAACATTGGGCTTCAGTGCCAGTGGGAAATAATTGGCAAGCACCTTGTCGTCGCGAGCTCTGGCAGCCTGCATCGCGATGGTGTAGATGCTGAGGAACTCGAACGGATGGGTATTGCCAGTGTACTTCTCGCCGACGCTGGGCTTGAACGTGCGGTGGGACGGCCACTGGAACTGCCGCAGCTCGCGGGTAAAGGCCGGGCAGCCCACCTCGTAAGGTAGGCCGTCGGAGCCCCCCGATGCTGGGTGGTCCATAGCGGGTCCCGCCCGCTTGTCCGACTGGTGGCGTGTGTCGCGCCGGCGCTCGATGGTGGTCCGAGCGTCTTCGTGAGCTCGTTCCCAAGGAACTTGGCGCTAGTCACGGAGGGTCCGCGGGTTGGACGATGCTATGGAGATGTTATCACAGGCGTCGTCACGGCGGGCCGACGCTCGCGGCGGCTGGCGAGGAGGGGGAGAGTGCACCGTGACCGCAGCACCCCCGGTCCTCCCAGCGCTGGCATGTGGTGGCTCGGTGGAGCGCCGGCCCGAGGGTCCCGCCGGTCGCAGGTCGTCTTTGTTGGCGACGGCGACGAGGCTCCGGATGGTGGCCCTCCACTCGTCGAGCTTCTTCGCAGCAGGAGGGAAGTCGAGGAGGAGCTGCGCGCGCAAGCTTCTACTGGCGTGGGTGGCAGCGACAGCTGCGTGGACCGTGGCATGCTTCGACTTCTAACCACGTTAGAAGGAGCTCCGTCACGACCCAGCGGCTGTGCGCCATTCTCGCCAGCACTTCGGCGGGCATGCTGAACTCCTTCACCCCGCGGACGACGCACAGGGCTCTTCCCACGGCGGTGCCCAGGGTCACCGGCGTGGTGACGCTGCTCGTCGCGCACACCATGGGAAGAGCGCGCAGTGGTCGCCGGCGTGGGCGTCTTGGAGGTCGCGGCGCCGCCCGGGGGTGGCACAACGACACTCCTGGAGGGCCCCGCGCCGCCTGCAGGGGGCCCAGCTCCGTCTTTGGATCTGCCGACGTGCGGCCGGTCGTCTGGCGCGCGAACGACACCGCTCGCCAGGCTCTGACTGCCAGGGCGATGCTGGTGCTCGCGGACCGCGGCCCGGGTCCTGTCCGCGACCGGCCCGCTGCTCGCCCGCATTGGCACGGGCCGTTCGGCTCCCAACGAGCCGATCGCCGTGGCCGCCTTCTTCTTGGGAGCCATGGCGACGAAGAACTGCTAGGCTAACTACTAGACCGGATTCTCTCAATTGCGCCCCCTACCTGGCGCGCCAAAGATGTCGGTGTGGAATGACACCTATGGGATCACAAGAATCCCTACTACGGTTGCCGGGGCACAGGGTTGCAAGAAGAGTAGGATTAGTAATTAGCACAATGATCGTTTACCCAGGTTCGGGCCGCGGGGATGCGTAAAACCCTAGTCCTGCTTTGTTGGGTGTATTTCAGAGAGTTTCTTGAGCTCTCGAACTAGCTATGGTGAATGCATGGTTCGAAAGAGCCGAATCCTTCTCCAGTATGCCATGGGCCTCCTTTTATAGTCGAAAGGGGCTGCCACAGTGGCATACATGAGGTGGAAAGGCATACAGTATTGCGAGCTTATCGCTCGTATTATAGGACAAGACGCATTTAATGCGCCGCTGAGGTGTCCCCTAGCTTTATCAGGGACGGGGGCGAGGCCCATCCCGTCCGTCGCTGCTCCTCCTCGCTTCGACACGCGCCCCGGCCAGTGATGCGTGCGACGCCATGTAGGCAGGCAGGCAGCTGAGGTGGCGCGGCGGTGGAGCCTCCACGAAGATCTGCATGCCGCCACGCAGGCGCTTGATGAGTTGGCCTGGGAGCTGCATGTTGCCACACAGGTGCCCGCTCAGCTGGTTGGGCTGGCAGCTGCATGCGAACGGCGGCGGAGACTTGGTTGGTGCGGGCCTGGAAGTGGCCCTGCTGGCATCCTCGGCGAGGGCCTTGCCGGGTGGCCCGGCAAGGGTCTTGCCATGGTGCGCTGTCGTCCCCGGCAAGGATCTTGCCGGGGGTCTGGTGGCCTTCCTCGGCAAGGATCTTGCCGAGGATCGTCGTCTTCTGATCCTCATCTGATCTTGAGTGTTCTTTGTCTTCACAAAGATCTGCATGCCACCATGGAGGTGCCTCCCGAGCCCTGGCCCAACGTGGTTGATGGTGTTGGAAACTGTGGGCTCAAGGGTGGTGCGCTCCGCTGGTGTTGAACAGGCCGCCCCGGCAAGGGTCTTGCCAGGGCCGATGAGGCTGCCCCGGCAAGGGTCCTGCCGGGGAACCCGCTTCGTCCCTCTGCTCTTTGTGGTCTTGGCCTTGGCGTTGCTCTGGCTGCCTCGGGCTTCGGTTTTACCTCGGTTCACCTCCCCTGCCTCGTCAAGTGCGGCCGTGGTGCGTGGCTCCGACTGCCCGTGCACAAGTAAAGGGGTCGAAAGGAGAGCCCCTACTTTTGTACACCGACAGGGGTCCAATTGGCAAACCACAATGGTAAGCCCTCGCAACCAAATCAAGATTGGAGGACTACTTTTTCCGGCTTCTCTCATTGTACTTGGACCTTCCAACATAGACATCATTCTTGGTATGGATTGGTTGACAGCCCATAATGCTCTGATTGACTGTGCTACCAATGCAGTCCAGCTCACTCACCCTTCTGGCCAGTCAGTCCAATACTCAGCCCGAGCAGCTCAAGATGCCGAGAATCAAATATATGTTCTGAATGCATTGAATGCTTCACCTCTTGAGGGAATAGAGAACATTTCAGTTGTTCGTGAATTCAAAGATGTCTTCCCAGAAGAACTTCCAGGAATACCCCCTGCTAGAGCTGTTGAATTTGTCATAGACTTGAAACCGGGCACAACTCCTTTTGCCAAGTGACCCTACAAGATGCCGCCACATGAACTCCTTAAACTTAAGGAGGAAATCGACAAATCTCTTCACAAGGGATTCATTCGTCCTAGTTCCTCTGCTTGGGGAGCACCTTCTCTCTTTGTCAAGAAGAAGGATGGTACAAATCGTTTAGTCCAAGATTACCGACCTATCAACCAGGCAACAATTCAAAACAAGTATCCGCTTCCCAGAATCAACGATTTATATGATCAACTTGCTGGCTCCTTAGTATTCTCTAAACTTGATTTGAGGTTGGGTTACCACCAGATTCGGGTTCGTGAAGAGGATATTCCCAAGACTGCCTTCGTTACTCGCTATGGTTCATACAAGTACACCGTCATGTCCTTTGGTTTGACAAATGCTCCAGCGACATTCTCTCGTCTGATGAACTATATATTCATGGAATACCTCGACAAGTTCGGCGTGGTTTATCTAGATGATATCCTTGTATATTCCAAGAATAAAGAAGAACATGCTGAACACCTTCGACTTGTACTGGAAAAGCTTCGAGAACATCAACTATATGCTAAGTATTCCAGGTGTGAATTATGGCTACCCGAAGTGACCTACCTTGGGCATGTCATCTCCAAGGATGGTATTGCCGTCAACCCCGAGCGAGTTCAGGCTATTCTCGATTGGACTCCTCCGAAGAATGTCAAACAAGTCAGAAGTTTTCTCGGACTCGCCAGCTATTGCCGTTGATTTGTCGAGAACTTCTCAAAGATCGCCAAGCCCCTGACTGGTCTGCTTCACAAAGGCGTCAAGTTCGATTGGACAGAAAAGTGTCGGGAAAGTTTCCAAGCACTCAAAGACAAGCTGACTTCTACCCCAGTGCTTGCTCCTCCCAATACTAAGAAGGACTTCGTCATTTACTGCGACACCTCATGTCAAGGATTAGGCTGTGTTCTAATGCAAGAGTGCAGAGTGATTGCCTATGCATCTCGCCAGTTGCACCCTCACGAAGAGAACTACCCAGTTCATGACCTCGAGCTTGCTGCTATCATACATGCATTGAAATAGTGGCGACATTACCTCCTCGGTAACCGTTGCGAGATCTTCACCGATCATCAAAGTCTGAAGTACCTGTTTACTCAGCCAGATTTGAACCTCCGTCAACAGAGATGGATGGAGACCGTAGCAGACTTCGATTTCGGTATTTCCTATACCCCTGGCAAGGCTAATGTAATGGTTGATGCTTTGAGCCGCAAGTCATATTGCAACCATCTCGAGGTTCGCAAAGTTCAGCACTCGCTTGTTGAAGAATTCATAAAGCTGAACCTCCATATTGTTCCTCCGGGTGCACTCGCTCCCCCTCCTGAGGAGTTCCGCAAGATGAACCTCCGTGTTGGTTTCCAGGTTTCCCTCAATACCCTGGCTGTCGAACCAGACCTCTTGGACTCCATCAAGAGAATTCAGGGATATGACTCTCAAGTTGAGAAGATTAAACTCTACCTAGCAGAAGGAAGGCCGTCATTCTTCACTGTTGATAATGCTGGCGCTTTGTTCTTCCAAGGTCGCCTAGTGGTTCCTTCAAAAGACAACCTGGATATGACTAAGGAGGTTATGAAAGAAGCTCATGACACGCCTTTGTCTATTCATCCCGGTAGCACCAAGATGTACCAAGACATTCGTCTGAGATTCTGGTGGTCAAATATGAAGCAAGACATTGCTCGTTATGTTACTGAATGTGACGTTTGGCGTCGTATCAAAGCAGAACATCAAAGGCCTGCTGGAACTCTGCAACCTATCTCTATTCCTGAATGGAAATGGGACCATGTTGAAATGGACTTCGTCACTGGATTTCCCAAATCGCAGAAAGGTAATGATGCTATTCTTGTCGTCATTGACCGGCTTTCTAAAGTTGCACACTTTCAGGCCGTCAAAGAAACGATCACTGCTAGTCAGCTGGCAACTCTCTATATGTCCAGAGTTGTTTCACTTCACGGTATTCCGCTGGTAATAAGCTCAGACCGTGGTAGCTTATTCACTTCAAGATTCTGGGCAAGTTTCCAAGAAGCTATGGGAACTCATCTGTCATTCAGCACCACTTTTCACCCCCAGTCTCAGGGACAAGTTGAACATGTCAATCAAGTTCTCAAAGACATGCTTCGAGCTTGTGTCATTTCCTTCGGCAAGAAATGGGAGGAATCTCTCCCGTATACTGAGTTCTCCTACAACAATAGCTATCAAGCTAGTCTGAAGATGGCCCCCTTCAAAGTGTTATATGGATGAAAGTGTCGAACCCCTCTAAACTGGTCAGAAACTAGGGAACGCCCACTCTTCGGTCCGGATATTATCCAACACGCCGAAGAACAAGTCCGCGTCATTCGCGAGAATCTGAGGACTGCTCAGTCACGTCAGAAAAGTCAGTATGACCGCCATCATAAAGACATGGTCTATCAACGTGGTGAAAAGGCTTATCTTCAGGTCACACCAATGAAGAGTGCACACCGCTTCGGGATCAAGGGCAAGCTAGCTCCTCGCTATATTGGTCCTTTCACTATTCTCGAAAGGCATGGAAAAGTGGCATACCAGTTGGAGCTTCCATCGAACCTTTCTCAGGTTCACGATGTATTCCATGTGTCATAGCTCCGTCGCTGCTTCAAGGACCCAATCCGAGCAGTGGATCATGAAGTGCTTGAGTTGCAACAGGACCTTTCCTATAAAGAGCATCCAGTCCGCATTCTCGACCAAGCTGAACGCCGCACGCGTCAGAAGGCGATCAAGTTCCTCAAGGTCCAGTGGTCGCATCACTCTGAAGACGAAGCCACTTGGGAACGCGAGGATCGCCTGCGTGATGAATACCCCGCTTTGTTTCCTTCTACCTCCTAAATCTCGGGACGGGATTTCTTGTAGTGGAGGAGAATTGTAACGTCCGGATAATTATGCTACAGTAATCCCATGCTAATGACGCCACGTCACCACAATTATTGTTGCTAACCTCGCGAAGATTCAATCACGTTTGAATTCAAAATTATAAATTAAGTCAAACGGCAAAAGTAAATAAAAGAAAAGAAGAAAGCAAACAAAATAAAATAAAATAAAAGGGGCCACAACCCCCTGCCCACCTGGGCCTCGGCCAACCAGCCCAACCCAGCTGGTCGGCCGAGCCGCCTTCCCTTAACCCCCTCCCGATCCCCACCGAACCCTAGCCCTATCCCTATCCCCTCGTTCCCCCACTCCCCCCCCCCCGGATCTGGATCGGGAATCCCCCCTAGCGCTCGCCCCGCACGACCCTGGCGCACCCCGGCCCTGCCGCCCGCCTCTGACCACGTCAGACCTCCTCCCCGCCACCGCTGCGGCTCACGGCCTTGACGTGCCGGGCCTCGTCACCGTCGCCTCCCCGCCTCGCCCCCGACACCCACGGCGCCCCGAGGCCGACGTCGCCACCCATCGCTGCTCGCCGTCGCCTCGCCTCCTCATCTCTCCCTCGTCGGCTCCGTCAAGCTTCGTCGGCCCCCTGTTCATCTACAACGGGGGTGCGAACCCCTCCTGTCTCTCCCTTACCCCTGTCACCGCCGTGCACGCCCCGCGGTCCCGGCTGTCGCTGCTCGCCGTGGTCACCCCACGCCTTCTTCCTCGCGTGCTCGCGCTCAACGTCACACTGCCATGCCCGCGGCGCGCGCTAGGCGCCCTTCCCCGCACCTGTGGTCGTCCCGCGCACACTCTGCCCGCTGCCGCCTAGCGCTGCTGCGGCTCGCGCGTCGCTCGCCCGTACCTCAGCGGCACTCGCAGCACCGCCCTACTCCGGCCAACCGCCGTGGCCGGCGCCCCCCTGGTGGCCTCGTACACCAAACGGGCGCCCACAACCGCGCCGTTAGCCCGCACCCGCTATGGCCCCCTGGGCAGATGACAGATGGGGCCCACGCCCCTGTCTTGTCAGAAATAATAAAAAAACAACAAAACAAAATGTATTTTAAAAATAAGAATAAGTAATTAGTTAATTAATTAAACAGGTAATTAATTAATTTAATTAACTCTGTTTAGTACCTAATTAGCTTGATTAGTTAATTAAAATTGTTAATTAGTTGTTAGACTATGACAGAACGGCCCCACGCGTCAGAGTTGACTTTGGTCAACTCTGTTGACTGCTGACATCATGATGACGTCATGCTGATGCAATAACCCCATTTTAGATTTAATGATAATTTCAGAATATTGTTAAAACTTTAACAATTCATAGAAAAATGACCACAACTCGGATGAAAATACTTTGTACATGAAAGTTGCTCAGAACGACGAGACGAATCCGAGCACGCGGTCCGTTCGTCCACCACACATCCCTAGCATAGCGTACATGCAACTTTCCCCCTCCATTTCATTTGTCCAAAAATGCCAAACTTCGGGAAAGCTTTTTCGGATGTTTTCCCCCTTTGCCGGTATTGTGTAGCACCGCGTTAGAACACGTCTAGCTCTGCCTGTTGTCCTGTTATGCTCTTGCTTGCTATGTATTTACTGTTTCTTCCCCCTCTTCTCTCCGGTAGACCCCGAAACCGTTGCTGATGCCACTGTGATCGACTACGTCAACGACGACCCCTTCTTCCCTTTCAGCGGAGCTTCCAGGCAAGCCCCCTCTTTGATCATCCCGATATCGCCCATTCCATTCTCTCATGCTTGCATTAGATTTTGCTACTGTTATTGATTGCTCCTATTCTGATGCATAGCCTGCTTTTGTAACCTGCTATTGTTACCTACCTGCTTACCCTAAACTGCTTAATATAAGTTTGTTAGTGATCCATCAGTGACCCCCACTTGTCCTTGTTGCCCCTGCTTCATCATCAATGACTCGATCAACGTGATCGACGACCAGAGCCCGACACCTCACATCGCATCACGCCCCTTTTGTTGCTCGACTTTGCAGAGCTACTATCGAGTGTCGAGGGTGAGACCTCACAACGCACTCCCGATGACAACTCTGTAGTGTAGCTATTCGGTCGTAGTCAATGAGGGTGATTTCCTCTTACACCATTCCCGATACGGCTCTGTCGTGCAACACCTCAAGTGTGAACCTCGAGGGTGGATCCTCTTACGTTCACCTTGATGATTACATCGAGTGGAATCCTCCGTGGGTGATTCCTCGGGTTTTCCCCTTGATGTTTGGACACACGGTTACCTTGACTTTACTTGAGACCTTGGTGGAAGTCGGGCGGGCCCGGAGAGCCCCCGCAAGATGGTTATGAGGCACGGCCGGGCAGGCAGGCCGCCCCCGAGTGGGCTGGGCTAGCCCTTGCCGTATTTCCTCGAGACGGGGTGACGGGGTCACATTATCATGAGTCTCTGCTCATCTCCGCAAGCTAATAATACACTATGGCTTGGCTATTTGTTCTGAGTTGGCCTTTGGCCTTTACGCACTAACCACCATGCGAGAATAGTTATGGGCCTCGACGACGTAGTATCAGCCGAAGCTTTGTCAGACGTCCAGTTCAACATTGCGGCACAGTCGGATCGTGCTGGCCATCCGAGGCGGTGCTGGTATTCACCCTGCGCGCAACGACTCGGAGTGCAACGGGCGATGGGCCCAGACCCCGGAGTGCTTAGTATGTAGACCGGCGGGGACCTCTCTGCTGAGCCTAGGTAGGGCTACGACGTGTTGATTTTCCAAGGTCGGGCATTAACCCAGAAAAATGTGTCCAGCCAGAGTAATCAAGCGTGTTGGAAAACGTGGTGCCCCCTGCAGGGAAGATTATCTATTAATAGCCATGTCCACGGTAACGGACGTTCAGACTTATATCCTGATCTATTACAACTAGAAAATGGATACTTGAGATATGTTGCTCCGGGATTGCTTTCTCGCGGGGAGTCGAGGAAGGATCTCTAGGCATTAATGCTACAACATGCTTGTTAATTAAACTGCTATTCTTTACTCTTCTACATGCTGCAAGATGCTTGGAGCTGCTTGAAGATGCTAGTCTTCAATAGGCTAGGCCTTCCCCTCTATTCTGGCATTCTGCAGTTCAGTCCACAGATACAACCCTTCCATTTGATACCATTGCATACTTAGTATAGATCTGATGCTTGCGAGTACTTTGGATGAGTACTCACGGTTGCTTTGCTACCCCTTCTCCCCCTTCCTTCTTCTTTCCGGTTGATGCAACCAGATGGTGGATCCCTGGAGCCAGATGCCACCGCCGACGGATACTACTACATGGAGGCCGCCGAAGACCAGGAGTAGTTAGGAGGTCCCAGGCAGGAGGCCTTGCCTCTTCGATCGTGTTGCTTTTGTGCTAGCCTTCTTAAGGCATCCTTGATTAACTTATGTCTGTACTCAGATATTGTTGCTTCCGCTGACTCTTGTGCTTTCGAGCTTCTGTATTCGAGCCCTCGAGGCCCCTGGCTTGTAATATGAAGCTTGTATTATTTTATTTGTGTCTAGAGTTGTGTTGTGATATCTTCCCGTGAGTCCCTGATCTTGATCGTACACATTTGCGTGTATGATTAGTGTATGGTCGAATCGGGGGCGTCACATGATGGGAATCCCGTAATAAGGGGACACGATCTTTTGTTTTGACAAGACGTGTCACCTGAGACTGCGTCTTAAATTGCGAAACAGGAGAAACGATTTAAAATAATGAGGAGGTTGGATGTAACATCTCGCCTGCGAAATTGTCAGTAAAAGACGTGTTGTGCTTTTTTATTAAGTATTATGCCCTAGCGGTGCAGGGTCGTGGTTATTACACAAAGCCAGATATAGTTCTTGTAATCAACTGCTTTGAAGTGTTCGGAGGAGGAACCCGCCTTGCAATGCCGAAGACAATCTGCGCGCCGGACACATCGTCATTGAAGCCTGGTTCAGGGGCTACTGAGGGAGTCCTAGATTAGGGGGTCCTCGGGTGTCCGGGCTATGTGACCTGGGTCGGACTGATGGGCCGTGAAGATATAAGACGGAAGACTCTCCCCCGTGTCCGAATGGGACTCTCCTTGGCATAGAAGGCAAACTTGGCGTGCGGATATAAAGATTCCTTTCTCTGTAAACCGACTCTGTACAACCCTAGCTCCCTCCGGTGTCTATATAAATCAGAGGGTTTAGTCCGTAGAGGCAATCATAATCATACAGGCTAGACATCTAGGGTTTAGCCATTACGATCTCGAGGTAGATCAACTCTTTTAACCCTCATATTCTTCAAAGTCAATCAAGCAGGACATAGGGTATTACCTCCATCGAGAGGGCCCGAACCTGGGTAAACACAGTGTCCCTGTCTCCTGTTACCTTCGATCCTTAGACGCACAGTTCGGGACCCCCTACCCAAGATCTGTCGGTTTTGACACCAACAGGGGGCAACAAGAAAATCCAAAGATCGATGCAAGCAAAGGCTGAGGTAAGCACAAAGGTAAAAGGCCGAAAGTCACTTTCGCGCAACTATTGGAAAAATATCAGAAGATAAGTGACGAGAAAATTGCTTATCGGCCAAGTAATTCAAAAGCGTCAAGATCACCCCCTAGGTACAAATCTGATGGCCGATATCGGCAAAGGGAAACTTGCAATGCAACATATTTATATCCTTTTTTGGGCCACCAATGCCAGTGCCATGGATACCTCCCTATGATATTTTTTATCCATATTCACCATGGGACAGGTATGATTCAAGTGCACATTTTCCATCTTATTTTAGACCGTCTCACAAAGATCATGCATCTCCAAAAAGGCCCACGTTCAATAAACAATCATATGTTAAAGACCGTTTCACTCCAAAAGAATCGGTCTGGAGCACAAGGAAGAATAAGGAGGTGGTTGAGCAAGTCTATCATGTTAAAAAAGATGGTTGTAAGTGTGCTACTTCAGATTTGATCTTAAAGGATAAAGATCCGATTAAAGTGTTGACATTGGCTACTCAAGACAATGAGATGAATCAATCAATTTCCAAATCTGAAGAAAAGAAGTTGACGGTGCATAAGGCCAAAAAAGAGTTGCCATTGGTTGAAACAGAATCACAACCGAGGTGCCCACTCGGCTTATCGTATTGGAAAACGAAGGAATTACAAAATCTTAGTGCAGAAGAACTGAAAAAGAAGAACATGGTATGGGTTCCCAAGTGGAGCAGTCAAAATAAAAATGATGTGCAACCTTCTATTGCAACAAGTGTTACAAGAGTGAAGAAATAGAAGGATGGAAGCCAAAAACAATTAAGCTGAAGGTTTGCATCACCCCATCAAAATCATCGGTTAACACATCATCCATATTCGTCAAACATGCCATTGATGTCTTTGCCATGGAATTCATCCCCATGTACGATCTGTCACCCTCCATGGGCTTATTTAGATCCATGGATGCAATATAATTTCTTATATCATGAAAGGGCATTACCAAATCACTATATATTTGATTAGCTACAAGTTTATTGCTGACCCAAAGGGCCGAAATATTTCATTTGTTTATTTCAGCTATACTTGCTTTGGTGGATGAAGTTTACATGGACCTTATGTTAATGGCCGATATTTATCTATCGTCCTAAGAATATGTCAAAGCATGGCCGGTGTAGTATCCAAACATCGTCCTTAGTTTGATTGGAAACCGAGACAAGCCTTTGGTGGCCATAGGTGCTATACATATTGAGGCGTTCGATGATTCGTTATAATTTATTTTGAGGTATGTCTAGATGTAAAATTTACCTTGGGTTGCTTTAATACTGCTCATATATCTGGACATGACAATTGAAATTTATTTTGAGGTATGTCTAGATGTAAAATTTACCTTGGGTTGCTTTAATACTGCTCATATATCTGGACATGACAATTGAAGAGCAAATGAGTTGGTACAGCAAGCATCTGGCAACTATGTTGATCATGGTGTACTGCATATATCTATCAATAGCCGATGCTTATTCTCGCCAACGTAGGTAAGGCCGAATTGGAGCTCATCGCTTCGGCCACTAATGAAACTTTATGCAGGAGAAGCAAGGAATGGAAGAAGTTCATTCGTGATTATCTGCAAAATCCTAGCAAAAGGGTGAACAATATAGTTCGGAGGATGGTTTTGAACTTTATCAACAGATTGTTATAGGAGTTGAGAAGTTTTCACCCAAGTTTGCATTAAGAGGTTCAAATAAGCAATGGCCGATATATACTTATCATACTAAAAACATGCAAATGGCCGATGGAGTGTTGAGATCGTCTTTAGAACAAACTCCGTGCAAGTTATTTTTCGGCACAAAGTTTTGCCGAAAAACAGGGGGGCATGTGTTGACACCAGATTTTGGCACGGTCAAGAACTTAACTAAGATGACCTCAAATGGAGAAGTGGTCTACATAAAAAAAAGTTTCGTATAGTTGGCATGAACATCTTTGAAGTTTGGGCCATCGCCGTCCGATTTCATCTCAAAGGCCGAAACTATGCTCAAAGTACTAAGATCCTATATTGAGAGTACAGTTTGACCGATTAAGCCACTGAGACGACCTTATATGAGAAAATGTTCTACACGGATTGTCTTTGCCTCGTCGAAACAATCAATTTTGATATAAAAAAATCTCAATCCGGGAGCTTATGCAAAAGTTAGAGGCCCTACCACCAGGCAAAAAGTGGCACGCCCAATCAGACATTTGTCTGATAGTTGCGCCACCAATTGTTTATATTGCGCGAGCGTTTTGACTCACAAGACTGCCTCGAACCAAAAACATTCAGCATAAAAATTGTTTGTCTCGTCGAAACGGTCAAATTCGCTTTTGGGCGCATCTTCATCTGAGGTCGTTTGTGGCCTGTGAGAGTCAAAAACCGAACTGGTGTCTTAAACTTGCCTAAATCCGAGTTCGGTTAATTTTGGAAATATTTGGACGGGATTTGGAGTCCCTTTCTTGTACAGGAAATCCAGCCACCTCATAAATAGATGAGAGATGACGGCCGATTGAACAACACACAATCGATCAATCCACCTACCACTTTTACCTTTACTTTTATCTCTCTCCCTTGTTCTTCTTCTTCTCGTTATTCGTTCGTTCTTCGTTTGCAAGGGGCGAACCTCGAGGCCCTAGAGGCGATCAGGTCGACCTAGGGCAGCCCATAGCCGTCACGTGCCCTGACAGGGTCCCTTCCGGGCGTGTGGGGTTTCGGTCTACAAAAGCGCCCGCCGGATTGCCTGCGTACCGCACTTCCGGCCGGGTCTCCTTCGACGTGAGCTGTGGTGCATCACCCCCGGCGTCGAGGGTACACAGCGATGTGTTCGTGTGCGAACAGCGGGTAGCCGCCGTGCTGCATTACAGGATTGGGGAATTCCCTTGCAAATATCTGGAATTGCAGCTAGCCATCAAACTACTCACGAAAGCAGAATGGCAACTGATGATAGACCAAGCAAAGCAATTTGTCTCTCCATGGCAGCAAGGTCTGATCCAGTGTCCGGGGCAACTTGTGTTGGTCAAATTTGTCATCGCTGCTACATCAATACACCACCTGATGGTTTCAGATGCTCATGTCTGGTTTTTTAGGAGTTAGACAAGTGGATGCGCTCGTTCCTCTGGGTGTCGAAGAGTCACTTATTTTGGGACAGAGAAAGTATTTGGTGGCCTGGAATACCATATGCAGGTCGACTTGCATCGGAGAGCTAGGCGTTAAGAATCTATTATTACAAGCTCTGGTGCTTCAAGTTTGACGGGAAAGCTGACAACCTTGTCAAGATCACAGTTGGAGATGGCCACCGAATTTTGTTCTGGAGGGACCGCTGGATACATGGACTACAACTGCGTGGAGGTTCATACCCGGAACATAAGGATGGTGAACCAGTTGGGTGATCTGTCATTCACGTCCGACATCCAATATATTCATCTTTGTCAGGCCATTGCCTCTGTTCAGTGTGATCCGCAGACAAGGCTTCCCTCTCTCTAGCGCCTCCCTCCCCCGCTGGCGGCCACTCCAGCCCCGGCGTCCACCTCCCCTCTCTACGCCGGTGACCACCCCGGTCCCAGGCGTCCTCTCCCCCCGCGGCGCCTTCCCGTTCCCCGCCATGGCCTCCGGATCTGCGAGCCCGGGTTCGGTGTCTTCGAGACTGTGTCCGGTGGTCTCGGGCTTGGGGCTCTCCGCCTCGTCGGGCTCTGCATCTTCGATCAGAGCCATCGGCGCCCCCCTCGTCCCCGCCCCGCCCGCAGCGGCTGGAGCGGCGGCACCATGGAGAAGGTCAGGCCCTTCTCGCAAGGCGCTCTGGCGAAAGCGGAAGGCTTTCCAGAAGCATACGGCCACTGGCAGATCCAGGCCGCGCTCTCCTTCTTCGTCGCTGGAGCGCAGGGAGATTCCGCCGGACCTTTTTGGTCTGTGCTTCAAGTGCTTCCGGGAGGGTCACCGCCGGGATGACTGCACCTTTCCGCCATTGTGCATCCGCTGTGGCCTTGAGGGGCACATCTTCACGGAGTGCAAGCGGCCTCGGAGTCCCAGATCGGAGGAGGATCTCCGACGGGAGGCGTTGGCTAAGGTGGCACGGACCGCTCTGCCACTGGTGCCAGCCGGAATCGCGAGCAGGCTGTCTCCGGCCACTCGGCAGGCCTCTCCCCAGGAGGGGCCCTCGTCAGTGCCGGGCGACACCGCACCTGTGGATTTCGGGCTAGCAGTGGCGAGCAACTCTGGTGCCCCTTGCATCCTCCTGCGGACCCCGGAGATAGATGACCTAGAGCGTCGCCTTCAGCTGGCGGTGGTGGCATATGTCGGAGGTCCTCGGCCTCCGGTGTCTTGCCAGGATGCCACCGAAGCCATCTCTGTCTAGCTGCGTATTCCCCGCCACTTCTTCTCCGTTCACAAGTTCCACCCTGAAGACTTTCTTGTGCTGTTTGCGAGGACTGAATTCCGCAACAAGGCGCTGGCAGCAGGCTCTGTCGAGCATGGTTTCTTCAAGCTCTTCATCAAACCATGGCTGCGGCAAGCCCAGGCGGTGTCCAGACTCATGCGCTCGCAAGTTGACCTGATGATTGAAGGAGTGCCATCTCACGTTTGGACCAGAGAGACGGCGGCGGAGCTGCTCGGCTCCTCCTACCTTGTTGACAGTTTGGCTCCTGAGACCGCAAGTAGAGAAGACCTCTCCCTGTTCAAAGTTCGTGCTTGGTGTGTCGATCCAGACTCGGTGCCTATGGACAAGCTGCTTTGGGTGCCGGAGCCAGAGGCGGCATTTGATCCGGCCGCGCGCCAGCCTACGTCCAGACAGTTGTTCAAATACAAGACCTTGATTCATATTGGGAGGATTAGGGAGCATGATGGCCCGGAGGCTTGGCTGCGGCCGCCTAGCTCGGACGGCAGCGGTCAGAGAGGCCTACCTGAGGACTCCGGCGACTTCTCTGGCGTGGGGGAATGGCGTGTCTTACCATGGACTAGGGGTGTCCGTGATCACCGCGGAGGTGTGCAACCGCCACGCGGGATGGGTGGTTCCTACCGGCAGGTGCTCCTCGGACGCATCGGGCCCTTGTCCTGGCGGCTGCCACCTATGGAGCATGGCAGAGCGGCGACGTCCCGTTCTCCGATGGTGCCCCCTGCTCCGGTCCAGATCGGCAGGGATGTTCACACGCGCTCTGTGGCGGCACCAGTGGTGGCGCCGGTGATGGTTCAGGAAGATGCAAAAGATCCCACTCTTCAGGTGGGGCCGCTACGGCCGCTGGGGCCAGAGCCGGTGGTGACGCCAGACCCTGCGCAAGAGACGGATGTTCTGTCGCCTTCGGCTGTTCCCCGGGAGACCGCTTTTGACCAGGGTTGTGTGGTGGAGGTTGCTCCGCGGTCTGGCCCGGCTGATCCGCCCAATGTGGAACTGGCGATTCAAACTGCCCCTGTCCTATCCGCACAGGAGGGGTCGGTGGAGCCTGAAGCTGCTGTTAGGTGTGACAGCGGGGCCAGTCCGGTTTCGCCTGTTGGAGATTCCCTGGGGCCCACTGGCCTTCTTCTCCCCGCGCTCCCCAAGGTTGCTTTGGTGGATGTTGTGTGTCCAGTGGTGCCATTGGCCAACTCCGAAGGCTGGGCCCCAGTGTCCGAGATTCTGATGCATGCGACAAATGGAAATAATGATGGACCGATCCTGGTTTTCTGGCTCGATTCCCACGCCGAGCGGGTTGGACCCCGATATGACCACGTCCGGGGTTGGCATGCAGGCCATGCAACCCATGCAGCTTTCATCGGAGGAGAGATCTGAGCTTGCTGTGTTTCCGGCTATGCCCAACCTGACATCCAAGGAGCAAGCTGCCCTGTCCAACATTAAGACTTTTTGTGCTGGCCTACTCAAGAAGCTTGCTCCGCCGCTGCTCAAAGAATTCGAAGGGATGAGTGGAGTTCGTGCTGGGCAGGACCCTTTCACGCCTCGGCGAGCGACTCGCTCGACTTGCATTGGTGGACCTAGGAAGTCCAGGGCATCAGCTGCTGAAACTGTTCTCCTCAAGACCCTGGGGTTTGACTGCGAGGACCTGGCGATCTCCGAAGATGCGCTAGGTCAGCTCAGGATGGTGTTTGATTCTCCACTACAGGAACCACAGTTGAGAGCTATTGCAACCATCTTCGGGAAGGCGATCCCTCTCAACCTTGGCGATGCGTTGGAGAAGGCTGAGCCGGTTATGGTCCAATAGGTAGCCGGTGGGCGACACGGGAGCTTCTCTCCCTGATGTTGTGCGACGCGATGGAGTTGGTGTGCTGGAATGTGCGAGGCCTCAACAGTCCAGCAAAAAGAAAGGCGCTCAGAGAGTTCGTAGATTCTGTGCGAGTGGCAATAATTTGTATTTTAGAAACTAAGCTCGACTTGGTAGATCAATTTGTAATCCTATAATGTATGGGTCCTAATTATGATGGTTTTACTTATCCGCCGGCGTCCGACACGAGAGGTGGAATCTTTCTGGTTTGGGATTCCAAAAAGGTCCTATTGACAAATTTTGTCAATGATACAAACTTCATTACGGGTTTTGTGTCACCGAAGAAGGGCTCCCCTTGGTGGCTGTCGGTGGTCTATGGGCCACAAGAAGACGAGCAAAAGGTTAACTTTCTTCAGGAGCTTTCGGAACGTAGGATGTTGTGCCCTGGTCCATGGTTGGTAATTGGTGACTTCAACTTAATCCTATACGCGGCAGACAAAAACAATTCGACGCTGGATCGTCGAATGATGGGAAAGTTCAAGCGCTTCATGGACGATCATGGTCTAAAAGAGTTGTTCCTCCATGGCCGTAGATTCACGTGGAGTAATGAGAGGGAGGTACCCACACTCACCAAAATTGATCGCGCATTTGTCTCTGTGGACTGGGAGTTGGACCACCCTGATTGTTTGCTACAAGCGCTCTCCACCTCGACTTCGGATCATTGTCCACTACATCTCGCCTTAGCTGAACATATTTTCACCAAAAGGCGCTTTCGTTTTGAGAAATTCTGGGTTAAGATGGAGGGCTTTATGGACGTTGTGGAGGAGGCCTGGGTGTGTGAGGCTTCTATCACAGACCCCTTTTTGAGACTTGATACCCTTCTCAGAAACACGGCGCGCGCGCTTGCAATTTGGGGACAGAAGAAAGTGGGCAACATTAAATTGCAAATTGCTATTGCAAATCTAGTGATCTTGAGGTTCGACTGTGCCCAGGAGATGCGAACTTTATCGGCAGAGGAGCACTGGCTCAGGAAAACTCTCAAACACCTTGTGCTGGCCCTGGCTTCCCTCGAAAGGTCGATCGCAAGACAGAGATCAAGGATCTCGTGGCTTCAGGAAGGGGATGCGAACACACAACTCTTTCATCTAGTGGCAAACGGGAGACGTACGAAGAATTATATCTCCTCTATCCAAGTGGAGGATAGGATCATCACCGATCAGAAAGGAAAAGAGGATGCTTTCCATGAGGCCTACAAAGCGTTGTTGGGCAAGGATACTGCCCGTGACTTTACGCTGGATCTGGAAGCTCTAGGGCTTGAACCTGTCGATCTATCGGAGCAAGACTGTGTGTTCCAGGAGGAGGAAATTTGGGCGGTCATCAAGGACTCGCCGTCCGACCGTGCCCCGGGTCCGGATGGCTTCATCGGCCTGTTCTTTCAAAGCGCCTGGGAGATAGTGAAGGTGGATCTTATTGCGGCTATTCACAAGATGTTCATTGGGAATGGTCGGGGCTTCGGCCGGCTGAATCAAGCCTTGATCACCCTAATCCCCAAATCTGCGGAGGCACGTTCGGTCTCTGACTACCGACCGATCAGTCTTATTCATAGCATACCAAAGTTTGCCTCGAAGCTGCTCTCCACTAGGCTCAAGCCACGTATGGGAGAATTGGTCCATGTCAATCAATCCGCTTTCATCAAAGGGAGGAACTTGCATGACAACTTCCTCCTAGTCCGGCAGATGGCACGTAAGTTACATCGCAGGAAAGCTAAAGGAGTGCTTCTCAAGCTAGACATATCCAAGGCTTTTGACTCCCTTTCATGGCCCTTTCTATTCGAGGTGCTGCATGCTAAGGGTTTCTCAGACAGATGGATATCTTGGATTGCTACTTTGCTCACCTCGGCCAGCTCTAGAGTGGTGGTTAATGGATCTGCAGGTGTTAAGTTCATGCATACTAAAGGCTTAAGACAAGGGGACTCGATCTCCCCCTTACTCTTCGTTATTGCCATGGACGTCCTTACAAAGATAGTCATCAAGGCACATGACTATGGAGTTTTAAGTATCATGAGAGGTTGCACTCCGCTGCAGCGACTATCCTTATATGCGGACGATGTAGTTTTATTCATCAAACCTGGCATTGCAGATCTGCTTTTTGTGAAAGAGGTCCTCGACATCTTTGGAGCTGCTTCTGGATTAAAAGTGAACTATGCCAAATCCTCTGCCATCATGATCCATTCGGAGGCTGAAGATGAGGAGCTCGTCAAAAGTGCTTTGCCTTGGAAGATTGGAGCTTTCCCCTGCAAGTATCTCGGACTACAGCTGAGTATCAAGCAACTTAGAAGGTCCGAATGGCAGCCAGTTGTCGACATGGCATTGCACATCCTACCTGGCTGGCAAAGAGGCCTAGTCACCAGGCCCGGTCGTCTCATCCTCGTCAACCAAGTTATGAGAGCACGCGCTACTCACCATCTGATGATTGCGGAGGCCCCCAAATGGGCTTTGGAGCGTGTCGACCAAGGTTGTCGCGCTTTTTTCTGGGGCGGCACCGAGGAGGTCCATGGTGGAAAGTGTGTTGTTTCCTGGAGAAGGGTTTGTCGCCCGAAGCAGCTCGGTGGACTGGGTGTGATTGATCTTTACAAACACGGGATTGCCCTACGATTGAGATGGGAGTGGTTGAGGCGTACGGACAGGACGAGGCCTTGGCAGGGCCTCAACTTGGTCATGGATAAAAACGTGACTGCTGCATTTGAGAGCCTGGTCAAATGGCAGATTGGTGGAGGAGCGCAAATCCTATTCTGGAAGGATAGATGGTGTAATGGGGCCACCATAAACGACATTGCTCCCCTCGTGGTGGCTCGGGTTCGGACGCAAGTGCGCAACAAGAGAAGTCTTCTAGATGCCCTGAACTCACACGATTGGGCCAATGACATCGTTGGAGATCTTTGCACGGAGGGGCTCACCCAGTACATCACCCTTTGGGGGATTCTCATGGACGTACAACTGGATCCGGAGGCTGAAGATAAGCCAATTTGGGCCTGGAACAACAATGGGACATACACCGCGTCCTCTGCTTATAAGATGCTCTGTCAAGGTGGGATCCGGTTTCATTCTTTCTCGGCTATCTGGAAGTGTTGGACGCCGCTTGCTTGCAAGATCTTCATGTGGCTTGCAGTCCAGTACCGTCTGTGGACCGCAGATAGGAGAGTCCGCCATGGTCTGCAAGACCAAACTTCCGCATGTTTTCTATGCGACCAAGAGGAAGACACAGTTGATCATATCTTGTTGCAGTGCGTGTTTGCGCGACAAGTATGGTACCTGTGCATGTGCAGGATGCACTTGGATCCGCAGCTCTGCCCTAATGCTTTGGATAGTTTGGTGCCATGGTGGTCGGCGTCTAGGAAACGTATCTCTAAGGGATCCTGGAAACGTTTTGATGCGGTGGTCATGCTCATCTGCTGGAGTCCATGGAAGCAACGCAATGGGAGAGTGTTTGGAAATCGTTCCATCCTGAACGAGTGGGGCACGGCCGAGGCAATCTTCGACGAACTTAGGAACTGGATAGCAACAGGAGCTTTTGGAGATCATGTAGTTAGTGAGGATTAGTGTCAGACTTTCGGAGTGGATGTCTGGCTATGTTAGGATCGTCTTGTGATCCCTAACTTGCCACCCTTTGGCGTACCCTAAAAAAAAAAGTGATCCGCAGACAACTGCCACTTTTGCGTGGCCCTGTGCGACCTCGGGCGTGTATACGACGCTGTCCTCCTCCTGCAGGTGTTAAAGTAGGAGCTCTCCACCGGTTTGTGAGAGAGTAGGCTAGGACTTGGGTGGAGTGGTATGGGTTCTTTGCTCAGATGTTCACATCCGGTGCAAAGCCTCTTGTAAATATCTTTGCTTTCTTCTATAAAGATATGGTATTGGCGTACTGTCGGAAATAGAAAACTTGACAAGCATCGTCAACTGTATATTATTGTATATTATTTCGGTGCTTATTCAGGGTACACACACAGGCTTTCTGTGTAACATCTACAAGGTAAAGACACTCAACCAACAAAAACGAACGGGGTGAAACAAGGTTCTATCTCTTTCTGCACCGCTGCATCTTTTACAGGTGTATATAGAACATACATAGCAGCAATATCAGTAACACAAATATGCAACAACACCACAATGATCCTTGTTGACCAGAGCATGGTCTCTTGTCTGGTAATATTGACCAGAAAAGAACTGGTAATGCAGGCACGATTATGCCGAGACAACCTGCAGGTTCACAGCTTCCATTCAGCAAGCGAGAAAGCAGGTGATCGCAATCCGCAATCAACAGCAGAGACCAGAAGGATAGTTTCAGGCTGTTATGTACATGGTGCCAGAAGAGTGAGCAGTATGGTCACAAGGCAGGAGCCTTGTGCCAAGAGACGCAGACAAAGGCAAGAGAGTTCTGGAGGGGAATCACATGTACCTCTAGTTCATGGGACTTCTCCAGCAAATAAGGATCAGATATTGGAGGTTCCAATAAACTGACTGATGCTGTTGACACCTTTCATATGGTGGTTCGCAACTTCAAGGAGCATCATGATTCATATCCATGGAGGGCTCGTACGAATTGGGATGCATAGAGTCCTGGTTCTGGGGAGAATGGTCATCCCGAGCTCTGCTTCCACTTGGCGGGGAGTTTACAGGGCCATTTCCTGAACACTGAACCAGATGGTTTGAATGGGAATTTTGCTGTGAAGGACTGCTGAAAGCATTTGAGATGCCTGCAGTTCTTGTTTGATCGGTTTGGTACAGCTGAGAGTCAAGTGCAGCTGCCACATTTCCAAATGAGAAGGAGTTGATTTGGACATTTGCAGAAGGAAGACCATATGCTGGCTGTGGAGTTGGATGTTGTGAAGACCCTGCCATGCCTCCTCTGCTCTCAATCTCATTCTGTGTAAAGAAGAGAAGTATCAAGGACTTGGGCCAGATACTAACATAACAATAGCAAGAGCTAAAGAAAACAAACAGGGAAATATCATCTTTTGATCGAGGGCACAAGTTAATTCATGTATTGCTACCAGCAGCTTTAGCATTTCGATGGGCAAATGAATGATTTTGTGATGTTTGTATATCTTACTCTGGACCAAAAAGAGATGCCAATTATCTTAGTTAACGAACACATGCTACATTTTGCATCCGACACAAGGCATTGGCATAATATGTAACCTAGGGTTTAAACAGATTTAGAGAATTGGTTGAGACAAGTTGATATTCAGTTAAAAAGAACAAGTTATTCATATGACCTGCAAGTAAGCAAGTACATCAGCAACAGACACTCCCGATGCTTCTTCATGCTGACTGGATATCCACCGATGGGTACGCTCCTGCCAAAAATCCAAGGCAAGAGGTTGGATCAATTGAAGCAAATTATTAGCTGACAGTATGTGGCACTACATTGAAGAACACGAAGTGGTGGACTGAACAGATTCCACACACAACTTACATGCCGCTCAGACAAACACCTAACTTACCACTCAGAACACAAAGTCGATTCCTATCATCAAAACGTCTGTGAAATCCGAGTTGCATACATGATTATATATGCAGCACATTGCAAACCCCTTACTCTTTAGGACTGATTGTGTGCACTGTGTTGAGCTTTGGGCTCTGCACTAGTCTCTTAACCCACTTGAAAACAAACATTACCACCACACTGCCCCGAAACGTGCCGCGACATCAAAAGAATCGCAGCGCCATTAGCAGCGCCAACCGAAGCACCTCTTAGTCCCATAGAGATCACCGGATGGCACGCACAACTGACGCTGTTGATACACTCTGTAATATGCTGCAGCTGTTAATTCTCCGATTCTCTTCAGCTCCAATGGTGTCGCACAACAGTGCACCACCATCTTGGCGAAGTACCAAGCCGTGCATTATTCTTTTTGATTATATCTGGTTTTCTCGCCGCACACCGAATTTCCACGAACAGGTGACATGCTCCACCCAAGAAGCCCCCAAATCCCAGCACCACACCAAGAATTCTCGGCCAAATTCAGCAAAAGGAGCCAAATTCTCAATCCTAGACCACCGGGAATCACAAAGAACTCGAGGCGGAGCCCTATCACCCTCTAATCCCCGCATAATTCGCCATTGACCGGACCCAAGAACTGCCAAGGCAGGATCAGACGACGCGCCAACCGATCAATCGGGCAACCGGCGGAAAACGGAGAGGCGGGGGAGGGGGTTGAGTTTACGGACCATGGCGTGGCGCTCGCCGGCGATGAAGGAGGCCTTCTGGTTGGCGACGGCCTGCGCGTAGAGCTGCGAGAGCGCGTTGGCGGCGCCCCGGAACGTGTGGTGCACCTCCGCCTCCGCCTCGTCGTCCGGACCCCGCTTCTTCCCCGCGTGACGCGCCGCCTCCATCCGGAAGATGGCCGGGGTACGGGCCGGAGAACCTTCTGGAAGCTTCTCCCCGGAGCAGAGGCGAAGGTGAAGGCGAAGGTGGAGATGGAGGACGAGAGGAAGCGTCTGATGGCAGTGCGATGGTGTCACGTATGGTGCTGGTGCACGCCTTCGCGGGCTCCCTGGACCGGGCGCCCCTATGTCTCGCTTATAGCGAGATGAAGGGAACCCTCGCGTCAAGGGCAGCGCCAGATGGTCCAGCCCAGGTGCTCTGAGGCCACAGGATCCATTTTTTTCTTTCCTTTTTCTGTTTTTTCACGTTTTTTATTTTCATTCTCTGATTTCTTTTTTTACTTTTGTTTACACTTCCAAAAATTATTAAAAAATATTCCCTCGGTTCCGAAATATAAGATCTTTCAGCTTTATTCTAAATTGAATGTATCTAAACATGTTTCAGTGTGTAGGTTCACTCATTTTAGTCCGTATCTAGTCCATATTGAAATATCCAAAACATCTTATAATTCGGAAAGCATGTGAATATATTACAAAAATATAATTTACATAATGTTTTGACAAATGTTAATCATGCATTCAAAAAATGTTAAATGTGTATAGAAAAAATGTATACAAAAAATATATAATTTGTGTGAAAAGTGAATCATGCATTTTAAAAATGTTAATTAAGCATTTAGAAAAAAAATCAGCAAATATTAAGAAAAATGTCTATATAAAAATGTCGATTTACTCAAAAATGTTAATCTTGCATTTGAAAATTGTTGATCAACCATTTGAAAAATGTTAAATATGTATAAAAATGTTATCCATATATTAAAAAAAAGTAAATCTTGTACCAAATTTTTTTTAATAAAAAATATAAAAAGTAAATGTTAAATTCCTAGAGAAAAATATTGTCCATGTATTAAAAAATTAATCTTGTATTTAAAAATAATAATCGTGCATTTGAAAAATGTAAAATATGTGTATAGAAAACAAATGTTGACCATGTATGAAAAAATGCTAATCTTGTATTTGTAAAATGTTAAATATGTATTAAAAATAATAATAGATATATACCAAAACATTACAATCTGTACGAAAAAAGATAGCCATAAAAAATAAGATTTCAAAAAATGTTAATTGTGTATTTTTAAAAATGGTAAAAGTGCATACAACAAAATTTCCTTATTTATATGCAAGAAAATGTGGAATGTGTACTAAAAGCAAAAAAGGGAAAGGAAACAAAAAAATAACAAAAAAAACCAATAAAGAAACAAAAAAGGAAAGAAAATAATGAAAACCAATAAAGAAACAAAATAACAAAGAAAAACGATAAGAAAAATAAGGAAAAACAAACAAAACCAAAGAAAACGAAGAAAAAGAAAAGAAAAAACCTAGTTATAACCTAGAAAGAAACAAATAAAAAAGAATAAAAGAGAAATAAAGAACCCATTCAAACATAGAATGAAACAAAGAAAACCTGTGAAAAAACAAAGAAACAACAAAAAATACGATGAAAAAATGAATCTTTTACCTCAAGTTGAGGTCGCGCCTTCTAGTTTTACACGAGCACAATTGTGCCTCACTGGGTAGCAGCGGTACTCGGCATGAAGGAGACCTGGGTTTGATTTCTCATTCTCCCTTTTTACCTATATTCTTTTGTTCCGCGTAAGAGCTAATGG
The DNA here is from genome assembly GCF_018294505.1 of Triticum aestivum. Classification (NCBI taxonomy): domain Eukaryota; kingdom Viridiplantae; phylum Streptophyta; class Magnoliopsida; order Poales; family Poaceae; genus Triticum; species Triticum aestivum. The sequence continues at coordinate 73,286,125 of NC_057802.1, forward strand.
GCCAGTCCATTACTACGGATGCTTCATGCGAGAACTTGTTCCATGTACATGAAGCGAAATATAGCTCTCGCGCCCTAGACGTGGTAACATTCTCCCGTGGCCAAGTTTATTTGTCTAGGCTTTCTTAAAGAACGCCTAAGGGGCGTGTTTGTCCCAAATCATATTCAATGCTTTAAGCGCCAATTATACGTGTTTGGGAAAATTGGCGCACCCCCTCCCCTCCACCTTGGACTCAGCTCATGTAAAAAACCTCATTCGCACAGTCACTCGCGCCAGCTTCCTATGTCAACCAGTCTAGCTAGTTTTTTCTCTCATGGGTTTTAGTAACCTTCTAGCAGGCTCCACCAGCTTTTTCTGGAGCAGATTTTGCTTGAATTTTCCCAAGATGAGTTTTCCTAGGTTTTTCCTTTGTTCCCTTTTATTATTGTTTTCATTTATTTTCATTTCTATTTTAAAATATATTTTTCAAATTTCAAGACTTTTCCAAAATTCTTGATCAGTTTTAAGTGAACATTTTTTTACATTCATGAACTTTTTCCAAATTATGAACCTTTTTAAAACCTCTAAATATGTTAAAATCTATGAACATTTTTTCTAAACCATTGAACTTCTTAATAATCCATGAACTTTTATATCCGTGAACTTTTTCCAATTTTTAAAATTTAATATCAAAATCCACGAAAATTTTCTAAATTTGCAAACTTAAAAAATATCAAAATCAATGAAGTTACTTCCAAATTTTGAACTATTTTCACATTTGTGATTTGTGTTTAAATTTATGAACTGTTTTTAACCCATAAAAGTTTTCCAGTAATTTCAAAAAATGTTGTTTACACTTTTTTAGTTATTTTGTCAAAAGTCAACGGTCAACAGGCCCACGTATCAACGCGCCCTTGTGGGTGCTAGTTGGCCGATAATTGGCGCTTCATGCACTCGTTAGGAGCTCTCCGTGTTTGGTTGCCGGCCCAGTTTTCACGCTTCCATCCGAAACTCTTATGTGACGCTCTTTGCGTCAAAGAAGTGTTGTTTCGCGCGGACTGTCCTACTGGCGGGCTTTGTGTTTTTTGTTTCTCAGTATGAGTTTATGTCTCTCGTTTATGTTTCGTGTCTTACGGGAGCTCCTTGTTCGGACACAGGTTGGGGGGTAACAAGCAATCCCCAAACCCTATTCCACGCTTCAAGCGCTTATTATAGTGCAAATTCCAACCCAACGCACACCTATTCGGGCTGGGCCCATTCTGCTTCATTGGTTTCCTTCTTCGGCATGACATTTAAGAGAGCTCTTAATTTGCGCCTTTCCTAACTGGTGCTCACGCACAACAGTGTATGGATCCGGCCTAGCTAAGTTTTTTTTTAAAAAATGGATAATTGGTGAGCTTCCAACTGTTACCATAAAGGGTTGACCGTTGACTTTTTCAAAAAAAAGAGATAGTTCGGGAAATACAAACAAACGAAAAAACATTCAGCAAGTTTTTAAAAATTCATAAAATTTGGAACACAGAAGTTCAAAAATTTGATAAAATTTCACAAATATAAAAAAATCAACAACAGAAAAGTTCAAAATTTGGAAAAAGCTCGAACAAAATGACAAAAAGATCATGAATTTAACAAAATCAAAAAAGATATGAAAAAAGTTGTAATTTACTAAGAGTTCACGAAAGACAGTTCACAAATTTGAGAAAATGTTCTCGCATTTGAAATGGAAAGTTCACAAAAATTTAAAGAAGTTTTCAAATTTGAAACAAGTTCACAAAATTTGGAATAGTTCATAAATTTGATATAACCAAAAAGGAAGAAAACAAAAAATAAAACAGTAAAGAAAAAGGGAAATTAGGTGGAAAGAAGAAAACAAAACCGGTGAATAAAACTACATGGGCCGGCCCATTTAGGTACCATTGTTGAGGACGGGGTGTGTGACAGTTAGCAAAATGCACTGTAACCGGCGCTACACGCACCAAATAGAAGTTTGTTATACGACGTTGTTTCGTTTTTGCGAAGCCGGTTTTGTGAAGCTTCTAGAAGCTTTTGGCTGGTTCTTCTCTTTTTTTAGTTTTCTGGACCCTTTTTATTTTTTACTTTTTCTTTTTGTTTTCTGGACGGTTTAGAAAAAACTTCATGACTTCAAAAACTGTTCAGAATTTCAAAAAATGTTTGTTACTTCAAAAATTCAGAAAAATGTCCATGAGTTCTATAAACATTGTTAGTTGAAAAATGTTCTTGAATTCAAAAAACAAATTCAAGTTCAAAACAATGTTCATGAATTCCAAATATAGTTATCGTATTAGGAAAATTTTTATGAATTTAAAAATATTCGTGGGTTAACTATTTGGAAAACAATGGAGAATTAAAAGTGTTTGTGATCTCAAAACACGTTCAAGATTTCAAACAATGCTCTGGAAATTAAAAAATGTCGTGAATGGAAAATTATAGAAATGAAAAAGTGAATATGAATAGAAAGGAAAAATAAGACAAAAATAAAAAAGAAAAGGAACAACATGGAAAAACCTGAAGAAAATAACACAAAGAAACCGGCCTAGGAAAGTTGTACAAGCTTCCACAAACAAGAATAGGGAGTCTCCTATACAAACCTACTTGCGCCGACCCAATATGGAACGTAGGGATCACACGGGGTATGCGATTGATCGCTACCCAGCAAACTGCGTGACAAATGGGAAGCATTGCATTTTACTATGTTTTTGTTGCACCGCGCCACCAGATCCCCACATGGGTTGCAACATAGCGATAGCTAGCGCACTGGCACGCACGCTCACACGCATCATCTGTTTTTTTCCTTTTGACCATTTGCCCCTTGACCCATTGAACACTTGACCAATTGCCCATTTGACCATTGACTATTGACTAGTTGACCGATCACTTTTGAAGAGAAATTCACGAAAATAAAAAAAGACCGTGCAATTGAAAAATTAGTTCACAAATTTCGAAAAAATGTGTGAATTTGGAAAATTTAATGATTTTGAATTTCCAAATGGTCACGAATTTTCAAAAATTCATGGATATAATTTTTTTAAAATTTTAAAAAGGTTCACGCCTACAATTTTTTTTAATTTGAAGATCGTGCATCTGATAGAAAGAAAGGGATTTCACAAAAAAAAAGTCCATGAATTTGGAAAGTGCATTAATGTAGAAAAGGTTCGTGATTCTGAATTTGAAAAGGTCATGAATTCTACAAAATGTTCATGAATTCAAAAAAGGTTGAAAAATTTCACTAATCTATAAAAGCTTATGAATTTTAAGTTTTGTTCACAAATATGAGAAATTTATGAATTTGAAAAAAAGGAAATAACGTGAAAAAAAGAAAACAAAACCGGCTAATAAAACTATAGGGGCCGGCCCATTTAGATACCATTGTTGTGAAGGGTGTGTGTGACAATTAGCATACTGCACTTTAACCGGCGCTCCAGGCGCCAAATTGATGTTGGTTATTCGACGATGTTTCAGTTTGCAAAGCCGGATTTGTGAAGCTTCTAGAAGCTTTTTGTTGGTTCTGCTTTTTTCTTTTTTAGTTTTCTAGACCTTTTATTCTTTTTAATTTATTTTTTCGGTTTTGTGGATGGTTTAGAAAAAACTTCAAGATTTCAAAAACTTTTCAGAATTTCAAAAGATATTTGCTACTTCAAAAAATATTCAAAATTTTGAAAAAATGTTCATGAGTTTAAAAAAATTGTTAGTTCATGAATGCGAAAAACAAATTGCAAGTTTGAAACAATGTTCATGATATTCAAGTATAGATCTCGTATTCGGAAAATGTTTATGAATTTAATGGGTTAACTATTTGGAAAAAATGGAGAATTAAAAATAGTCATGATTTCAAATCGTGATCTAAAAAAGGTTCATGATTTCAAACAATGCTCTAGAATTTGAAAAATGTCATGAATGAAAAATTATTAAAAAATAAATAGACAGGAAAAAGAAGACAAAAAGAAAAAAGAAAAAGAACAAACATGGAAAAACCTGAAGAAAATAACACTGAGAAACCGGCCTAGGAAGTTTGTACAACTTTCCCCAAACAAGAATAGGGAGTCTCCCATACAAGCCTACTTGTGTCGACCGAATATGGAACGTAGGGATCACAGGGGGTATGCGATTGGTCGCTACCCAGCAACCTGCGCGATAAATAGGAAGCATTGTGTTTTACTATGTTTTTGTTGTGCATCTTATTTTGCGCCTTGGTAGGCTACATAGCGCCACCATATCCCCACATGGGTTGCGGCATAGCAATAGCTAGCGCACTGGCACGCTCGCTCACACACATCACCTGTTTTTTCCTTTGACCCATTGAACAGTTGACCGTGCAACTGAAAAAATAGTTCACAAATTTCGAAAAACTTTTTGAATTTGGAAATGTTCATTATTTTGAATTTAAAAATGTTCATAAATTTTAGAAACTTCATGAATACAATTTTTTTGTGAATTTGAAAAAGGTTCACGCCTACAAAAAATTGAACATGTTCATTTGAAGATCAAGCATTCGATAAAAAAAGGAATTTCACAAAATAAATTGTGAAATTGAAAAAAAAATCATTAATGTAGAAAAGGTTCACGATTCTGAATTTGAACAGGTCCATGAATTCAAGAAAATGTTCATGAATTCAAAAAAGGCTTAAAAAGTTCACTAATCTAAAAAAAGTTTGTGAATTTGAAGTATTTTTACAAATTTGAGAAATTTTACGAATTTTAAAAAAGGGAAGAAGGTGAAAAAAAACAGTGAAAAAAAATACATGGTCCGGCCCATTCAGATAGGATTGTTGTGGATGGCGTGTGTGACGGTTAGCAAAATGCACTTTAACTATCGCTCTAGGCGCTAAATAAAAGTTGGTTATCCGAAGCTGTTTTGTTATTGCGTAGCGGGTTTTGTGAAGCTTCTAGAAGCTTTTGGTTGGTTCATCTCTTTTTTCGTTTTTAGTTTTCTGGACCTTTTTTTATTTTTTCATTTAGTTTTTTGGTTTTCTGGACAGTTTGGAAAAAACTTCATGATTTCAAAAATTGTTCAGAATTTTCCAAAAAATTGTTGTGCCTTTAAAAAGTATTCAAAAATTTGGAAAAATGTTCATGAGTTTAAAAAATATTGTTAGTTGAAAATTGTTCATGAATTCGAAAGACAATTGCAAGTTTGAAACAATGTTCATGAATTTCAAATATAGTTCTTGTATTAAAAAATGTTTACAAATTTTAAAAATATTCGTGGGTTAGCTATTTGGAAAAAATGGAGAATTAAAAATACTCATCTTTTCAAAAGGAATTCGTGATCCCAAAAAGGTTCTTGATTTCAAACAATGCTCTGGAATTTGAAAAATGTCAGGAATGGGAAATTATAAAAATAAAAAAATAGAAAGGAAAAAGAAGACAAAAAGAAAAAGAAAATTACAAACATGGAAAAACCCAAAGAAAATAACACAGAGAAACCAGACTAGGAAGGTTGTACAACCTTCCCCAAATAGGAATAGGCAGTTTCCCATACAAGCCTACCTGTGCCGACCCGATATGGAACGGATCACAGGGGGTATGCGATTGGTCCCTACCGAGCAACCTGTGCAACAAATAGGAAGCATTGTGTTTTACTATGTTTTTGTTGCACATCCTATTTGGCGCCTTGGTAGGCTACACAGCGCCACCAGATCCCCACATGGGTCGTGGCATAGCGATAGCTAGCGCACTGGCACGCTCGCTCACACGCATCGTCTGTTTTTCCCTTTTGACCATTTGCCCCTTGACCCATTGAACACTTGCCAATTGCCCATTTGACCATTACCTATTGACTAGTTGACCGTTCACTTTTGAAGAGAAATTCATGAAAATGAAAAAAGACCGTGCAGTTGAAAGAATAGTTCGCAGATTTTGAAAAAACTTTGTGAATTTGGAAAAGTTCATGATTTTGAATTTTAAAATGTTCATGAATCTTAAAAACTTCACGACTACAATTCTTTTGCCTATTTGAAAAAGGTTCACACCTACAAAAAGAATGCTCATTTGAAGACCGTGCATTCGATAGAAAAAAGGGATTTCACAAAAAAAAGTTCATGAATTTGAAAAAAGTTCATTAATGTAGAAAGGGTTCGCAATTCTGAATTTGAAAAGGTCCATGAATTCAAAAAAATGATCATGAATTCAAAAAAGGTTGAAAAAATTCAGTAATCTAAAAAAGTTTGCAGATTTGAAGTTTTTTCTCAAATTTGAGAAATTTTACGGATTTGAAAAGAAAACTTCATGATTTTAAAAAATAAAACAAAAATAAAATAAAAAATCCAAACAAATGCATAAAGACCGAAAAAATCGGCCAGAGCAAATAAAAAAGACAGAAGGTTCTACAAACTTCCCAAAACTGGAATAAAATATTGGGAAACGTTGCATGGAAAACAAAAAAAAAATCTACGCAAACGCAAGATCTATCCACGGAGATGCATAGCTACGAGAGGGGAGAGCATCTATATACCCTTGTAGATCGCTAAACGGAAGCGTTTATCAATGCGGGTTGATGTAGTCGTACACCTTCACGATCCGTTCCGAGCAAGCACCGAACGTACGACACCTCCTTGTCCAGCACACGTTCAGCTCGATGACGTCCTCGCCTTGTTGATCCAACAAGAGGAGCGAATTAGTAGATGAGTTTCGGCAGCACGGCGGCGTGGTGACGGTGGTGGTGAAACTATTTCCACAGGGCTTCGGCAAGCACAACGGATTGAGAACGGAGGATGAACTAGAGGGAGGAGACTAGAACCACACTTGGCTTCTAATTATGAGGATTTGAGGTAGTTAGGGCTAGCTCTAATTTAGTCAACTAGGACCAACTAGAGGAAGCTCACAAACATGTGTTCTAGGGGCTAGCCCTGCTCCTCTATTATATGTTGAGCCTTGGGGTCGTTACTTGGAGAGAGGGCCTCCCCAAAGTCGGTTTGGAATGCAAGGAAGAGTCCTTCTCGGATTCCAGCACCAGACGCCAGGGTCCCTGGCGTCTGGTCCCCTCCCTCTGCAAAACTTCCTTTTGCACCGACCTAAAGCCCTGTGGGCCTTACCCCTTAGCCCAACCAAAGTGTCCTCGCACCAGAACATTTCTGGAAACATCTAAAAACCTTTCGGAGACCAAATACTATCATCCTATATATCAATCTTTACCTCCAAACCATTCTGGAGCTCCTTGTCATGTCTTTGATCTCATCCGGGACTCTGAACAACATTCGGTCACCAACATACATAAACTCATATAATACTATATCGTCAACGAACGTTAAGCGTGCGGACCCTACGGGTTCGAGAATGATGTAGACATGACCGAGACACTACTCCGGTCAATAACCAATAGCGGGACCTGGATGCCCATATTGGTTCCTACATATTCTACGAAGATCTTTATCGGTCAAACCTTTTATGACAACATACGTAGTTCCCTTTGTCCATCGGTATGTTACTTGCCCGAGATTCGATCGTCGGTATCTCCATACCTAGTTCAATCTCTTTACCGGCAAGTCTCTTTACTCGTTTCGTAATACATCATCTTGTAACTAACTCCTTAGTCACTTTGCTTGCAAGCTTCTTGTGATGATGTATTACCGAGAGGGCCCGGAGATACCTTTCCGTCATACGGAATGACAAATCCCAATCTTAATCTATGCCAACTCAACAGACACCTTCGGAGATACCTATAGAGCACCTTTATGATCACCCAGTTATGAAGTGACATTTGATACACACAATGCATTCCTCCGGAGTCCGGGAATTGCATGATCTCATGGTCGAAGGAACATGCATTTGACATTAAGAAAGCAGTAGCAATAAACTGAACGATCATATGCTATGCCAACGAATGGGTCTTGTCCATCACATCATTCTCCTAATGATGTGATCCCGTAATCAAACGACAACTCATGTCTATGGTCAGGAAACCTTAACCATCTTTTGATCAACAAGCTAGTCTAGTAGAGGCTTACTAGGGACTTGGTATTTGTTTATGTATTCACACATGTATTTAAGTTTCCGATCAATACAATTATAGCATGAATAATAAACATTTATCATGATTAAGGAAATATAATGATAACCACTTTATTATTGCCTCTAGGGCATATTTCCATAGTCTCCCACTTGCACTAGAGTCAGTAATCTAGATTACATAGTAATGAATCTAACACCCATGGACTCTTGGTGCTGATCATGTTTTGCCCGTGGAAGAGGTTTAGTCAACAGGTCTGCCACATTCAGATCCATATGTACTTTGCAAAATTTCTATGTAGATCCCGCCACAACGCTCTGCTTAGAACTGCACCAACTGACGGCTCCACCATTCAATATAAATACGTATCCGGTTTGCGACTTAGAGTCATCCGGATCTGTGTCGAAGCTAGCATCAACGTAACCATTTACGACGAGCTCTTCGTCACCTCATACATGAGAAACATATCCTTGGTCCTTTTTCAGGTACTTCAGGATATTCTTGACCGTTGTCCAGTGATCCACTTCTGGATTACTTTGGTACCTCTCTGCCAAACTTATGGCAAGGCACACATCAGGTCTGGTACACAGCATGTCATACATTATAGTACCTATGGCTGAGGCATAGGGAATGACTTTCATTCTCTCTATCTTCTGCCATGGTTGGACTTTGAGTCTTACTCAATTTCACACCTTGCAACACAAGCAAGAACCCATTCTTTGATTGGTCCATTTTGAACTTCTTCAGAACTTTGTCAAGGTATGTGCTTTGTGAAAGTCCTATTAAGCGTCTCGATCTATCCCTATAGATCTTTGATGCCCAATTTGTAAGTAGCTTCACCGAGGTCTTTCATTGAAAAATTCTTATTCAAATATCCTTTTATGCTATCCAGAAATTCTATATAATTTCCAATGAGCAATATGTCATCCACATACAGAAATGCTATAAAGCTCCCACTCACTTTCTTGTAAATACAGGCTTCACCGTAAGTCTGTATAAAATCAAATGCTTTGATCACCTCATCAAAGTGTATATTCCAACTCCAAGATGCTTGCACCAGTCCATAGATGGATTGCTGGAGCTTGCACACTTTGTCGGCACCCTTAGGATCGACAAAACCTTCTAGTTGCATCATATACAACTCTTCTTTAAGAAACCCGTTAAGGAATGCAGTTTAGACGTCCATTTGCCAGATTTCATAATCATAAAATGCGGCAATTGCTAACATGATTCTGGCAGACTTAAGCATCGCTACCGGTGAGAAAGTCTCATCATAGTCAACCCCTTGAACTTGTCGGAAAAAAAATTGCGACAAGTCGAGCTTTGTAGACAGTGATATTACCATCAGCGTCTGTCTTCCTCTTGAAGATCCATCTATTCTCAATGGCTTGCTGATCATCGGGAAAGTCCACCAAAGTCCACACTTTGTTCTCATACATGGATCCTATCTCAGATTTCATGATCTCAAGCCATTTCTAGGAATCTGGGCTCATCATAGCTTCTTCATAGCATGCCTACATTGAATTGATGAATTGGAGCTATTGTGCATTGCTCTAGGTTATGACTGTTACATAATGAATGTCATCCACACAAATATCCATCACTGATCCAATGCCTACGCTTTGCTCATACTGTCTTTGCTAAGTTACTCGTCGTGGTGATCTCACGACAGATGCCATGGGATGGCTAAAAGAGGGGATAGGGACAAGGGCACCGGTGGGCTCCAGAGGCGAGTTTGGCACGCGCAAGTGTGAGACACGAGACGTACCCAGGTTCAGGGCTCTCCGGAGAGATAACACCCCTAGTCCCGCCGAGTATGGTTTATAGGAAGTGGGTACAGGTTTGCTCCTAGAGCTATTCTGGGGAGGAAGGAAGGCAGGCCAGTGCATAGGCTGCCCCTTCTCCTGGTGGGTGGATGTTTGTGTGTTAAGCTAAGGAATTGACTGGTGATCGCCTCATGCGTGGAGGCCTTCTGGGGGGGGGGGTCTTATAGGCTGACCCCCAGGGTTACAATGGTAAAGATACATAGGCGCGGGGACCTGGTGTTAGCATCTGGGAGTCGGCAGTGGGGGTCGCCAGGTCTGCCGGGTCCGCCGGATGCGGGTCTCACCGGGTCCGCCGGGTGCGGGTACGGCCGGCTGCTGTGTACTGTTGGCACTACTTGCCAGACATCATGGGACGGCAGCACCGCCTTGCTACAGGGTTGCGCCTCCGAGACGCCGCCAGCCCCGGGCGGTGGCTTGGTCGGCACGACGGCCGCGGCCGCCGGGGCTGGCGCAAAGGGGGACATACTATGGCCACGCTTACGTGCCGCTGTAGGTTAACTTCTTGGGATCGGCCGGCATGCGCTAGCCGGCTGGCCAGGTTGAGCTAAGAAGCCGGTCAGGGGCGAGCCGGATTGAGGGGCGTTGTGAGCCCTGATGTTTTTGAAAAGGTCCGGGTTCCATTGCCTGCCTGGGGGCCATCCCCGCGACAGTAGTCCCCGAAGTTGTGAAGGCTCGCCGGCTCCAAGTAGGAGGGCCTTCGCAGCTTCGCCCCCCCTGAGGAGGCAGCTGGGTTGATGAAGCTTGCGGCCGCCGGGTCCCGACAACACCCACTGTGTGCTGGCTTCCGGAAGCCAGATCACGGCACTCCGGCATGGGCGGGAAACCGAGGTGTCCGCTGAGTCTTGAAGGGGAAGGGACGTGCCTCCCACGGCCCGATGCAACGCCACGTGGTGAACAATAGCTGACAAGGCCCTGCCAGGCCACACGTGCGATGGGGCGTTACATTGGGCTGGGCCCCGCCACGCCACGCCCTCAGCCCGTGCGTGGGGGATTGATTGCGGCAGCGGTGGGTGATTGCACTTCTCCATGCAATTAAGTCGTGGGGCAAAACATGCCCGCACAATACGGGGAAGCGGAATCGTGGGCACAACCGATCCTACTTTCCCACATCTTGTCATGTTTATAAAAACCGAGGGAGGGGTGCGGCAGAAAGGGCCTCGCATGCTCCCCTCGCCTTGCTCTTCTCCTCCTCCAAACCTCGATCTCGCCTTCTACCGCAGTGCTCTGCCGCCACTTTGCAACGCCCAACGACCACCCCGACCTCTTGCTTGCTGGCACACCTCATGCTCCCGACCATCTCTACTGATGGCACGACCCAAGGGGTCCTGTGAGGGGTCCGAGACCACCGAGGAGGATATACAGTACCTCCGCGACACCAGGCGGCTGCCGCCAGCGATGAAGGTGGCCACGCGCATGGCGGGCAACGAGATTGTGCCGCGGCCCGAGGGGACCGAGCACGCGGTATTCCTCACCCACTTCAAGCGCGGGTTTTTTGGCCTTCCCGCGAGCAAGTTCCTCCGTTCTTTTCTAGATTTCTTCGGGCTGTAGCCGCACCACTTGGGGTGAACTCGATGTTGTAGCTCTCCGGCTTCGTCACGTTGTGCGAAGGCTACCTGGGCATGGAGACGGACATAGATCTCTGGGTCCGTCTCTTCTTCTTAAAGCAGCAGGGGTCGTCGGCCGGCGTGATCTCTGCCTGCGGGGCCGCTGTCGTCTCGGGCCGGCCGCACGGGTCATTCCCCAAGATGCCCTTGGAGGATTCTGCCAAGAAGTGGCAGAATTCTTTCTTCTATGTGCGCAATCTTGGCACGGGCCGCATCAACTTGCCGCCGTTTGTCGATGTGCCGCCACAGGCCAAGACGAACTGGAACTACTTCCCAAAGAACCCGCCGCAGGGGGTGCTAAACTTGTGCAGCCGGGTCGCCGAGATGACGGCGCGCGAGGGGCTCACCGAGGCGGATCTCGTCACGGCCTTCATTGTGCGCCGGGTGCTGCTGCTGCAGCGCCGGGTTCACATCATCGCCAAGATGGACGGCCAGCAGGACCCCATCCGGATGTCCGCCCGGGAGCTGACGCGGTCACAAGTCACCGACCGGGTCAACAGCGTCTCCAAGGCCGGATTGGTTGTGGACTAGCGCTATGGGAAGGCGCCCTACCACCGAGGGAACCCGGCGCCAGCGGTGAGTTCCTGGTCTTCATATTCTTCTATGACTGAGCTTCTCCTCCGTCTTGATGCGACGAAGGAGAGGCTGTTGCTCGCGGTTGAACAAATGTGTGATGGGGCGAAGGCACAGGTCTTGGCAGGCGAGCGAGCCGACTCGGCCAAAGGCAAGTCCACCGGCGAGAACATGGAGCTGGCCGAAGCGCAGCCGGCGGGAGCTGAAGCCGGCGCGACGTGGGTAAGTCTCCGAACCCATACCTCTTGCGAGACTGGCTAGACGACGACGAGGAGAACCTGATGGGCGTTGGTAGTGCAGTGCAGCCGTCGGGAGGGGATAGCAGTGTCAAATCCCCGAGGAAGTTGAAGAAGGCGGCCGAGGGATTCAGCTATGTTATGTCTCATTCTGTTACATCTGTTTGCTTGTTGCATGACCGCCATTGTAATTAAACCTATAATCTATCAAGCTCGCTCTATTGTAAATGCTTTCCTCAATGAATATGCCTCTGACAAAGAAAACTAATTCATTACATTTATCTCGATACTTTATTCCGCTGCTATGTTTGGATTAAGTTTCAAAGCTTTCGAAAGAAAATTTGAATCTCCCATTCACCCCCCTCTGGTCGATATACTCTTGGTCCTAACAATTAGTATCAGAGCCAGGTTCTCCCTATACTCAAGTGCAAATTATACGGCCATGTCATTGATACGCCCATTTTGCATCATGTTTTCTTACTGTTATTTATAATGTTTTCATCCATAATAAGGCTTTTTGGAGTAATTCTAATGCCTTTTCTCTCATAATTTGCAAGGTACACACCAAGAGGGATAATTCCGGCACCTGGAAATCTGGACCTGGAAAAGCTACGTCAGGCCACCTATTCTGCACAATTCCAAATAAGCTGAAACTTCACGGAGATTTTTTATGGAATATTTAAGAATTATTGGAGCAAATAACTACCAAAGGGGGCCCACCAGGTGGGCACAACCCACCTAGGCACGCCAGGGAGCCCAGGCGCGCCCTGGTGGGTTTTGCCCTCCTCGGCCCACCTCCGGTGCCCATCTTCTGGTATATAGATCATTTTACCTAGAAAAATAAGGAGAAGACTTTCGGGACGGAGCGCCGCCGTCTCAAGGCGGAACTTGGGCAGGAGCACTTTTGCCCTCCGGCGGAGCGATTCCGCCGGGGGAACTTCCCTCCCGGAGGGGGAAATCATCGTCATCATCATCACCAACAACTCTCCCATCTTGGGGAAGGCAATCTCCATCAACATCTTCAACAGCACCATCTCATCTCAAACCCTAGTTCATCTCTTGTGTTCAATCTTGTTACCGGAACTATAGATTGGTGCTTGTGGGTGACTAGTAGTGTTGATTACATCTTGTAGTTGATTACTACATGGTTTATTTGGTGGAAGATTATATGTTCAGATCCATTATGCTATTTAATACTCCTCTGATCATGAACATGTTTATCATTTGTGAGTAGTTACTTTTGTTCTTGAGGTCATGGGAGAAATCATGTTGCAAGTAATCATGTGAACTTGATATGTGTTCGATATTTTGTTAGTATGTATGTTGTGATTCCCTTAGTGGTGTCATGTAAACGTCGACTACATGGCACTTCACCATATTTGAGCCTAAGGGAATGAATTGTGGAGTAGCAATTAGATGGTGGGTTGCGAGAGTGACAGAAACTTAAACCCCAGTTTATGCATTATTTCGTAAGGGACCGATTGGATCCAAAAGTTTAATGCTATGGTTAGAATTTATTCTTAATACTTTTCTCGTAGTTGCGGATGCTTGCGGGAGGGTTAATCATAAGTAGGAGGTTTGTTCAAGTAAGAACAACACCTAAGCACCGGTCCACCCACATATCAAATTATCAAAGTAGCGAACACAAATCGAACCAACATGATGAAAGTGACTAGATGAAATTGCCGTGTACCCTCAAGAACGCTTTTGAAAGGATCGATATAGTTGACTAGAGGGGGGGGGTGAATAGGCAACTAACAATTTTTAGCTTTTCTTTACCAAATTAAACTTTGCATCAAAGTAGGTTGTCTAGATATGCAACTAGGTGAACAACCTATATGATGCAACAACAACAAGCACACATGCAAGCAAAGGATATGACACAAATAAGATAGCACAAGTAAAAGCACGAGATAACCAAGAGTGGAGCCGATGAAGACGAGGATGTGTTACCGAAGTTCCTTCCTTTTGAGGGGAAGTACGTCTCCGTTGGAGCGGTGTGGAGGCACAATGCTCCCCAAGAAGCCACTAGGGCCACCGTATTCTCCTCACGCCCTCACACAATGCGAGATGCCGTGATTCCACTATTGGTGCCCTTGAAGGCAGCGACCGGACCTTTACAAACAAGGTTGGGGCTCTCTCCACAACCGAATTGGAGGCTCCCAACGAAACCACGGAGCTTCACCACAATGGAATATGGCTCCAAGGTGACCTCAACCGTCTAGGGTGCTCAAACACCCAAGAGTAACAAGATCCGCAAGGGATGAGTGGGGGGAATCAAATTTCTCTTGGTGGAAGTGTAGATCTGGGCCTTCTCAACCAATCCCTACAAAATCAACAAGTTTGATTGGGTAGGGAGAGAGATCGGGCGAAAATGAGCTTTGGAGCAACAGTGGAGCTTGGGGGAAAAGAGGTAGGTCAACTTGGAGAAGAAGACCTCCTTATATAAGGGGGGAGGACAAACCAACCATTATCCTCGCTCAGCCCTGCACAGGGCGGTACTACCGTTGGGGTGGGCGGTACTACCGTTCCACCTCGCGGTACTGCCGCGCAGTATGATGGGAGCGAGAAGCAGAGCAGGACCTGGACGAAGGGCGGTACTACCGCGGTGGTAAGAACGGTACTACCGCCCATGAGCGGTACTACCGCCCCTACTGCCGCAGCTAGTGCCGCAAAACCTGACACGAAAGGAGAACCCTCGAGTCGAGGCAGAAGGAGCACGGAGCCGCAGCGGTACTACGGCTGAGGGCTCCCAGCGGTACTACCGCTGAGGAGTGGTACTGCCGCTTGTAGCTCTCAAGCGGTACTACCGCTGGGGTTCGCGGTACTACCGCTTGGACCAGACCTCAGGGAGAAGGCAACAAGGGGGCCTTCAACGAAACAGAAAAGCTCAGAGGGTACAGAAAGGGATGTGTACGTGTTGATTCCACCCTAGCCAAACCAATGCGGACCCCCTCTTAATAGGACGGCTATCCTACGACTCAAATCCATCGAAAAGAAACGTAGACAAACGCCGTCTTCAATAGTCTTCAAGGGGCACAAAAACCGTCTTGTGCCTAGTGATGAAACGTCTGAAATACTCAAGGCACACGATTAGTCCGCAAAAGCATTGTCATCAATCACCAAAACACCTTAGGGATAAATATGCCCTTACAATCTCCCCCTTTTTGGTGGATTGATGACAATACGGGATTTGCACAAAGGAAAAAAGATAGGACATAAGCAAACCCCACATCTCTAAAATATAGACGGGCTCCCCCTAGATGTGTGCTATCTAGATAGGTGCTTTGGACTGCACGGCACACATACTAGGATCAACACTCCCCCTATATTTTATAGACCATGCATATCTTGCAACAATAAGGCTAACACTAAGCAAGATAGTAAATATGAGACAATATAAATACCACAAGATAACATAAGCTCAATAAGATGCGATAGAGTGCATATGTCTTACACCATATGATAGATAAGTCTCACGAGCACAAACCAAACCGAAGCAAGCAAGGTTCAACACTAGAAAAGAGTTTGCGAGAAAGACAGGCAAGGCAAACACGCCACACAAACACACGCTCGCAACTCGACAACGACAAATCCCTAAGCTCTCTCCCCCTTTGGCATCGAGACACCAAAAAGGCAAAGAGCGTTGCTAAGGCTCCAGGTGATAGCAAACTGAGGGGCTCTCTCATCACATCCTGGCGGGGTCATCTGCACTGCCATCCTCAGTCGGAAACTGCTCGGTGTCTGAATCGGTCCATGGACAGTGCTGCTGAATCCACTCCTCCTCCTCCTCCTCCTCAGTGATCTGGCCCTCAGAACCACTGGCAACGGTCGCACTCAACTGACGCATGAGCTCCTTGTGACGACCCTGGCCTGCTTCTCAGCCACATGAGTCATGTACTGACCATGAGACTCCATGTAGAAGAGTTTCTTCATCTTGCGCTTGAGCTTCTTTGCCCAAGAGGGCTCTGCTCCAGAAGGCTCATAGTCATCGTCATCATTAGCATCAGCCTCGGTCTCCATGTCAGCAGCTCCAGGCGGAACGCCAGAACTCGGAGCAGCGGTGCCCCCAGTTCTCCTTCTTCCTCAGACGCTTGATCTCATGAGAAACTAGATCCCCAGTCTCCAACAATACCTTAGGATAAACACACTCCCAGGCCTTCTCAATGAGCAACATGATAAATGGTCCATAGATAGGGCATTTACGCTCAGAGATGGCAGTAACCAACTCAGACCACATGACATGAGAGATATCCAAGGATTCTCCAGTGTTTTCTTCCTTCTCATGCTGACAGAAAAGAAGCATGTCCACAAGGAAAGAGTGTACCATATCCAAGTTGCCAATGCAAGGGAAGAGAGTCTCCCTGAAGATGCGAAAGGAGAATGTCTAGAAATGCAGGCAGCTCATAGGTCTCCTTCTGAGTCACTGGGTGAATCTTCAAAGTACAGTATGGCTAGAGAGATTGCTTGTGAGTGGAAGTTGCATTGCGGTGAGGGCGAAAGCCAACTGGGTTCTCAAGACCTTGATCCTCAACTTGAAGAAGCTCCATGAAGGCCTTCCACTTGACAGAGAGCAGCCTGCCATTTGTCATCCAAGTCAGAGTCCTGTCCTCATCTGTGCCAAGATGGACGGCGGCAAAAAACTGAGCCACCAAATCTGCATCAAAGTCCTTGTTGAACTGCATGATCCTAAGGATGTTCAACTGAGTGCACATCTGAAGAGCCTCCCCAAAGTAGACAGGATCCTTCTCCATAAAGTCAACGTCGATGGAGCGAACAACAACAAAAAGATTCTTCTTGGATTTGATCACATCAAAGTAGATGGCATACTGAAAAACGGTTCCAGAACGGGCGGTTGACCAAAGTGGGTTCTTGATCGACCTCATAGGGGTTGCACCGACGCTTCTCCCAGAATTCCTTGGCAGACATCTCTGTCACAGACTTGGTCCTTGGCTTGGGCTTGGACGCACTCATCTTATTCATTTGAGGAGGAGGCGGAACACTTGATGAGGCCGCCGTTGTCTCAGAGGTGCGTAGCGCTTGGAAGTTGCACGCCCGGGGTTGACACGGCACGCATGCTGCTCAGAAGGACCATCACCTGGAACCAAACACACGGACACACGAAACAACCAGAAAGAACGAGCATAAGCCACCAAACACAGCAAAAGAGATCAAAAAATGGTAGGAATAGGATGGAATTGGGCAAACAACAGTAGTACCGTGATCCATAAGCGGCAGTACCGCCCTAGCGGTAGTACCGCTCCACTGGGAGCGGTAGTACCTCTCAAGACGGGGAAACGGCGGTTCCCTACTGTCGTGGTCAAATCCGGCACTACCGGACTGCCAAATTCAAAAATACTCCTACCAATAATCAATCCAAACAGTCTAGTCGCCTTCTCCAACCTACTCAAGCCTAGATTTAGCCAAAAATCGAGAGATGCAACCACTATTGCCCCTAAGACACTAGATCTGAAATCTAGACAAAAAGAGAGGAGGAACGGGGGCAATACCCGCATCCATGGCAAGAGGACGGGGTGGGGATCGACTCCACCAAAGGAAATGGAGAGGGACGGCCCGGAGACGGCGGCCCGCCGAAGCCCTCCTGCGGCGAGTCGACGCTGGAGAGACGAAGAGGAACGAGGGGGCGGTGCGAATGGGTATGGGGGAGACGAAACCTCCCCCTGCCCCGTCAAAACCCCTGGTCCCGCCCCTCAACGGTAGTATCGCTCGGGTGGGCGGTAGTACCGCTTGTCAACATAAGCGGTAGTACCGCGCACCACCAGTGGCAGTACCGCCCAGCAAGACTCAACGACTAGACACCAAACGGCTCGGCTCAAAAAGAAAGGAAAACAAACGGCAAGAAGAGAAAACTAAGACTCAGCAACAAGAACACCAGCAAGAGGACAGGAAACACACACACCTCTTCAAGAGAGGGCGGTGGCCGAGGCCACCTATGTTTGAGTCAAGAGGTATGGCGCCGCGAAGATTTTAACCTTGGGCCCATGACCAAAACTCGTCTTTGAAGCACAAGTACCATAAAAATGGCTAATGTGAAAGACTTGATCAATTTATGCATAATAGGGGGAGGGAGAGTTCATTGAGAGAACAACACTCCCCCTATCTCCATGCCTACACCTAAACAAGACAACAAGTTGAGTATGGTGGGGTGTGCAAGGGTTCAAGTCACATTGCTCGAATCAATGATATTTAGCTCATGCCTTAACTCGCGAAATCTTGCTTCTTCCAAGGGCTTCGTGAAAATATGTGCAAGGTTATCATGAGTGTTGACATAGTTGAGCTCGATCTCCCCTTGATACGTCTCCAACGTATCTATAATTTTTGATTGCTCCATGCTATATTATCTTCTGTTTTCGACATTATTGGGCTTTATTATTCACTTTTATATTATTTTTGGGACTAACCTATTAACCGGAGGCCCAGCCCAGAATTGCTGTTTTGTGCCTATTTCAGAGTTTCGCAGAAAAAGAATATCAAACGGAGTCCAAACGGAATGAAACCTTCGGGGACGTGATTTTCGGAACGAACATGATCCAGAGGACTTGGACCCTACGTCAAGAAAGCTACCAGGAAGCCATGAGGTAGGGGGGCGCGCCCTCCACCCTCGTGGGCCCCACGTTGCTCCACCGACGTACTCCTTCCTCCTATATATACCTACGTACCTCCAAACGATCAGATACGGAGCCAAAAACCTAATTCCACCGCCGCAACCTTCTATACCCACGAGATCCCATCTTGGGGCCTGTTCCGGAGCTCCGCCGGAGGGGGCATCAATCATGGAGGGCTTCTACATCAACACCATAGCCTCTCCAATGAAGTGTGAGTAGTTTACCTCAGACCTTCGGGTCCATAGTTATTAGCTAGATGGCTTCTTCTCTCTTTTTGGATCTCAATACAGTGTTCTCCCCCTCTCTCGTGGAGATCTATTCGATGTAATCTTCTTTTGCGGTGTGTTTGTTGAGACCGATGAATTGTGGGTTTATGATCAAGTTTATCTATGAACAATATTTGAATCTTCTCTGAATTCTTTTATGTATGATTGGTTATCTTTGCAAGTCTCTTCGAATTATCAGTTTGGTTTGGCCTACTAGATTGATCTTTCTTGCAATGGGAGAAGTGCTTAGCTTTGGGTTCAATCTTGCGGTGTCCTTTCCCAGTGACAGTAGGGGCAGCAAGGCACGTATTGTATTGTTGCCATCGAGGATAACAAGATGGGGTTTTTATCATATTGCATGAATTTATCCCTCTACATCATGTCATTTTGCTTAAAGTCTTACTCTGTTCTTATGAACTTAATACTCTAGATGCATGCTGGATAGCGTTTGATGTGTGGAGTAATAGTAGTAGATGCAGGCAGGAGTCGGTCTACTTGTCTCAGACGTGATGCCTATATACATGATCATACCTAGATATTCTCATAACTATGCTCAATTCTGTCAATTGCTCAACAGTAATTTGTTCACCCACCGTAAAATACTTATGCTCTTGAGAGAAGCCACTAGTGAAACCTATGGCCCCGGGCCTATTTTCCATCATATTAATCTTCCAACACTTAGTTATTTCCGTTGCTTTTATTTTACTTTGCATCTTTATCATAAAAATACCAAAAATATTATCTTATCATATCTATCAGATCTCACTCTCGTAAGTGACTGTGTAGGGATTGACAACCCCTTATCGCGTTGGTTGCAAGGATTTATTTGTTTGTGTAGGTGCGAGGGACTTGCGTGTAGCCTCCTACTGGATTGATACCTTGGTTCTCAAAAACTGAGGGAAATACTTACGCTACTTTGCTGCATCACCCTTTCCTCTTCAAGGGAAAACCAACGCAGTGCTCAAGAGGTAGCAAGAAGGATTTCTGGCGCCGTTGCCGGGGAGGTCTACGCAAAAGTCAACATACCAAGTACCCATCACAAACCCTTATCTCCCGCATTACATTATTTGCCATTTGCCTCTCGTTTTCCTCTCTCCCACTTCACCCTTGCCGTTTTATTCGCCCTCTCTTTTTCGTTCGCCTCTTTCTCGCTTGCTTCTTGTTCGCTCGTGTGTTGGATTGCTAGCTTGTCACGATGGCTCAAGATAATACCAAATTATGTGACTTTACCAATACCAACAATAATGATTTCCTTATCACTCCGATTGCTCCTCTTACCGATACTGAATCTTGTGAAATCAATGTTGCTTTGTTGAATCTTGTTATGAAAGATCAATTCGCCGGCCTTCCTAGTGAAGATGCCGTTACTCATCTAAATAGCTTCGTTGATTTGTGTGATATGCAAAAGAAGAAAGATGTTGACAATGATATTGTTAAATTGAAGCTATTTCCTTTTTCGCTTAGAGATCGTGCTAAAGCTTGGTTTTCGTCTTTGCCTAAAAATAGTATTGATTCGTGGAATAAGTGCAAAGATGCTTTTATCTCTAAGTATTTTCCTCCCGCTAAGATTATCTCTCTTAGAAATGACATTATGAATTTTAAGCAACTTGATCATGAACATGTTGCACAAGCTTGGGAGAGGATGAAATTAATGATACGTAATTTCCCTACACATGGTTTGAATTTGTGGATGATTATACAAAAATTTTATGCCGCATTGAATTTTGCTTCTAGAAATCTTTTAGATTCGGCCGCGGGAGGCACTTTTATGGAAATCACTTTAGGAGAAGCTACTAAAGTCCTAGATAATATTATGGTTAATTATTATCAATGGCACACTGAAAGATCTACTAATAAAAAAGTGCATGCGATAGAAGAAATTAATGTTTTGAGTGGAAAGATGGATGAACTTATGAAATTACTTGATAGTAAGAGTGTTTCTTCTGATCCTAATGATATGCCTTTTTCTACTTTGATTGAGAATAATAATGAATCTATGGATGTAAATTTTGTTGGTAGGAATAATTTTGGTAACAACGCGTATAGAGGAAACTTTAATCCTAGGCCTTATCCTAGCAATTCCTCTAATAATTATGGTAATTCCTACAACAATTCTTATGGAAATTTTAATAAGATGCCCTCTGAATTTGAGACTAGTGTTAAAGAGTTTATGAATTCACAAAAGAATTTCAATGCTTTGCTTGAAGAAAAATTGCTTAAAGTTGATGAATTGGCTAGGAACGTTGATAGAATTTCTCTTGATGTTGATTCTTTGAAACTGAGATCTATTCCTCCTAAGCATGATATCAATGAGTCTCTCAGAGCCATGAGAATTTCCATTGATGAGTGCAAAGAAAGAACCGTTAGGATGCGTGCTAAGAAAGATTGCTTTATGAAAGCGTGTTCTTCAAATTTCTATGAAAATAAAGATGAAGATCTAAAAGTTATTGATGTGTCCCCTATTAAATCTTTGTTTTTCAATATGAATCTTGATAATGATGGGACTGAATATGATCCACCTTTACCTAGAAGGCGTTCCAAAAATTCGGAGTTTTTAGATCTTGATGCTAAAATTGATAAAAGTGGGATTGAAGAGATCAAAACCCTAGATATTAATAAACCCACTATTTTGGATTTCAAGGAATTTAATTATGATAATTGCTCTTTGATAGATTGTATTTCCTTGTTGCAATCCGTGCTAAATTCTCCTTATGCTTATAGTCAAAATAAAGCTTTTACCAAACATATCGTTGATGCTTTGATGCAATCTTATGAAGAAAAACTTGAGTTGGATGTTTCTATCCCTAGAAAACTTTATGATGAGTGGGAACCTACTATTAAAATTAAGATTAAAGATCATGAATGCTATGCTTTGTGTGATTTGGGTGCTAGTGTTTCCACGATTCCAAAAACTTTGTGCGATTTGCTAGGTTTCCGTGATTTTGATGATTGCTCTTTAAACTTGCACCTTGCGGATTCCACTATTAAGAAACCTATGGGAAGAATTAATGATGTTCTTATTGTTGCAAATAGGAACTATGTGCCCGTAGATTTTATCGTTCTTGATATAGATTGCAATCCTTCATGTCCTATTATTCTTGGTAGACCTTTCCTTAGAACGATTGGTGCAATTATTGATATGAAGGAAGGGAATATTAGATTCCAATTTCCATTAAAGAAAGCCATGGAACACTTCCCTAGGAAGAAAATAAAATTACCATATGAATATATTATGAGAGCCACTTATGGATTGCCTACCAAAGATGACAATACCTAGATCTATCCTTGCTACTATGCCTAGCTAGGGGCGTTAAACGATAGCGCTTGTTGGGAGGCAACCCAATTTTATTTTCAGTTTTTTGCTTTTTTCTTCTGTTTAGGAATAAATATTTGTTCTAGCCTCTGGTTAGATGTGTTTTTATGTTTTAGTTAGTGTTTGTACCAAGTTAAACCTATAGGATCTTCTTGGATGATAGTTGTTTGATCTTGCAGAAAATTCCATAAACTTTCTGTTCACGAAAATAATTGTTAAAAATCACCAGAACGTGATAAAATATTGATTCCAATTGCTGCTGATCAATAAACAAATTTTCTAGGTCGTCCTATTTTGGCTGATTTTTTGGAGTTCCAGAAGTTTTCGTTAGTTGCAGATTACTACAGACTGTTCTGTTTTTGACAGATTCTGTTATTCGTGTGTTGTTTGCTTATTTTGATGAATCTGTGGCTAGTAAAAGAGTTTATAAACCATAGAGAAGTTGTAATACAGTAGGTTTAACACCAATATAAATAAAGAATGAGTTCATTACAGTACCTTGAAGTGGTCTTTTGTTTTCTTTCGCTAACGGAGCTCACGAGATTTTCTGCTGAGTTTTGTGTTGTGAAGTTTTCAAGTTTTGGGTGAAAGATTTGATGGATTATGGAACAAGGAGTGGAAAGAGCCTAAGCTTGGGGATGCCCATGGCACCCCAAGATAATCTAAGGACACCAAAAAGCCAAAGCTTGGGGATGCCCCGAAGGCATCCCCTCTTTCGTTTACTTCCATCGGTAACTTTACTTGGAGCTATATTTTTATTCACCACATGATATGTGTTTTGCTTGGAGCGTCTTGTATGATTTGAGTATTTGTTTGTTAGTTTACCACAATAATCCTTGCTGTACACACCTTTTGAGAGAGACACACATGATTCGGAAATTATTAGAATACTCTATGTGCTTCACTTATATCTTTTGAGTTATATAGTTTTTGCTCTAGTACTTCACTTATATCTTTTAGAGCACGGTGGTGGACTTGTTTTATAGAAACTATTGATCTCTCATGCTTCACTTACATTATTTTGAGAGCCTTAAAATAGCATGGCAATTTGCTTTAATTAATATCATGAGAAATTTGATGCTTGATAATTGTTTTGGGATATAAAGGTGGTAATATCATAGTTGTGTTAGTTGAGTAATTGTGGAACTGAAAAATACATGTTTTGGAGTTTGTGATTCCCGTAGCATGCACGTATGGTGAACCGTTATGTAATGAAGTCGGAGCATGAAGTATTTGTTGATTGTCTTCCTTTGTGTGGCGGTCGGGATCGCGCGATGGTTAACTCCTACCAACCCTTCCCCTAGGAGCATGCGTAGTAGTACTTTGCTTCGAGGGCTAATAAATTTTTGCAATAAGTATATGAGTTCTTTATGACTAATGTGAGTCCATGGATTATACGCACATTTACCTTTCCGCAATTTTCTAGCCTCTTCGGTACCGCGCATTGCCCTTTCTCACCTTGAGAGTTGGTTCAAACTTCGCCGGTGCATCCAAACCCCGTGATATGATATGCTCTATCACACATAAACCTCCTTATATCTTCCTCAAAACAGCCACCATACCTACCTATCATGGCATTTCCATAGCCATTCCGAGATATATTGCCATGCAACTTTCCACCGCTTCATTTATCATGACATACTCCATCATTGTCATATTGCTTTGCATGATCATGTAGTTGACATTGTATTTGTGGCAAAGCCACCATTCATAATTCTTTCATACATGTCGCTCTTGATTCATTGCATATCCCGGTACGCCGCCGGAGGCATTCATATAGAGTCATATTTTGTTCTAAGTATTGAGTTGTAATTCATGAGTTGTAAGTAAATAAAAGTGTGATGATCATCATTATTAGAGCATTGTCCCAAGTGAGGAAAGGATGATGGAGACTATGATTCCCCCACAAGTCGGGATGAGACTCCGGACTAAAAAAAAGAGGCCATAAAAAAGGAGAAAAGGCCCAAATAAAAAAATGAGAGAAAAAGAGAGAAGGGACAATGTTACTATCCTTTTACCACACTTGTGCTTCAAAGTAGCACCGTGATCTTCATAATAGATAGTCTCTCATTTTGTCACTTTCATATACTAGTGGGAAATTTCATTATAGAACTTGGCTTGTATATTCCAATGATGGGCTTCCTCAAATGCCCGAGGTCTTCGTGAGCAAGCAAGTTGGATGCACACCCACTTAGTTTCTTTTTGAGCTTTCATACACTTATAGCTCTAGTGCATCCGTTGCATGGCAATCCCTACTCCTCGCATTAACATCAATTGATGGGCATCTCCATAGCCCGTTGATTAGCCTCGTTGATGTGAGACTTTCTCCTTTTTTTGTCTTCCCACATAACCCCTACCATTATACCTTATTCCACCATGGTGCTATATCCATGGCTTGCGCTCATGTATTGCGTAAGAGTTGAAAAGGCTGAAGCGCGTTAAAAGTATGAACCAATTGCTTGGCTAAAACCGGGGTCGTACATGATATGAATATTTTGTGTGGGGAAGATGGAGCATAGCCAGACTATATGATTTTGTAGGGATAACTTGCTTTGGCTATGTTATTTTGATAAGACATAATTGCTTAGTTAGTATGCTTGAAATATTATTGTTTTTATGTCAACATTAAACTTTTATCTTGAACCATATCAAATCTGAACATTCATGCCACAATAAGAAGAATTACATTGAAATTATGCCAAGTAGCATTCCACATCAAAAATTCTGTTTTTATCATTTACCTACTCGAGGACGAGTAGGAATTAAGCTTGGGGATGCTTGATACGTCTCCAACGTATCTATAATTGTTGATTGCTCCATGCTATATTATCTCCTGTTTTGGACATTATTGGGCTTTATTATTCACTTTTATATTATTTTTGGGACTAACCTATTAACCGGAGGCCCAGCCCAGAATTGATGTTTTTTTGCCTATTTCAGAGTTTCGCAGAAAAAGAATATCAAACGGAGTCCAAACGGAATGAAACCTTCGGGAACGTGATTTTCGGAACGAACATGATCCAGAGGACTTGGACCCTACGTCAAGAAAGCTACCAGGAAGCCACGAGGTAGGGGGGCGCGCCCTCCACCCTCGTGGGCCCCATGTTGCTCCACCGACGTACTCCTTCCTCCCATATATACCTACATACCCCCAAACGATCAGATACGGAGCCAAAAACCTAATTCCACCGCCGCAACCTTCTGTACCCACGTGATCCCATCTTGGGGCCTGTTCCGGAGCTCCACTGGAGGGGGCATCAATCACGGACGGCTTCTACATCAACACCATAGCCTCTCCGATGAAGTGTGAGTAGTTTACCTCAGACCTTCGGGTCCATAGTTAATAGCTAGATGGCTTCTTCTCTCTTTTTGGATCTCAATACAATGTTCTCCCCCTCTCTCGTGGAGATCTATTCGATGTAATCTTCTTTTGCGGTGTGTTTGTTGAGACCGATGAATTGTGGGTTTATGATCAAGTTTATCTATGAACAATATTTGAATCTTCTCTGAATTCTTTTATGTATGATTGGTTATCTTTGCAAGTCTCTTCGAGTTATCGGTTTGGTTTGGCCTACTAGATTGATCTTTCTTGCAATGGGAGAAGTGCTTAGCTTTGGGTTCAATCTTGCGGTGTCCTTTCCCAGTGACAGTAGGGGCAGCAAGGCACGTATTGTATTGTTGCCATCGAGGATAACAAGATGGGGTTTTTATCATATTGCATGAATTTATCCCTCTACATCATGTCATTTTGCTTAAAGCGCTACTTTGTTCTTATGAACTTAATACTCTAGATGCATGCTGGATAGCGGTCGATGTGTGGAGTAATAGTAGTAGATGCAGGCAGGAGTCGGTCTACTTGTCTCGGACGTGATGCCTATATACATGATCATACCTAGATATTCTCATAACTATGCTCAATTCTGTCAATTGCTCAACAGTAATTTGTTCACCCACCGTAAAATACTTATGCTCTTGAGAGAAGCCACTAGTGAAACCTATGGCCCCCGGGTCTATTTTCCATCATATTAATCTTCCAACACTTAGTTATTTCCGTTGCTTTTATTTTACTTTGCATCTTTATCATAAAAATACCAAAAATATTATCTTATCATATCTATCAGATCTCACTCTCGTAAGTGACCGTGTAGGGATTGACAACCCCTTATCGCATTGGTTGCGAGGACTTATTTGTTTGTGTAGGTGTGAGGGACTTGCGTGTAGCCTCCTACTGGATTGATACCTTGGTTCTCAAAAACTGAGGGAAATACTTATGCTACTTTGCTGCATCACCCTTTCCTCTTCAAGGGAAAACCAACGTAGTGCTCAAGAGGTAGCACCCCTCGCCTAATGTGATCCCGGATGAAGTGATACCGAATCTCAATATGCTTCGTCTTGAAGTGTTGAACCGGGTTGAGAGAAATCTTGATGGCACTTTCATTGTCACACCAAAGAGGCACTTTGTCACAAATGACACCGTAATCCTTTAAAGTTTGCCTCATCCAAAGAAGTTGTGCACAACAACTACCGGCCGCCACATACTCTGCTTCGGTGGACGATAGAGACACCCAACTTTGCTTCTTAGAAGACCAACTTACCAAAGAGCAACCAAGGAATTGGCACCCTCCGGAAGTGGACTTCCTATCCACTTTGTCTCCCGCCCAATCCGAGTCCGAATAACCTACAAGCTTGAAGTTTGCTCCTCTTGGGTACCATAAGCCAAAGTTTGGGGTATGAGCAAAATATCGAAAGATTCACTTGACCGCCACAAAGTGGCTTTCCTTAGGTGCGGCTTGAAACCGTGCACAAATTCCCACACTCAACATGATATCCGGTCTAGATGCACAAAGGTAAAGCAAGGAGCCAATCATGGAGCGATATACCTTTTGATCCACCGCTTTACCATGGGGATCAATGTCAAGTTGCCACTTGGTGGGCATTGGAGTGGAAGCCGGCTTGACATCACTTAGCTTGAATCTCTTTAGCATGTCTTGAGTGTATTTGGCTTGGTTGATGAAGGTTCCTTCTCTTCTTTGTTTGATCGCGAACCTGAGAAAGAACTTCAACTCTCCCATCGAAGACATCTTGAACTTTGAGGTCATGAGAGCGGCAAATTCCTCATTGAAAGCTTTGTTAGGGGAACCAAAGATAATACTATCAACATATAGTTGGCACACAAACAACTCCCCTTTGATCTTCTTAGTAAAAAGAGTGGGGTTGATTAGCCCAACTTCAAATCCACGGTCTTGTAACAACTCGGTAAGGTGGTCATACCACACACGTGGGGCTTGTTTAAGGCCATAGAGTGCCTTGTCGAGTTGATACACACGATTGGGAAAGTAGGGATCCTCGAACCCGGGGGGTTGCTTGACATATACCAACTCATTAATAGGACCATTAAGAAAAGCACTTTTCACATCCATTTGTTGCAACTTAAAGTTGTGATGAGAAGCATAAGCAATCAACAAACGAATGGATTCAAGGCGAGCAACGGGAGCAAAGATTTCACCGTAGTCGATACCCTCGACTTGGGAGTAGCCTTGTGCCACCAATCTTGCCTTGTTGCGAACGATGGTCCCATGAGCATCTTGCTTGTTCTTGAATATCCACTTGGTTCCAATGACATTGTGGTTCCCCGTTGGCCTTGGCACCAATCTCCACACCTTGTTGTACTCGAAGTTGTTGAGTTCTTCATGCATGGCATTAAGCCAATCCGGATCTTCGAGTGCCTCATATACCTTTTGGGGTTCAACACAAGAGACAAACGCGTGATGTTCACAATAGTTTGCCAATTGTCTACGAGTGCTTACCCCCTTTTGAATGCTTCCAAGCACATTCTTCATGAGATGACCCTTGGTGGAGAGCCTGTATGCAATCTTGGCGGCACGACGCTCCAATTCCTCCTCGGGGGTGAGTCGAGGAGCGGTCACTTGATTATCTTGAGCGCCGTCTTGAGCTTGTTCTTGATCTCGAGGAAGCTCTTGATCTTGAACTTACTCGGAGGAGAGAACTTGACCTTGGGAATCACTTGATGTTACAACACCATCTCGAGATTGACCTTGCCCTTGGTGTTGTTCTTGAGGTTGAGGGCCTTCACTTTGTTCTTCGGAAGCGTGTGGGCCTTGGGTTGGTGATGGCTCCACTTGAGTGGAGCATTGTCCTTCTCCTTCGGCCACAAGGGGTTTCTCAATGGGTAGGATAAAACCAACACCCATTCTTCTTATGGCTTGGGGAGGAATTTCATCACCTACATCACAAGTGCCACTTTGCTCCACTTGAGAGCCGTTATTCTCATCAAACTCCATGTTACACGTCTCCTCAATAAGTCTCGTGGACTTATTGAGGACACGGTAAGCATGAGAGTTTGTAGCATAACCAACAAATATGCCCTCATAAGCTCTAGCCTCAAATTTAGACAAACGAACACCTTTCTTGAGAATGAAACACTTACACCCGAACACCCAAAAGTACTTGAGGTTGGGCTTGTTACCGGTGAGTATCTCATATGGAGTCTTGTTCAAGCCTTTGCGAAGATAGAGACGATTTGATGCATGACACGCGGTGTTGATGGCTTCAGCCCAAAAGTTGTATGGAGACTTGAACTCCGCCATCATGGTCCTTGCCGCATCCATCAATGTCCGGTTCTTCCTCTCCGCTACACCATTTTGTTGAGGGGTGTAAGGTGCGGAATATTGATGCTTGATCCCCTCATCACTAAGAAACTCATCCAAGGTGTAGTTCTTGAACTCGATGCCGTTGTCACTTCTTATTGTCAAGATCTTTGCATTGTGTTGACGTTGGGTTTCATTTGCAAAGTCAATGACGGTTTGTTGGGTCTCGCTCTTCCTCTTGAAGAAATATACCCAAGTGTATCTTGAATAGTCATCCACAATCACCAAGCAATACTTTCTACCCCCAAGACTATCAAAGGATGGAGGCCCAAAGAGATCCAAATGAAGGAGCTCCAAAGGCCTCTTCGAGTAAATGATAGTCGTGGGAGGGTGAGCCTTTTCATGTAGCTTTCCTTCGATACAAGCACTGCAAGCACGATCTTTAGCAAAACTAACATTAGTTAGTCCACGGACATGGTCCCCCTTGAGAAGACTTTGCAAAGATCTCATATTGACATGGGCTAAACGGTGATGCCAAAGCCATCCCGCATCAACTTTAGCCATTAGGCATGTCGCGGTCTTAGTGGGTCGCTCCGAAAAGTTAATCATATAGAGACCGTTCTCGACATGCCCAACAAAGGCTACTTTAAGAGTCTTGCTCCACAAGAGGGCCACGGAATCAATATCAAATAAAGTGGCAAAGCCCATGAGTGCAAGTTGACGAATGGAAAGCAAATTGTATGCAAGGGACTCAACAAGCATGACCTTCTCGATCGTGAGATCATGAGAAATGACAACCTTGCCAAGTCCCAATACCTTAGAGGATGAGGCATCACCCCACTCGACATTGGTGGGCATAGATGGAATCTTGTGAACGTCCACCACCAAGTCCTTGCTTCCGGTCATATGATTAGTGGCTCCACTATCGAGCAACCATGACCCCCCACAAGAAGCAAACACCTACAAGAGATCAATGCTTGGTTTTAGGTACCCATTTTGTAATGGGTCCTTTGATGTTAGTAACAAGGGTCTTAGGAACCCAAATAGACCATTCAATGTGCTCATAAGGAGAACCAACAAATTTGGCATAAATATGTCCATCACTAGCACGATACAACACATAAGAAGGGTTAAAGTCGCCGGCTTTGTTGGGAGAGATAGCGTTGCCCTTCTTGGCATCACTACCCTTCACGATGTTCTTCTTCTTCTCCTTAGAAGCACCCTCTCCCTCCTTCACAAAGGTTTGCTTGAGAGGGGGAGGTCGTTTGGCCTTGTCATTCTTCTTCTTGTTCTTGGGCTTGGGCGCGTATCCAATCCCTTCCTTGGCCACAACTTCCTTTTGATTGCTCAAAAGGTCGTTGAGGTTCTTCTCGCCTTGTATGCATGACACAAGACCTTTCTCAAGCTGCTCCTTTAACTTAGCATTCTCCTCAACAAGATGCATATGCTCACAACATGGGTTAGTAGCATTTGAATTATCAATTAACACCATATGAGGAAATGTGGCTTTCTCCTTGGTTAGCTTTACTTGAAGTTGATCATGAGACTCCTTGAGGCTAGCATGAGCACCCTTCAAGACTTTGTGAGCCTTGTCAAGTATGTCAAACTCCTCTTTAAGTCTACCAAGATCAACCCCAAGCTTGGCCTTCTTGGAGTTTAGCACACGAGAAACAACAAGAGCATGATCAAGATCTTTCTTTAACTTAGCATGATCATCGTTGTGTGACTCCTCAAGAGCCAAACGAAGACCACGCTCTTCCTCAAGAGCATTGGAAAGATCCGAAATCTCATCGGCATAGTCACGACTATGCCCCTCCATCTTAGAGATGGTATCTTCGTGAGCCTCGATCATGTCATTGGCTTCACCAAGTTGTTCCAAGAGAGCAACGAAGTGCTTCTTGGATTTACCCTTGAGTTTACCATAAAGGACTCAAACTCATTCTACTCCACATTAGATCCCTCATGTTCATCAATGCAATCCGTCAAAGAAGGATGATTAATGATGGTAGTTTTGATGTTGGGGGTTACCTTGTTGGTGGCTTTAGCCATGAGGCACTTGGCGGTGATGTTCTCATTGGGTGAATCGAAGAGAGACACCCGTGGAGTCGTCGCAATGGCAACGGAGGCCATGGCAACCGACTCACCATCTTCATCATCATCATCATCCTCATTGTACTCTTCTTGTACCACCAATGCCTTGGGAGGAGTCTTCTTGGTGAAGTTGCTCTTGTTGGGGAAAGACTTGGCCTTGTCCTTTCGGATGAGCTTGCCACCATTGTCTTCCCTCTTCTCATACGGGCACTCCGCAACAAAGTGGCTCACATTGCCACAATTGTAGCAAGTTCTCACACGTTGCTTGACCTTTGCGCCACTTGAATTGTTCTTGTTGAAGTTGGGCCTTGAGTTCTTTTTGCTCCAAAATTGCCTTGAAGCAAGAGCCATGTGTTCATGATAGGCATACTTTGTATCTTCGGGGTTGCTCTCCTCCCCTTCATCTTTGTCCTCTTCTTCCAAATTAACCTTGGCCTTTAGAGCAAGGTTGGGCTTCTTTGCTCTTTGAGAGTGTAGCACCGCATTGTCGGCGGTCTTGTCCAAGATGCTCATAGCCACAAACTCATCCAACACTTCACTTGAGGACAAGGTGTGGAAGTCCGGCCTTTGACGAATGACGGAGGGCATGGCCTTGTGGTAAGGCATCATTGCCTTGAGAAATTTGCGCTAGATCCAATTGTCATCCGTGTCCTTGCTTCCATGATCTCGGAGTGAGACCGCGAGTTTGGTTACTCTCCGATAAAGCTCACGAGGTTCTTCATCTTCTTTCATTGCAAACTCATCGGCTTCATCTTGCATCACTTCATAGTTGGAGAGTTGAATGCTTGCGCTTCCTGTGTAGAGGGAAACAACTTGGTGCCATGCATCTTTGGCCATGGAGTAGGGCCGGAGATGAGGAAGATCTTCGGGTGGAATTGCTTCTTGGATGATGAAGAGAGCATTCTCATTGAATTGATTATCCGCGGCTTCTCTAGGAGTGAAGTTGTTTCGGTCATGCGGATAGAAACCTTCTTCAATGATTCTCCAAAGATGTCGGAGTAAATGGCCACGGGTAGCCTAACCGACTACCCATGGTTCTTCAAAAATTATCAGGCCGATTGAGCCTTCAAACGTTCGAAGCGTTGGGCCGACTTCCCCTGGCCGACTACCGCAGGGGCCGGCTCTCCAAAGGCGACCCGGCCCCGGTAACCTCCCCCAAGATGGTTGCGAGATGGCCGACTCCAGGAAGCCGGCGCCAAGAGGACCGACTCCCAAGAGCCAGCCATGAAGCACGCCGACTCCACAAAGCCGGCCAAGACCGCACCCACCAAAACTACACCCACATAACGGTGACAAGACGGGGTGTGGCCACAGTGCGGCCCACTACCCCCGAAGCCCGAGGCAGGCATGGCCACAGGACGCCGTACGGGTCGGCCATCTCCCGTCCGGCTCGGCACTGTAGCCATGCTAGCCTCAACGTCATCCACGACAGACGCCAGTACGGCCCACGGGCGGCGGGCCCCTTTAGCCAGAGAGAGGCGCGAAGGCGGCCCGGCCTCCCCCAGTCGGCCAAGGGCGTAGCCGGCCCCCAGAAGCCGGCTACCCCCTCCCTCGAAGCATGTGCCACATTAAGGAGACAAGACGAGGTAAGGCTACAGTGAGAGCCCTCGAGGCGGCACACTGTAGCCACGCTTACCTCGACGAAGCCCTCGTCATCAGGGATGAGGCTACAGTAAGCAGCCGCCGACAAGACCCCTAGGCAGTGGGGCCGGCCTGTCGACCAAGAGGCCGGCAGCCGGCGGGACCCACCAGTCGGCGGGCCCCAACGGCCGGCGGAGAAGCCGGCGAGCGCAGACACTGACGACTGGGACCCGCGCCCAGTCGGATTACAATTGTACCCCCGGGGGTAGGCCTATATAAACCCCCCGGGGCACCCATGCAAAGGGTTGGCTTCTTAGAGTTACACACACACCATAGAGAGAGGGAAGAAAGAGCTAGCCTTGCTCTTCTTCTCCCTTGAACCCGACAGCTCAAGGAGCATTTGTAGCTACTCGTTCTGATTTAGTGATCATGCGGAGACCCCGCAGAGCAGGACTAGGGGTGTTATCTCCACGGAGAGCCCCGAACCTGGGTAAGATTCGCCGGCGTGCATGTCTTCGCCTCATCCCGTTTCCAGGCACCGGCGACGTCTTACTGGCACCCATCATGATAAGCCACCCATTGGCATATGTCGCACCTACCACCCGACATTTGGTGCCCACCGTGGGGCCAGGTGCACCGTCGTCCGGAGACCTGTTCTGGACGGGAACCCTCTTCCTCCCCCGCGAGCGCAGCCAGCCTGCTGCGCCCGATGGCGTTTGCCTCGACGCGCTGCAAGGCGTCGACGACGCCTGCGCGGCAAGCTGCCTCGCCGATCTGCTCGGCGAGACTCACATCTCCGACGAGCCCGCGTCTGACGCGGGCACGGACTACCCCGAGAGCCGCCTCGTCAGCCTCCTCGACCAGCTTCACGTCTCTAGCGAGCCTGCTGCAGATGTGGAGTCGGTCGGCTCCACCGACCCGATGCTCGTCGACTCCGACACGGCATCGCTCGACGCCTACCCCTCCGACGTGGTGGTCTTCGACGATCCTCTCCCTCGAGCTGACAGTGGCAGCAGCGCTGTCACCGAAGTGTTGGTCATCAGCCACATCGCCAACTCGGGCGAGAACGCCCACGACGCCCTGCAAGCGGCGATGCACGACCTATCCGTCCCCATCCCGGCCGACGCCGACGCCGAGACCCTGGAGGCATGCCGCCTCGCCCTCGTCGTGGAAGGCCAAAAGATAGCCTCCATGAGACGCCTCACCGAGGCCCACCAGCGCGAAGTCGACCGCGCCGCCTTCGGTACGCCGCCGCCTAGCGTGCCGAGCCGAGCCGGCTTCGTCCAGAAGCGCGGCGCGGCTATCGCCAGCATGCTGGGGGCAGATCGCCCCGTCTATGCCACCCCGCTCGAGAATCTGTGAGCCGCTCAGGCAGCCGCTAAAGAGCTAAATGGGCTGGGAGCCGACGAGCTCCCCTACATGACGAGGCGGATCCAGCAGCTGATCGACGCGGCTGCAGAACGGCATGAAGCCGGCGCCCGCGCCGATAGTCATCCCCCGCGCCGAGAGCACGCCGCGACGTCCCGCTCGCCGACTGTGAGCGGCGCCCGCCAGAGGAAAGACAAGGAGCCGGCTGCTAGCCGCAGCCGGACTCGTATCACCATCGAGCGCGACGCGGAAGGCCGCCCTCGAGCAGTGGAGCGCCAAGGAAATCCGCCTCCTCCCCCGCCTCTAAGGGAGAGACGTCTCACCCCGCCGCCCGTCACGCACCCGACTCTTGGTGACTGACTAGGCCGCCGAGAAGGAGTCGGCGAGAACGACGCCCACCACCGGATCGACCGCCTTGCTTGATCCCTGGCGCTAGAAGAAGAAGACGATGTCGGCCCGCCATGCTTTGGCCCCCGCATCCGCGACGAGCCCTTCCCCAAAGGGTTCTCGCTCCCTAGAGACACGCCCAAGTACAACGGCTCAGTGAAGCCAGAAGATTGGCTCATCGACTACTCCACTGCTGTCAGCATAGCCAATGGCAATCGACGCGTAGCCGTGAAGTACGTCCCCCTCATGCTGCAAGGCACGACGCGCACCTGGCTCAACAGCCTCAAGCCCTACAGCATCAACAGCTGGCTGGACTTCACGGAAGTCTTCGTCCGCAACTTCACCAGCACGTACAAGCGGCCTCCCAAGCCTCGCCAGCTCTCCCTGTGCGTCCAAGGGCCCAATGAGTCGACCCGCGACTACCTCACGTGGTGGGCCGAGATCCGCAACTCCTGCGAGGGGGTACACGAGGTTCAGGCCATCGAGTACTTCACCGACGGGTGCCGAGAGGGCACCCTCCTCAAGCACCGACTCCTCTGCAACGAGCCGGCTACCCTTGACGAACTCCTGATCATCGCGGACAAGTACGCCACGGCCGACTCCTCGATGAAGACCGAGCTCCGAGTGGACGCCTCTGGGAAGGTGCTCGCTCCGGCTCCAAAGACGCCGGCTGGCGACTCCAATCGGCGCCCCTACCAGAACGATCACAAGCGCAAGGCCCCCATGCCGCCTTCCACCAGTCGGCAGGTGGCCACAGTTGAAGATGAGCAGCCCGAAGAGCGGCCCGCTCCCAAGAAGAAGGGTGGCAGGCCGGCTTGGCAGCCGGCTCTCTCTTACGAGCAGACTCTCGACGCCCCCTGCAAGTTCCACAGCGGCGCGAAGCCGTCCAACCACACGACCCGAAAATGCCACTGGCTCACGCGAATCTCCAAGGGCGAAGGGCTGGTGCCGCCTCCGCCTCCCGGCCCGCCGCCTCCAGCCCCCCAGCAGCCGGCGGCTCGGCCGGCAGTCGGAGCCATCCAAGATGAATTCCCTGAAGAGTACGCCGCCTACATCGTCTTCACAAGCCAAGCCGAAGACAAGCGCAGTCGGCGCTGTCAGCATCAAGAGGTCAACGCGGTCGCCTCTAGCGCCCCCGAGTTCATGCACTGGTCCGAGAAGCCCATCAACTGGAGCCAGGCCGACCACCCAGAGGTGATGCCATCCCCTGGCTCCTATGCACTGGTCTTGGATGTCACCCTCGCGACGGAGAGGCGAGCTGCCCGATTCCCCCGCGTCCTGATAGATGGCGGAAGCAGTATCAATATACTGTACCGCGATACCATGGAGAAGCTGAACATCAAGGCAAAGCAGCTCATGCCAAGCCGGACCGTGTTCCATGGCATCGTGCCCGGCTTGTCTTGCTCCCCGATCGGCAAGATCAAGATGGATGTTCTTTTCGGAGACAAGGATCATTTTCGCCGAGAAGCGATCTGGTTTGAGGTAGTGGATCTGGAGAGCCCCTACCATGCTTTGCTTGGCCGACCTGCTCTGGCCAAGTTCATGGCTGTGCCCCACTACGCCTACCTGAAGATGAAGATGCCGAGCTCGAAGGGGATCATCACCGTAGCCGGCGACTACAGGAAGTCCATCGAGTGCGCCATGGCCAGTAGCCGGCTGGCCGAGTCCCTCGTAGTAGCAGAAGAGAAGAAGATGCTGGAGCGGGTTGTGGCCATGGCCGGCAAGCAGCCGGCCCTGTCCCCCAACCCCAAAGATTGTGATGCACAGGGCTCTTTCCAGCCGGCCAAAGAGACGAAGAAGATACCCCTGGACCCGGAGAACCCGGAAAGGTTTGCTGTCATTGGGGCAAACCTGGACAGTAAATAGGAAGGCGAGCTCATCGACTTCCTCCGTGAGAATCGAGATGTCTTCGCATGGTCCCCAAAGGACATGCCGGGCATCCCGAAGGATTTCGCCGAGCACAAATTGCACGTCCGAGCCGACGCGAAGCCGGTCAAGCAGCCCCTCCACCGACTGTCAGAAGAGAAGCGAAGAATCGTAGGAGAAGAGATAGCCCGGCTCCTTGCCGCCGGCTTTATTATGGAAGTGTTTTTTCCAGAGTGGCTGGCCAACCCAGTCTTGGTTCTGAAAAAGAATAACAAGTGGCGTATGTGTATAGACTACACCAGCCTGAACAAGGCCTGCCCCAAGGATCCGTTTGCTTTGCCACGGATTGACCAAGTGATAGACTCCACAGCCGGATGCGAGCTGTTGAGTTTTTTGGATGCCTACTCAGGGTACCATCAGATCAAATTGGACCCAGCAGACCGCCTGAAGACTGCCTTCATCACACCATTTGGAGCTTTCTGTTACCTGACTATGACATTCGGCTTAAGGAACGCTGGTGCCACTTTTCAGCGTTGCATGCAGAAATGCCTCCTCAAGCAACTCGGCAGAAATGCCCACATCTATGTAGACGACATTGTGGTGAAGACAGAGAAGCGTGGCACCCTGCTGGAGGACCTCAAAGAAACATTCGCCAACTTGCGCCGATTCCAAATCAAGCTCAACCCCGAGAAATGCGTGTTCGGAGTACCAGCCGGCCAGCTGCTAGGCTTCCTGGTCTCCGAACGCGGCATCGAGTGCAACCCTGTGAAGATCAAGGCCATCGAGAGGATGGAGATTCCCACCAAATTGCGAGATGTGCAGAAGTTCACCGGGTGCCTGGCCTCCCTAAACCGCTTTATCAGCCGACTAGGAGAGAAGGCTCTCCCCCTGTACCGACTCATGAAGAAGTCCACTCACTTCGACCAAGCATTCCATGAGCTGAAGAAGATGCTGACCACCCCACCTGTCCTGGCGGCACTGACTGAGAAGGAGCCCATGCTCCTTTACATTGCCGCGACTAGCCGAGTGGTCAGTACTGTTGTTGTGGTCCAGCGCCCGGAAGAAGGCCGAGCCCAGCTAGTCCAGAGGCCGGTGTATTATCTAAGCAAAGTGCTATCCAGCTCAAAGCAGAACTACCCGCACTACCAGAAGATGTGCTATGGGGTGTACTTCGCCGCCAAGAAGCTGAAGCCTTATTTCCAAGAGCATCCCATCACGGTCGTATGCACCGCCCCGCTTGCCGAGATCATAGGCGGCCGGGATGCATCCGGCCGGGTGGCTAAATGGGCCATTGCGCTGGCGCCTTACACAATCTTCTACCAGCCCCGCACCGCCATCAAGTCCCAAGCATTGGCCGACTTCCTCGTCGACTGGGCCGAGACCCAGTACCTACCGCCGGCTCCCGACTCTACCCATTGGCGGATGCACTTCGACGGGTCCAAAATGCCCACTGGTTTGGGAGCCGGCATCGTCCTCACCTCTCCCAAAGGCGACAAACTCAGATACACGCTGCAAATCCACTTCGCCGCCTCCAACAACGTGGCCGAGTACGAGGCGCTCATACATGGGCTCCGGCTAGCCAAAGAACTCGGCATACGCCGGATCCTGTGTTATGGCGACTCAGACTTGGTGGTCCAGCAGTCGTCTGGCGACTGGGACGCCAAGGATGCAAACATGGTGAGCTATCGATTCCTCGTCCAGCAGATCAGTGGGTACTTCGAAGGGTGCGAGTTCCTTCACATGCCAAGGGCCGACAACGACCAAGCAGATGCCCTGGCACGGATCGGCTCCACCCGACAGGCTATACCGACCGGCGTCTCCCTCCAGCGCCTCCTCAAGCCGTCCATCAAGCCGTCTCCAGAGTCGGATTCAATCTTCATACCGCCTGTGCCAGATGCAGCCGGATCCGACTGGAGGAACCCCGCAGGCGGCACGAGGACTTCGACAACTGGCCCGGGGACTGCCGTAGTCGCACCCGGCCTGGGGACTTCAGAACCTGACCCGGGGACTGCAGCAGTCGGCCCGGGGACTGCAACGACACAAGAAGCGGTGGCCGACTCCAACTCCACGCCACCCGACCCACCCACCCGAGTCATGGTGTCCGCATTAACAGAAGAAGAAGTCACTGCTCCATCATGGGCCCAGCCCATCCTCAAATTCCTAGTCAGCAGAGAGCTGCCGGCTGATGAGATCTCAGCAAGACTAGTGCAACGACGAGCCGGAGCATATGCAATAATCAACAGAGAGCTTGTCAAGCGCAGTGTCACTGGAGTCTTCCAGGGTTGTGTCGAGCCAGAAAAAGGAGTGGCAATCCTCAAGGATATCCATCAAGGCGAATGCGACCACCACGCAGCCTCAAGATCACTTGTGGCCAAAGCTTTCCGCCACGGCTTCTTTTGGCCGACTGCTTTGGAAGATGCCAAAGAGATAGTCAAGAGCTGCAGAGGATGCCAAGTTTTCAGTTCCAAGCAACACCTGCCGGCTTCTGCACTCAAGACCATTCCCCTCACCTGGCCCTTTGCCGTCTGGGGACTGGACATGGCGGGCCCTTTCAAGACAGCCCGCGGCGGCTTGACACATCTGCTTGTCGCCGTGGACAAGTTCACCAAGTGGATCGAAGCGAAGCCAATCAAAAAGCTGAACGGGCCGACTGCCGTAACATTCATCACCGACATCACTACTCGGTACGGCGTGCCGCACAGCATCATCACCGACAACGGCACGAACTTTGCCAAAGGAGCATTGGCACGTTTCTGCGCGACGCAGGGTATCCGACTGGACTTAGCGTCCGTTGCCCACCCGCAGTCAAATGGCCAGGTCGAGCGAGCAAATGACCTCATCCTCTCCGGCATCAAGCCCCGACTGGTTGTGCCACTGGAGCGATCGGCCGGCTGCTGGCTCGATGAGCTGCCGGCTGTCCT
Organism: Triticum aestivum; assembly: GCF_018294505.1. Taxonomy (NCBI): domain Eukaryota; kingdom Viridiplantae; phylum Streptophyta; class Magnoliopsida; order Poales; family Poaceae; genus Triticum; species Triticum aestivum. The sequence continues at coordinate 73,325,336 of NC_057802.1, forward strand.
CTGGAGTCTGCGTACTACCCCCAACAAGTCAACAGGCTTCACTCCGTTCTTCCTTGTATATGGTGCCGAGGCTGTCATCCCAACAGACATCGAGTTCGACTCGCCTCGGGTCACCATGTACACGGAGGCGGAGGCCAAGGAAGCAAGAGAAGACGGCGTCGACCTACTAGAAGAAGGCCGGCTGTTAGCACTCAGCCGGTCCGCCATCTACCAGCAAGGGTTGCGCCGCTACCACAACCGCAAGGTCAAGCCAAGATCCTTCCAAGAGGGCGACCTTGTGCTTCGGCTGATCCAGCGAACAGCCGGCCAGCACAAGCTCTCGGCCCCTTGGGAAGGCCCCTTCGTCATCAGCAAGGCACTAGGCAACGACTCCTACTACTTGATCGACGCGCAAAAACCAAGAGCACGCAAGAAAGATGACTCCGGCAAGGAGTCGGAGCGACCATGGAACGCGAACCTCCTAAGAAGATTTTACAGTTGAAAGCAGTATGTATCATGCTACCCTTTTGTATTAAGTATGAAACAACAGGCTCCCCGAGGAGCACTCGGGGACTGCCTTTATTTATCTATGAGTGACGAGTGTCATATCCATGAATGTATTATTACATTTGATTTCTTGTCTGGCACCGGGTTCGACTAGTCGGCCCGGGGACTGGCCGCCTTGAGCTATATTAAAAGTTCTACCTGAAGTCAGACAAGTAGTGTGCCGGCTCCCGAGTCCTCTCTTGTTGAAAATCGCAGCTCGAAGAACCGACTGTCCGACTAGCAAGAGCCAAGGCAGAAAGGATGCCCACACGAAAAACGGCTAAGGACTAACGAACTTATATAGCAAAAAGACGGCCTCCAACCACGCCCGCCGGCTGTCAGAACAGCCGGCTGGCTGGCTTCCTAAACACTTAGCTATAATCCAACAAAGCTAGAGTACTTGCCCTCCCAATTGGCCAAGCACTTCTCCAGCCACAGATTGCAGAGCAACTGTCTGACTGGGGAGGCGGCAACCAAGGGAGGGCGGCAAAGGAAACAACAGAAGGATGAAAAGCAAAGAACGAGGAAAAGCCAAACGCATGCATAGTCATATATACATATAAAGCCCCCAACAGGCCGGCAATCGACATAGTTCGAATACACCCCCAGTGGGTGGAATTGTGCAAACTTAACAGAATATTGTTCCAAAAGTGACAAGACAGGAAAACAAAAGATAGCAGACTAGACTAAAGGCGCGGTGCGGGAGCCGGGTTGGTCGGTGGAGATGGCATCGCCGGCTGAAGGAGTGGCCGGCTGGCGGGTCTCGGCCTGGTCACCACCGGTGGCAGGCAACGCACCCGCGCGTGACGTGGTGCTGGAGGCGCGGTCAGGCTGAGGCTGGCCGGCCGCTCCACCATCCGGCCCGGCGTCTTCACCCTCCTCCTCCTCCTCCTCTTCGCCCTCGTCGCCGGAGTCGATCTCCTCCGCCGAGTCTTCACCGTCTGCCGGGTTCAGCCCGAACCACTCCTCCGGCTGGGCAACACCGTTGTCATCTACCTCAGGGGCGAAGGCGCTGGTGTCGGTGTAGTCGGCGATCGCCGAAGCCCGCCGGATGATAGCCAGCCGCGCCGGCTCCAGCTCCGTGTCGGCCTGCTGCCGCCAGGTAGCTAGCTGATCCAGACTCAGGCCGGGATACCAGGCCTTGACGAACTCCAGCGCCTGCCTGGCGCCGGACCGAGCCGCCGAAGCCTTCCAGGCTTCAAAGCGGCCGACTGCCACCTCCAGCCAGTCGGCAGTCCGACTGGGGGTGCGGGGAACCACTTCGCCGGGCCAGAGGGCGGCCAATACTTGCGCCCCGGCACACTGAAGCCGGCGGAGCAGTCGGTGGGCCGGCTAGAGACGGGCCTGGATCGCCAAGAGCTGCTCCTCCGGCGAACGGTCAGCGTTTGGTGCAATCTCGGCGCCAGCCTGCCTTCGCGCTTGGCGGCGGGCCTCGATGATCTGGTTGGCGGCAGTAGAGTAGCCATGGAAGTACTCTGTGCAAGAAAGAAAGGGAAAGAAGAGAAAACACCAAGTCAGAAAACGAGCCAAAAGCGGCAGACGGCAAGAAAGGACGAAGAAGTAGGCGGCTTACCGTCAACCAAATCTTCGATCTGGCCATAGCCATTGATCAGAGTCTGTTTTTCTTCGGCCCAGCCAGCCGCCTCTGTCTCATACTCGGCCTGGAGGGCGGCTTCGCTGTCCTGCACCGCCTTCAGAGCCGCCTTGTGGCTCTCTTCCTGGTCGGCCAACCTCTTGGCCAGGCGGTCATGTTCCTGCACCAAGGCGGCAAACTCGGCCTCCTTGGCACAAAGGGCAGCCTGAGAACCTCCCAGCTGCACCCTCAGGCTGGCGTTGGCCGCTGCAAGGACGGCAGAAAAAGAAGAAGCAATAAGAGGAAGTCGTCAAGGAAGATCTGACCCGACTGCTCAGCAGTCGGCCCGAATCTCAGGGACTACACCCAGTGGGTGCGCTGACGCGCCCCCACGTGAGATAAAGGACGAAGCACTTACCCCGGCTCTCAGTTAGGTCGGCGGTTTTCTGGGTCAGCTCCCGAGCCTGGGAGTTGAAGGCAGCCACGCGAAGATTGTGGTAGTCCTGCAAGACAGGCAGAAGATCGAAGTAAGAACAAAAATAGCAAAGCTAAATCCACTAAGGAGTTCCAAGCCGCCTGCTCAGCAGCCGACTCGGAACTCGGGGACTACACCCAGTGGGTGCGCTGATGCGCCCCCACGGAAGAAACCAAGATCAAGAAGAAGCAAGATAAGAAGACTAACCCGGATGGCCGCCCGCGTCGCAAGGAATTCGTCGGTGTATCGCCTCAGCGCCGTAGCCTGGGCCTGGAGCCGGGTCCGGACGTCCTGCGCGGCCACGTTCATCATGGCCGTCCCTCTGCCCGGCGTCCACCCCGAGGTGGCGCTGGCCACCTCCACATCCTGGGCCGACGAGCTGGAGCCCGCGGCCGGCTGCGGCTCCGACGCAGCCTTTTGTGGCTCTGACACAGCCTTCCCCGCGCGCCGGCTCGGCGGCGTCCGGACCGCCAGCTCAGTCCTCGCGGCCGGCTCGCCCCCCGCCGACTACGCAGGCGGCAGATCGGGCCGGCCGCCTTGAGCCGCCCCAGTCGGCGGGGTCGGTACCGCCGCCCTCTCCAGGATGACGACGTCGTCATCCCTCTCTAGCCCCGGCTGGTCACCGCCGGCTTCTTCTGGTGGGGGCTCCGGGGCCCCAGGCGCCGCGACGCGCAGTGGGGTGACCAGCAAGGCTTCATCCGCCATCGCCGCAGCCGCAGCCTCCGCTTGGGCCTTGGCCGCGGCGTCAGCGCGCGCCTTCGCCGCCTCCTCCTCCTGCACCGCCTTGGCGGCAGCCGCCCTCAAAGCCTCCGCCTCCCGCGCCTCCCGCTCCTCCCGCACCTCCGCGCGTTCCACTCCGTCGCCGCCAGAAGATCGGCACGGGGGTCCACGCGGCGAGTGGTGCTCCCAGATCCTCCCGGCGACCCAACAACGGAGGCGGCAGCAGCCCGCTCGAGCGACAATGGAGCTCTGGTTATTTGGAGAAAAAGACAAGGATTCAGGAGCTACCAGAGAAAAGAAAGGAGAATGCACGAAGGAGAGTATGCTTACGCCGACACCGTCTGCGGCTGCTTCACCGCCTTGCGGAAGCGAGCCGCCTTCGCGGCCGCCTCCTCCCGCCTAGTCGCCGCTACCCCGCCTTGGGGCTTCTTCGGCCGACTGCCGAACAAACCCTGCGCGGCACGACGCTTTTGCCCGCCGCCCCGAGCAGGCGGCGCAGCAGAGGAACCCGTGCCGTGGCCAGACGCCGGCTGACGGCGTAGGACGACTTCAGCCTCGTCGTCGTCCGGCCAGTCGTCGAAGCTGACTCCAAGCCCGGAGCCGCCTGCTTCGCCGCCGGCTTGGCCACCACCCGCCTCGGTGTTGTCGTCCATAGCAGCCGCCCCCAAGTCGGGGTCCTCCAGATCGTGCTCCGTCCGGTCCGGGACGAATCGGCGCTCCGCGTCCGACCCGCCTGCAGGCCGAAGAAGAGGGCTCTGTCGAGGCAAGCCGACTAATCAGAGTCGGCCAAAAGGAACTCGGCGACAAAACTGAGAGAAGAAGAAGAGACAAGGAGAACATACCGTGGGCGGCGGATTGGCTCGGCAATATGGCTCCTTGCCGAACTACCACTCTGCGGAGAGTTTGCAGTTCGCAAGGTAGTTCACCATATAGGCCACCTCGTCGTGCGGCATGTCTTTGGTACACATCCGGCTCGGATCGAGCTGGCCGCTCATCTGACAGATCAGATGAGGGCGGCTCTGGAGTGGGAGTACCCGGCGCGTGACGAAGGTGGCCAGTAGGTCGGGCCCCGACAAGCCCTCCGACTGGATCATCGCTCGCACTCGGGCGACGGCTGCGGTTCTAGCCGGCGTCAGCGTCACGGCCCGGTAGGACCACTGGGGCCGCCTGCCCGCCGGCGGGCCGGCTACGTAAGCCGGCAGATTGACGTAGTCGCCCTGCGGGGCGACGTTCTTCACGTAGAAGTATGACTTTTGCCATAACTTCACCGACTGGATCACCGTGATGACGGGGAAGGGGTTGTCAGCAGCCACCCTCCGCATCGCGATGAAGGCGCCACTCTGAGCCGGCACACCTTGCATGCGCGTGCCCAGCTTGGACTGGAAGAACTCCCCCCAGAGCTCGAGGGTAGGGAGGACGCCGAGGTAGCCTTCGCACAAGGTGACGAAGGCGGACAGCAGCACCACCGTGTTCGGGGGGAGGTGGTGCGGCTGGAGTTGGTAGAACTCAAGCCAAGAGCGGAAGAAGGCGCTCACGGGCAGGCCGATGCCGCGCAAGAAATGCGAGCGGAAGACTACCCGCTCGCCTTCCTGCGGCTCCGGCGTAATCTCCTTCGCCGGCACGAGACGAACCTCCACCTTGTCCGCGCCGGGCAGCCGCCGCGTCTTGCGGAGGAACTCGATGTGATCCTCGTGGACGTTGGAGCCGTCCCAATCCCCGCCGTACTGCATCGTGGCGTGGGGCTGGCGAGAACGAGCGCGGCGGCGGAGGAGCGAGTGGTGGAACAGCGCGGCGGCGAGGCGCTGTTGCAAGAAAGGGCAGGAGGAAGAAGATGGTGGAAAGAGGAGGAGCGTGCGAGAGCCTGCCGCTCTCCCCCTCCCCCTACTTATAGCTTCGCGAGGTGAAGCCGGGGAGGCAGGGCGTGGGGTGAGACGTGGAATTAACTGCACCCACTCCCCCCACGCCTCGCGATTATTACGCCCTAAAAGCGTGCCGAAACCGCCGCAGGAAGACGTGCGGGCGGCTTCGGGCCGCAGAGAATCCACGCCTGGGCCCGGGCGTGGGCGTGGCGGGCCGCCGACCTATGACGACGTCCCGTCGCGCGCGTGGGCTGGCAGGCTTTTTTGCCACGTGGTTTACAGGCGGCAAGTGGCCGGCCCGCGGCCCGGTGCACGCGCTGGCCAGCTCCCGCCCTCCGACTCCCAAATTTTTTTTCGCCGAGACGGCGCCCCCAACCAAAGTCGGCTCCCAGCTGCCGGCTCGTCAAGATGGGAAGCTGATCGAGCTTCTCGACTCCCACCCAACCTCGAAGCCCAATCAGCTTCGGGGACTACTGTCGGAGTAAATGGCCACGGGTAGCCTAACCGACTACCCATGGTTCTTCAAAAATTATCAGGCCGATTGAGCCTTCAAGCGTTCGAAGCGTTGGGCCGACTTCCCCTGGCCGACTACCGCAGGGGCTGGCTCTCCAAAGGCGACCCGGCCCCGGTAACCTCCCCCAAGATGGTTGCGAGATGGCCGACTCCAGGAAGCCGGCGCCAAGAGGACCGACTCCCAAGAGCCAGCCATGAAGCACGCCGACTCCACAAAGCCGGCCAAGACCGCACCCACCAAAACTACACCCACATAACGGTGACAAGACGGGGTGTGGCCACAGTGCGGCCCACTACCCCCGAAGCCCGAGGCAGGCATGGCCACAGGACGCCGTACGGGTCGGCCATCTCCCGTCCGGCTCGGCACTGTAGCCATGCTGGCCTCAACGTCATCCACGACAGATGCCAGTACGGCCCACGGGCGGCGGGCCCCTTTAGCCAGAGAGAGGCGCGAAGGCGGCCCGGCCTCCCCCAGTCGGCCAAGGGCGTAGCCGGCCCCCAGAAGTCGGCTACCCCCTCCCTCGAAGCATGTGCCACATTAAGGAGCCAAGACGAGGTAAGGCTACAGTGAGAGCCCTCGAGGCGGCACACTGTAGACACGCTTACCTCGATGAAGCCCTCGTCATCAGGGATGAGGCTACAGTAAGAAGCCGCCGACAAGACCCCTAGGCAGTGGGGCCGGCCTGTCGACCAAGAGGCCGGCAGCCGGCGGGACCCACCAGTCGGCGGGCCCCAATGGCCGGCGGAGAAGCCGGCGAGCGCAGACACTGACGACTGGGACCCGCGCCCAGCCGGATTACAATTGTACCCCCGGGGGGTAGGCCTATATAAACCCCCCGGGGCACCCATGCAAAGGGTTGGCTTCTTAGAGTTACACACACACCATAGAGAGAGGGAAGCAAGAGCTAGCCTTGCTCTTCTTCTCCCTTGAACCCGACAGCTCAAGGAGCATTTGTAGCTACTCGTTCTGATTTAGTGATCATGCGGAGACCCCGCAGAGCAGGACTAGGGGTGTTATCTCCATGGAGAGCCCTGAACCTGGGTAAGATTCGCTGGCGTGCATGTCTTCGCCTCATCCCGTTTCCAGGCACCGGCGACGTCTTACTGGCACCCACCATGATAAGCCACCCGTTGGCATATGTCGCACCTACCACCCGACAAAAGATTAGTATTCACATGATTTAAATGACGCTTAAAGCGATAGACCCAAGAATCAAAGTCCTCATTTTTCACAATCTTAGGGGCAGGGCCGGCATGATTTAAATGAGTGGAAGGAACTGGTCCACCATAAACAAGTGGAGGTTCCACATGGGCAAAGATGCCGGTGCCATTTTTACCATTAGAAGAAGGAGCTTTTTCACTAGTAGCTTCCCCCTTGTCGGAGTTAGCATCCGTCACCTTGTTAGTGGGATCACCCACTTTCAACGGTGCGGTGGATAGTTTAAGCCCTTCTAAGAATTTATTAAACATGCTTTCAACCTCGGTCATCATGGAGGTCTTCAATGTGTCCAAAGCCACATTGAATTCCTCACGAGAGACCGCGGTTCCCCCATCGGCGGGAGACGAGATTGGATTCACACCGGAGTGCTCCTCCGCACCGTCTACGGCGTCAACCATACTCTTCGGACGGCAAAGTCCTTAATAAAGAGACGAGGCTCTGATACCAATTGAAAGGATCGATATAGTTGACTAGAGGGGGGTGAATGGGCAACTAACAATTTTTAGTTTTTTACCAAATTAAACTTTGCATCAAAGTAGGTTGTCTAGATATGCAACTAGGTGAACAACCTATATGATGCAACAACAACAAGCACACAAGCAAGCAAAGGATATGCCACAAATAAGCTAGCACAAGTAAAAGCAGGAGATAACCAAGAGTGGAGCCGGTGAAGACGAGGATGTGTTACCGAACTTCCTTCCTTTTGAGGGGAAGTACATCTCCGTTGGAGCGGTGTGGAGGCACAATGCTCCCCAAGAAGCCACTAGGGCCACCGTATTCTCCTCACGCCCTCACACAATGCGAGATGCCGTGATTCCACTATTGGTGCCCTTGAAGGCGGCGAACGGACCTTTACAAACAAGGTTGGGGCTCTCTCCACAACCGAATTGGAGGCTCCCAACGAAACCACGGAGCTTCACCACAATGGAATATGGCTCCGAGGTGACCTCAACCGTCTAGAATGCTCAAACACCCAAGAGTAACAAGATCCGCAAGGGATGAGTTGGGGGAATCAAATTTCTCTTGGTGGAAGTGTAGATCTGGGCCTTCTCAACCAATCCCTACAAAATCAACAAGTTTGATTGGGTAGGGAGAGAGATCGGGCGAAAATGAGCTTTGGAGCAACAATGGAGCTTGGGGGAAAAGAGGTAGGTCAACTTGGAGAAGAAGACCTCCTTATATAAGGGGGAGGACAAACCAACCGTTATCCTCGCTCAGCCCTGCACATGGCGGTACTACCGCTGGGGTGGGCGGTACTACCGCTGTGGCCAGCGGTACTACCGTTCCACCTCACGGTACTGCCGCGCAGTATGATGGGAGCGAGAAGCAGAGCAGGACCTGGACCAAGGGCGGTACTACCGTGGTGGTAAGAATGGTACTACCGGCCATGAGCGGTACTACCGCCCCTACTGCCGCAGCTAGTGCCGCAAAACCTGACACGAAAGGAGAACCCTCGAGTCGAGGCGGAAGGAGCACGGAGGCGCAGCGGTACTACGGCTGAGGGCTCCCAGCGGTACTACCGCTGAGGAGCGGTACTGCCGCTTGTAGCTCTCAAGCGGTACTACCGCTGGGGTTCGCGGTACTACCGCTTGGACCAGACCTCAGGGAGAAGGCAGCAAGGGGGCCTTCAACGAAACAGAAAAGCTCAGAGGGTACAGAAAGTGATGTGTACGTGTTGATTCCACCCTAGCCAAACCAATGCGGACCCCCTCTTAATAGTACGGCTATCCTACGACTCAATCCACCGAAAAGAAATGTAGACAAACGCCGTCTTCAATAGTCTTCGAGGGGCACAAAAACCGTCTTGTGCCTAGTGATGAAACGTCTGAAATACTCAAGGCACATGATTAGTCCGCAAAAGCATTGTCGTCAATCACCAAAACACCTTAGGGATAAATATTCCCTTACAGCTTTGCTTATCATAAGAGACCGTTTTGGCCTGTCCTTTGCCTCAAAAGGATTGGGTTACCTTGCTGCACTTTTGTTACTACTATCATTACTTGCTCGTTACAAATTATCTTGCTGTCAAACTACCCCGCTACTTACAATTTCAGCACTTGCAGACATTACCTTACTGAAAACTACTTCTCATTTCCTTCTGCTCCTTGTTGGGCTTGACACTCTTACTTATCGAAAAGAGCTACAATTGATCCCCTATACTTGTGGGTCATCAGTCATCGCTAATTGCCCTGGTTGGGAAGGAAAACCCAGTAGCAAATGGAAATACCTTCACTGCAGTGGTTTTACTCGAGTGGATCGTCATACTAAGCTCTCGAAGGAAATTGCATCTCTGTCATATTCTTCAATGAGACCAATCACTGACGTGAAATCCAGAGCTATCATTGAATCAAATATGAAAAGAATGTCTCGGCTGAACAGAGCTTGTGCTGATATGACAATGGACTCTGAAGAAGAAGCCACTGATATTGATTCAGATGATGAAGAATTCTACAAAAAGATTGGGAGAAGCAATGCCTTTGTTGCCATTGAATCATCGAAGAATATCAGTAAATCAGATACTGATGATGATGCTTCAAGTTATGATGATTCAAGCGATGATGAACCAGTCGCCTTCTATCTCATGACAAAATCTTCTAAGGATCAGGTATCCGCAAAACACCAAAGATCCATGAACGAGTATTCTCCAAAATATATATCCTATGCCAAGTTAGTCAAGATGGCTAAATCCCAACATGATGAACTTGAAATGCTTGAGAGAAATCTCAATAAAACTGAAGGATTATTGGTCAAATAGATGGAGAAGAATCAAAAGTTGATTGAAGATCAAGATGCTTTTTCATCAACTATTGACAATCTAACCATTTGATATGACCCACTTAACAGTTGACTATGGGAGTTTGTCAAATGAACTCCTTAACAGGAATCAAGAACTCGTGTCACTGAAAGAGTCTCATAACAAGCTGGCATGAGAGAAAGCTTCTCTCTTCGCCGAGCAATCTGTTCAACTTCCTGATGGTTTTTCCCCCCATGCTTAACTTGCCTAGAACGTAGCACTGCAGATTCTCATGCCGAAACTTCTAATGTTGTGAAAGAGAATACCGCTACTACTATAAATGGTACTACTAACCCCTCTTCCAAGGACTTTGCTACTATTACTGAAGAAAATTGCAGATTCAAAAACTTACTTGAGACTGGTATGCTAAGGAGCCTGAAAGGGCATAAGACCTTATGTGATGTGCTCAAGAAGTCTATACTTCACAAAAATCCTCAGAAGGAAGGATTAGGTTTCAAAAAGAAACTTAATGTGGATGGGTCGTATTGGACACCCGAACAATACCATCGCACGACTTGGATTCGAGCAAAGAGTAAAACCCTCGAACCTGAAACTCTGTCTGGTTATCTTTCGCCCATTCCTGTTGATATTGAGGAGTCAATTGACTCAAACTACAAATTATTCAAACAACATAATGGTAAGGTTTTCGCTCGATATGTTGGAACTAACTGCAGGACAGGGTCACCCAAGAAGCAAATCTGGGTAAAGTAATGTACTGTTGAAAATCTATTTGTTACTGCTAATATGATTGTGCAGGATAATTCTCGACAAGGAAATGGCTATCATTCTCAGCCTACTCGAATATCATTCTCGAATGATTGTCACTCTGAACTGCGTCAAAGGGAGTACATGCGTACATCTTCAAATCACTATATTCACGCATCTGGAAACAACTTCAATGCCTACTCATATGATTATCGTCATAGTGCACAGGTGTCTCGCAGAACACGCTAAAGAAATATCTCAAGCCAGGCGAAGCAAATGAGATCCTCACCTCCCACACAAGTGTGGGTTGTGAAGAAGAACTAATCGTTTCCAACAGGAAATACTCTCAGGGATATCTCATGCTCATCATATGCCCTGAGTTCAATTATTGTTGGTGCTCTAGTTTACTCCGGTTTCACTCGAAGTGTTTGCGTTTTCTCGATCAGTTGGTTTATGATTTCGATTCGGCTCTTCATCTGGATTTTACTCCGTATTTCGTATCACAATCATGCACCTTGATTTGAAGAAGATTTCTCTCCAACGTCCTTGGTCGCAAATCAAATCATCTTCAATATGTTATCTATTTTGGTGCTTGCCATTCCTCAAACCTCTCGACATTCAGTTCAGTTACCGAGATTTTTGCAGGAAATGGCTGACACGTGTCCACGATCTCGTGTTCGTGATCCCGTCCGCTGAATGTGGAACGTCCATTTTTTCGTTCGTAGATTTCAGAGTGGATGGTTTATCCCTCAGGCTATATAAACTCCCCCTTCCGGGTCATCTCCTTCCTTAGTTCCCTCTCTGTTCGGACTCAACTCTCCTCCTGCACTCCTCCAAGCCCGAGCTCGTAGCAGCATCGACGTCAAGCCTCGTCGTGCAACTCCGGCGAAGTTCTGTCACCGTTGGTCACGCTAGTGCGCTAACTCTCCTCATCCGTGCTACCGTAGTCGGTCTTTTTTCGCCAAGATAGGGCACTCAGATCTAGAACTTGCTCTATTCGCTTCCTGTTCTAGGGCAGTTCTTCCAGACGCCATTTATTGTGTGTTATTTCTCTTGCGATAGATCTTCAAGTTTCTCTAAGATTTGTCTTGTACGGTTTGTAGTTGTTCCTCGTACTAGACTCTTGGATCTAGGGTTCACTGTATGCTCTTTGAAAGATTAGAGGATTGGTTATGTCATCTTTAGGCATACTGCAATTTACTCGACGATATCTTGCAAGTGCATGCCTTGAATCCCATGCTTCTTCCTAAAAACCATCTGTTTGAGTTAAAATTACTCTGTGCATGCCTGTGACTTCTTCTGTGCTTTCTTTCGAATTTATGTTTTTTCTCTTAGGAGTGGCCATGGAAAATAGTTTGGATGAGCATTCTGGTTCAGAGGAAGAAATCCCTCAGCAGCCAAGGGTGGTTGACAAAGCAAAAGTGGTCGAAAGAAATCAGCAAAGCCACCAAGAGCACCGAAGAAAAAGGCCGAATCAGAATCTGTTGAAGAAGTAGAGGACGATATTCCCTCAGCTCATAGTCAGCCAGAGGGCGAGCTGGTCACTAACTCCAAAACCATGTTTTCTGATGGAAATCCCAAGAAGAGTGGTCACGGTAGAGAAAGGAACACCGTAGCTGAAATGTCTGATCCAGAAACCTACAGGACTCCACCAGGAGTAGAAACTGCTCAAGAGAGGAACAACAGGTTGGAAAATATTCATCGTCATTGGGCGAAGAAATGGTTCAACTATGAGAACGTTAGAAGGAAATACTAGATATTGTTCGCATTCACTCCATCTTGGAATGATTGCATTGCAGAAGGCTGCCTAGGGCAGGATAATGAAAAAGTAAGGCCAGCACCACCTCCCAACGCTCATGCCGATTCTTTGAAAGCCATAGCTGATTTTCCCGAAGAAGTTGCAAAGAGGGAAAAGGCAAAGGCTAAGCATGAGGCTAGACTTGCGAAGAAAAATCAAGTAGAACAGTGGAATGTTGAGTTAACTCAACAAGATGTTCAAGATAAGAAGGAAAGGGCATCTGCCCGAAAAGAGAAGAAGAAGAGGAAGTCTGTTTCTCCTCGAGCTCTGAAGAAGAAGTCTGTTGCAAGTAAATCCAGAAAGGTTGCATCTACCTCGTCTGATGAGGATTCTTCTGATGATAATGCTGGCGAAGAAATTCCCATGTATGATCAACGAGTGCTGCTCGATAAGCCGTACCAAACTCCATCACCAGCCAAGAATTCGCCACCCGTGAGATCTTCACCAAGGCTTGCACCCATCCCCTCAGATAAACCTTCGGGTTCTGCTGCCCCAGTGGCAAAGAGAAAGTTGATTACTGATGAAAGAGCTGCTGCTTCTGCCAAGAAGGCGAAGAAAATCATTCCCGCTTCCACAAGAAGGTTCCTCCTATGATGCAAATCCAGCTGAGTTGAGCAGTTTGGGTTTGCCTGAAGATGTTACCAGGATGGTAGCTAAGCACTTCACTGATCAGAAAGAAATCACAAGAGAACTCAATCAAGTTGTCGATGATAAAAAGCTTCTGGAGAAAATGAGAAGGGAGGCTAAATATGAGTCCGAAAGAAAGGATGTGAACAAAGGAACTCTTAGTATCACCAAAGCCCTCACTGTCATGAGGAATAACAAGATTGATTAGCACTCCAAGATGAAGATGGATGTCTCTTAGCTGTGTGATCGTAGAAACGATGAGATAAAGCGTCAAGGAGATCTTGCTCGACGCAGAGAAAGAGAAGAGAAATGTCATAGAGCTCAAGCTAGAGCCAATAAGCTGAAAGAAATTAAGGATCGTCGTATCAAATCTGCAACTTCTGATGCACGGGTTGATGCAAGTGTTCCACTGCAACAGATTCCACCATCCCCTCGCCCCGAGGAAGCAGCCGATCAACAAGCTGAGCCTGTGGTAGTTGATCCTACCTCAGTCGAACAAGAAGCTGATGTTGTGGACATGTATCTTGTCAATCCTGATGAAGTGAACATCATGCCCGAGCAAAATGCTCCCGAAGAAAAGATTGACGAAGAAATTGAGATGGAAAGGGAAGTCCCGTCGCTTGTGAAGGATATTCAAGCTAAGCCCTCCGGATCCAGAAAGGAGGGAGAAAAGGTTTAGGGGGAGCAAGTTGCTACCCAAGGTACTACCCCTACGGTCTCCTCATCTGGTGCTCCTACCCCGATGGAGGTTGACCCTGCTCCTGGTTCTTTAGCTTCACAAACAGAACAAGAAGAGAAGAAACTTGAAGAGCCCATGGCTACCAAAGGGAAAGTTCAAGAAGTTGCACCACGAGCTCTGCCACACCAAGCTGTACCACCAATGCTGCAGCAGCAAGCTAAAGGAGAACAAGTAGAGGCACGTGAGTCTCAAGAAGTTATCATGCCACCCCCAATTGATGTCTCACCGAAAGAAAAGGCCCTTGTGCCTGAATATGAGAAAGCCGATAAAGGAGTTCCAGCGAAGGAAAATGACCATCAGTCCAGTGATCCCATGCCATCTGCTTCAGAAAAGGTTATGATACCTCATGCTCCATTGCAGCCCTCTGATGAGAATGCACCAGCCTCTGATGATATTCAGCCGATGGAAATTAGCGAGGAAGTATATCGAAAAATCCTCAGGAATCATTTCCGCTATTTTCGTCTGAGTATGGCCTCAATGGCCCAGCATTCAATGAACAGCTTCTCATCGAAGCTTGCATTCTTTGGAGTAAGCCCCCATGAAGGAGAAATAACTTCGTTATCACCGAGGTTTTGGACAGAGGAACAGGCAATCTATTATGCCCGGATCATGTTTGGCAAGCGCAAGATTTTCAATCATAAGATGTTGAACTTCACCAAGCTTGAAGAAATGCCATGCTTCCACAATGCACTTGACCATATTGAACATGCTCTTCTGAAGGGTTTTATGCAATTCAATCATGGCTGGAACAAAGAGATTATTCTTCAGTTCTACGCCATGATGTACATGACAGGGCAAACGGAAAATACTTCAACATGGACGCTGGAATGGATGACTGGCAGGGAAAGATCAAATGCTCAGCAGATCATTTTCTGGCCCTGATAAATTTGCCTCAATGTGAATTTGAGAATGATAGAGAACACAGACTGCATTTCTGGGAAGTGTACGATGAACAACTCCACATCCTGATGGATCCCACATTGTTGGGCGATGAATGCATTGATGTTGATCCGAAGAAGTTGGCCTACGACAACAAAGTGCTATTCCACATTCTGTGCAATACCATAACACCAACAAACAGGCCCAGCTCCATTAAAGGAATCGTAGGAAATGCACTGGTGTCAATTTCTCAGGGAATCAAGTTTGACATTCCTGACCTCTTTATTCGGACTCTAGCATGTGCTGCAGACATCCCTCAGTCATTGAAGCCCTGTGCTCATTGGATTATGTTTTCCATTAAGCTGCTCAAAAATGAAAAATTCTTCTGGGCCTATGCACCCAAGGTATTCATGCCACCTGTCCGTGACACTCTGCGCATTGTGAAAGAATATAGAAAAGGGAAAGAACCTGTTGATGCTGCTGCAACTGCTTCTGCATCAGATAATGTACCAAAGGTTAAAGAAGCCAAGATTGAAGTTCCTCGTGAGGAAAATCCATCACTCTATGAGGTTTTCATTCACACACAGCATACTCTAGAAAGACACATCAGAATGGATAGAAAGGAAAAGATGGAAGTGGCTGAATTGAATCTGCTTCATAATCACACCCGACAAATTCTTCTGCATGAGAAGGACGCAAGGAAGAGATCATGGACCTTGTTGAGAAGTCATTTCTCTCGCAAGGATCTAGACAAGAAGGGCCTCTTCAAAGACTATGACTATCTGGACTTGCTCGCAGTACCGCGCGTCCGAAGACAAACTCCAGAGCTCCCACAACATTCTGCTTCAACGGATCTGCTGCTTGTCAACCATGATGATGAAATCATGGAAACTTCCCTCACTCGTATTTACAAGCCAGATGCCCATCCTACGAAGCCCTTCAAAGCCAAGGCTGCCACACCTGCCTCTGCCTCAACCATTCTGCATTCTTCTGACTCTGACTCATCAAGTGGTTTCAATTCTGATTCAGAAGATACTCCCACGGAGTAATTCCTCGTGTGCTTCTCTTTCCTTTATGACACTTGTTCACAAAAAGGGGGAGAATTACATCGAGTGATAGTTTATCAGGGTTTGCAAGGTGTTTTTGCTTCAAACTTTCATTTGATTTTTCTTTGAACAATTTGCTTCAAGAACCTTATTGCACCGCATGTGGTGCTAAAACACTCGGTCGTCATGTAATATTAATAACCCCTCGGCCTGCAATGCTATTTGCTTTGCTCTATTTGTCTGCAAGTACCTTTAAATATGTTGTTGCCGTGAATGATTATCATAGACGATTATCTATCTTACAGGGACACATAACTTCTCCTCGAAGAAGAACAGAGAATCATCAAATGATGGTACCATGTTGTGGTTGGATATGCCCTTATTGTTGTCTCTCATTATCTAACCATGCAGGAAGATAAAGTCAGCCTATGCACAATTGCCTCATTAAAGGCTATCTATATGACTAACAAAGTGTTTTTCCTCAAGACATCACATCATTCATCGTTATTGCAGGAAAATCACCTCCAAAGCTTATCCACTCTGAGCAACGAATCATTATTCGATCCTGCTCTGATCATATCGAATATTTAACATGCCAGAAAACCATATCTCGTGTGGATACAAATTGTGTTATGAGAAAACCTTCATGACTTATCCATGTCACAAATCTCACAATGTTTGTTTCACATCTAACCCTTGTCGATGTTTTTGTGACAGGAACTACCTCAGACACCGTCGAGTGCATTGAAAGAACTCTAGTATGAAATCTATTGTCAATGACACTCATACGAAGAGAAACATATTTTCCCGAACCGAAGCATATCTTAAGGGGGAGAATATCTTATCTTCATAATTTTCTCTCGTCTTTCATTATTCTTTGCATTACATTCCACTCATTATCTATCATTCGATGTGATATGTTCTGTCAACAATTGTCCAAAAGGGGGGATTGTTGGTGCAATATCTGCCTACCCTGTGTTTTGGCGATTGTTGACAGAAACAGGTATGGACTAATTTGTTTGCGAGTGCATACAGAGAGAGAAGTCCATACACAAACGAAGAGAATGATGTCTCTGGTGTTGAGTTCGAAGAACTTCACCGAAGCATATCTGCGTTGCAGAGAAGAACAAGCTATACTTGTTGAAGTAATAGAGTCGAGAAGATTAATGTGAAGAAACGACCCCTCGAAAGTTCACTGCTAAAGCGAATCTTTTGCTTCGGTACTATCGCCCGAAGAAATTGACTATAGCGATGGAAGTCGAAGACTAAGTGAAGACATATCATTCTTATAGTTGTTATTCTTTCATTCTTTTGAGTCATAGGACCTCCGTACTATTAAGAGGGGTATAGGTTCTCGATGCTTAGATCTGCTGTGATGCTTAGCAAAAACCTATGAAAGTTGCCAGAGAAATCTCTTTGTGCTCCAAGCAAATACTTGCCAGTAAGAGACTGTGATCTTCTTTATTGCGAGAGATTTGCCTCAGACTGAGGAGTTAGCATTTCTTGCTCCGCAAGAAATGTTACCGTTGTGCTCAAATCCGACCGTTGGAATCATGTCATTCGGCCATTGGCTGAGCCCGATGTCTAATTTGGTCATTTCCCATAAGGGAAGGCTATGGCTATAAATAGCCACCCTGCTCCAACGTTGTCCGTTGGCTGCTCCGCTTGAGATTTCTGAGAAGATTGATTTTAGTAACCCCTCTCCGAGTGATTTGAGTTTAAGATCCACCGAGAGAAAACCAAGAGCCCAACCTTAGACAATGGTTTAGCATCACAACAGTTCTGAGTGAGAGTTCTTGTACCTATTACTCTTGAGAGCTGCGCACTCTCTAGACGGATAGGTTGGCTTCGAGTGTTGAAGAGTTGTTGTCTTCACTGAGCCCGATCTTCAGCAACCAAGAGTGATTGTGGTTTGCGAAGGTCGACCGAAGGTTTGGAGATCACCGACAAGGATCTACCACGAGTGAAATCAACATGAGTCTGATCAGCTCTGCGTTGAAGGAGAATAGGGAGAAGAGAGTTTATCTTCCATTATAAGTCACAACCCCTCCAACCAGACATAGCCCTTTGGCAGAATGGTAAACTGGTCTACCAAATCTCTTGTCGCCAACGAGCACCACTGGTTATATATTCTCTACAGCATTTCATTCAGTTTCATTCATGCTCTGTGCTGATAGATTACCTGATCAATTATCCTGTTCCGTGGCCCTCATCCTGTGTGTCTGTGTTTGTTCCTATCATTATCCTCGTCTACATTCCTTTGTTGCCAGTCCGTACCTTTGTTTACTTGTGTTTCAGTTGCATTTCTCTCAGATTCAACTGTCTCATTCTGTTACATCTGATTTCTTGTTGCATGACCCTCATTGTAATTAAACATATAATATATCAAGCTCGTTCTGTTGTAAATGATTTCCTCAATGAATATGCCTCTGACGAAGAAAACAGATTCAGTACATTTCTCACGATTCTTCATTCCGCTGTTGTGTTTGTATTAAGTTTCAAAGCTTTCGAAAGAAAATTTGAATCTCCCATTCATCCCCTACTGTCGATATACTCTCGGTCCTAACAGTGAGGCAGATGCGCCACCCGGGCACGGCAAGACGGTCGCAAAGAGGGCGTGCCGAGCCACCCCAGTCGCGCCGCCAAGACAGGCCATCCCATAAGCGATCGGGTAAGTTCCCTTTTGCTGATTTTTGCTTGTTGCTCGGTTGCATTCTTCTCATGCTATCTTCGTGATGAGCAGGATGCCCCTTGACTTGGCGTTGGCAGCCACGTCCAGGGGCGACTTTTTGTTTCGGAAGACCCAGAGCAACGCCATCGACCGGGTGGAGAATTCGCCCGAGGAGGACCTCGGCCTGGACCTGGAGGACGTAGAGTGCTGCACCTGGCGGGACCGGAACAAGGCCGAGGAGGAGGATGTGACACCCAAAATTTTTGGCCTTGTTTTATTTATTAAAATGTTGCCAGGAAATAAAACTTTTCCAATTGTCAAGATTTACCTTTTTGTGATTTTTGGATTTTTGGCTCTAGTGGTAAAACTCTCAAAAGGTATTGTTGGACTTGATTTCTCTCTATAATAAAACAATTTTTATCAGTGGATTCAAATGTTGCAAGATTTACTTTCTCAAAACTTTGTCCTTATAAAATGATTTCTTTTGCATTTGGAGCCTGTTTTGCACTGCAACCTTTTGACAAATGCATTCAAAATTTCCACCAAAATTTGGGGATGTCATGTGATGTTCCCACATCACTTTTATGCAAAAATATCTTCTGGCCATTGGAAATTTTGGGCTCTACACCAACTTTTCCAATCTGGTCCAGTAGGCACTTTTGCACTACAACCCATTTAAATATTCTTCAAAAAATTCTTCCAAGTGTTTGGAGATGTCAATGGATGTATACAATTCATCTTCAAGCAAAAACCCAGTGATATTCTTTGAAAAATTTGAGTGGATCAGCCTCTTTTGCATTCTGGTCCAATTTGGTGATTTGTACTACAACCATATTTTTCCTTGCTCTAGTGACCCTGAGCTTTTTCCTACTTGTAGCCCTCCCTACCAAACTCTTAAGTCCAGGAGATTGGGCTCATTGGAGGTTTTTAAGTGCATGCTCTAAACCCTTCTGTTTTCTGCCCAAAACTGGAGTTTGCAAAACTTGCACTATCAACTTTCTATTTTTGCCAAACTAACCTTACCACCATCTCCTGCACCTAAGGAGACACTGACCTGGAGATTTTGACCACTCCAAGAGTTGCCTAAGTGCATATGGCATTCTGTCGAACACCTAGTGTGCACAGTCACTTTTGGCAAGCGCTCTGGTTTGCATTGTGGACTTGAACCCCTGGCCTATCCATCTTGTCCACTGAGCGCCTTGCTACCCCTACCTCCATCCTGTGCAGTGCCAGCTCCACCCTCGAGCTCTAGAGCGCGCTGGCATTTCGTCGAACAGGTGCCGTGCGTGCTCTGGGCGCGCCCAGAGCGCACGTTTTGCACGCGCGCGCACTACGCCGACACGCTGCACTGCCGCACTCGACGCGACCCGACCCTGGCCCCTCTGCATCGCTGAACCGCGCACTAGCCGCCCCCTGCTCCACGGTATCTCTGGCGCCCTGCTGCGCCGCTGGCCGCGCCCTTGGCAGCACGCCGGCGTCGGCAGCGGATTCCGCCGCGGACGGCGCCGCCCAAACCACCAGCGCGCGCCAGCTGCCTTAGAGCACAGGCCGAGCTTATCCTCCCGCTCGTCGCAACGCGTTCGTCGCCGCCACGATGCCCTGCAACTACAGGAAAGTGGTCGCCGGTGATCCTATCTTCTGCCGCCGCGGAGCCAGCCTCGTCTCGCTATATAAAGGAACCCCGAGCCCCTCCGAGCACTCAGGCGACACCAGGCACTCCCCGTAGAGCTTCCCACGTAGTTGATCGACCCGTAGTGGCCATCTTCCCCAACTCCGGCCGGTTCGGCCGCCGCTAAGCTCCGGTGCGATTCGTCGCAGCCGGCCACCCTTTCGCCAATCCAGCACCACCAGTCGCTCCCTCTGGTCCTTACGGAGCAGCCTAGCTGCTCATCTTCGATCAGAGACCACCGGAGCACAAAAAGCACTTCACCACCGTAGCCTTTCTCCGCCGCGGAGCTCGCCGCCGGCGATTCCTTCCACCTCCGACGACCCAACAACCACCCAGAGGATCGCCTCGGTCTAGCCAACCCATCCCTACCCGCAGATGCCCTCGAGGAGCCGCCGTTCGTCGCCGGCAATCACCGAGCCTCGCCACCGTTCGGGCACAGAGAAAGGAGGGAGAGGGAGACCAGTCAAACCTGACTAGTGTGCCCTTTTGACCCATTGTCAGCGACTCGCACGTCCGCCCTCTCTCTGTTTAAGTGAAGGCGCAAAACCCCGCGTACGTTTCTCTGCTGCGAAAGCGTATTTCCCTCGAATCGTTTTCTTTTTCTGGTTTTATTTAAAAACAGAGTTGACCAAACTTTGACTGGCTATAACTTTTAAAATAAAACTCTAAATGAGTTGATTCTTTTTCCTACCTCCCTCAAATTTCATCTAGTTTATTTTAAGATTTATTTCAAAAATATTTGAGACAGGTTTTGGTACTGTATTTGAAATATTTGTTATTTGTGTATTTTGCAAATAGGATTTTTGGAGGAAAAGGAAAGCCTCCAATAAGTGCATCCTTTGCATACTCTTGAAGGCAAGCATTTCTGAACTCCGGCATATTATTTTTGTTGAGGTGTTTTGATGCGATCACAACATCTTGTGACTTGGAGTATGTGGTAGTTTATGTACCGATATGGTCTCGTGCATGAGTGCACTTTGGAGTTGTTTGTGGCCAGCAATGGATACACTAATGATTTGGATCATCCTCGTGAGCTTCTCTTGCACACCGGTAGGAAGCCGGGAAAGTCGTGGTCTTGGGTAGACACGAGCTTGTCCCTAATCCCTCGTCGAGACGAGTATGCCCGGCATAGCATGGTGAGGCTCGAGGAGTGGTGATTTACTTCACTAGTGGAAATGTTGTTGGTGGATACTTAGACCACCCGAGTTGGTTGTAGACCGAGTCTTGATCAATAGCTTCCTTTTGTTGGTACCACCACTTGTCCCTGCATGGGACAGGGTATGGTTCAGTAGGTTGTCAACCCCTTTCCAAAGCACACACCGTACAGAGAGGCCGTGATGAAGGTCCCGTGGCCACGGATTAAAGCCTGTCATTCGGTCCGGGGGCATGGGTGTTTCCGGTTGGAGCCGAGGGGGGTTGCTCCCCTAGTTTGCGCGCGGTATAAATTTTGTGATCCCATGCTACGTCGAGCTTGTAGCCTCCCCACTTAGAGTTTTGCTTGGCAGGTGTCGTGGGTGATTCCAGACACTGGTGAGTTAAGCTGGTGTGTGCAGGTCAGGCGTGTTTTCAATCAAAAGACCGTAGACGCAATTAGTCCCAAGGGACCGAGTAATCCCGTTACTCGTGGAGAATGGTACTCCCTCTGCAGAGGATACATCCTGTTGGATAGACATGTTCTTGAGTAGAAACCACAGTCTGAGTTGAGTCTCAGTAAAGGTATTCGGATGGAGAACGATTTAACTAGAACTCAGTAACGGTATTCGGATGGAGAACGATTTAACTAAGTCATAGTAACGGTATTCGGATGGAGATACGGCTTGACTAAATTATCGGTTTTCGGATGGAGAAACGACTGTACTAAATATTGCTTATGATTATGGCACGCATGGATTGTGATCTTATTATTTTGGACTAACCATTATGTATTTTATTGAGTATCCTTGGGACGGTTCTACCTCCTGGATATTCACTATGATTATTCTTTTATAAGCCCTTTCTGTGGCGTCGCTCAGACGCCCGACTGCGGCATGCTTGTTGTTCATTTACCTTTTATAAGCCCTTTTTGTGGTGTCGCTCAGACGCCCGGCTGCGGCATGCTTGTTGTTCATTTATCTTTTATAAGCCCTTTCTGTGGTGTCGCTCAGACGCCCGACTGCGGCATACTATTCTGCATTTTCCGCTCGAGGAGTCTTTCAGACACTCGTTTGGCACCTGTATTATTATTCCGCATTTTCCGCTCGAGGAGTCTTTCAGACACTCGTTTGGCACCAGTATTACTATTCTGTATTTTCCGCTCGAGGAGTCTTTCAGACACTCGTTTGGCACCAGTATTATCATTCTGCATTTTCCGCCCGAGGAGTCATTCAGACACTCGCTTGGCATCCAGTACTTTATATTTGTGGATTTTAACCATATGTGTGCATCTTGGTCTTTCGTATATTTCGTGACAGACGTGCAACCATTTAATTAATCTGGAGCATGTTTTTGATTTATTATACCCGTGTTCTTAATGTTTGCGAGTACATTCAAACGTACTCACTGGCTTGTCCCTGGCTATTGTCTTGGCCAGATTCCATGCTTGGATATAAGCATCACGGTGACAACCTCGGAACCTATGCGTTGACGTTTGCAGCCTCTCGAAGATAGGAGTTATCCTGGTCAGCTGTTCTTGTGGGAAATGGAGTCCCATAGACGCAGATGTACCCAATCGCTTCCGCCCTCAACCATTAGAAACCAAATGTTGTACTCCTAGGCCACAATGTTCTTGTACTACATTTTTTGTACTTGCTTGGATTTCCTTGTATCAAGTTGGTGCCTCATCAGCTAACAGTGATCCTGGGGCTGGTGAGCTCACAGGCCGTATTTCTGGGAATTCATATCCTGAAAATCCGGTCGTGACAGACTTGGTATCAGAGCCAGGCTGACCATTGGCTAATCCTATCCTAGCCAGGTCAATAAACCTAGGTTAACCCAAACCACCAGACCTTAGCTTAACCCCGGTCAAGCTTCCCGCGTAAGATAGCTCCACAGTGACCCGACGCCCTTTTCGGCGGACTGTGCCCAACCTATCAGCCTAGCCCGTCGATCACGCGCCAGTGACCGACACCCAACCCGTCTCTATCGCAAGCGTGCGGAGGAAGACTCCGTCCCCTTTCCCTATAAAAAGGGCA
Organism: Triticum aestivum; assembly: GCF_018294505.1. NCBI lineage: Eukaryota > Viridiplantae > Streptophyta > Magnoliopsida > Poales > Poaceae > Triticum > Triticum aestivum. Next base: position 73,348,318 of record NC_057802.1, read on the forward strand.
CGCTAGCCACGGCACAACACAGCCTCTTTCCCCAAACCCAGCCACGATGCCTGGTCCCATTGTCCACAATGAGACCACAACGACCAACCTTGGAGGTTTTGTGACCGTGCTCGCAAACCTCACCCGCCGTGCCTATGCGTTGGAGGAGCCTCCTGAGTATGTTGTGTACCAGGGACCCATGTACGGTGAGAGCCGTCAGTACTGGGCCACTGCGCACATCTACGGTAGGGGTTTGTCGCCAGAACGCCCCTACAGGTTCACTGGAAGTACAACTTCCTTTGAGCCGCAAGCCATCCAACTGGCAGCCCGCGAAGCTATAGTTCAACTCTGGCACTTGTCGCCCAGAGTTAACTGTCGCTCGTTCTACTACTACCCCAGTCGTGACGGGTATGGTAGGCCGCCCCAAGTTGCCAACGGAGACCACGAGACGGATCCCGCGCTGTTGCATCTGGTGCGCTATGTAAGCGCACTAGAACAACTATTCGACCAGGTCACTCTTGATCTGATCGCAGCTCGTGGAGAGCTGGTTCGCCGAGCCCCGGCGAGAAGAGAAGCGGAGCCCGACACCGACAACCCAGTCGTGCTGTTCGGACACCCGATCGATCCCTTGAGGTCTGCGCCAGCCCTCAACCAGAGCACTTTGGTGACCCCAGAAGCGCTTCGTTGCCTTTTGGGAACCCATTCCAACGGGATTGTGGCCAACAACCCCCGGGATGGTCATCACCATTTCCCCGACCCTGCAGCACCTCAGCCTCAACCAGCAAATCCCGACGGTGAGAACCGTGGAGAAGCATCGGCGTCCGCAAGGCCAGCCCACTTAGACATTAACGAAGTAGACTAAGTCGCTCAAGTTGTATCGAGCCTTAGTTTTCCTACGCTTTGTAATGAGTGGCCTTGTATCGCTTTTGTTGCATGCTGTCTGTTTGAGCGCTCTTATTTTTGGAGTAGTGGCTATGCATGTGTACGTTGGCGTACAGTTGCATTTTTATATTTCGAGCACAGCTGCCAAGACCAACCCTGTCAGCGCCCACAGTAATGCGTCACCTTTTTGTGATATGTATATCTGTGGCGTTGACCCGAGTACAGGATCGGCGGCCAGTTACCCTTCACCCCGGTAGATATCCCAGCCCCGGTGCTATATAAAGGCCACTTCGCGACCTTGCCGAGCACCCCTCACCTTTGTGCGCAGCACCCACAGCCATTCCTTGCCATGTCGACCCCCAGCATTTATCTGAGAACCCCAGACGCAACCCCGGGCAGTTTTGTCAAATTATTGTGGGACTTTACCTGCAGTACTATGAGTGCCACTCGTCCACCCCAGTACGAGCTGCTCAAATCGAGGATCACTCCATCCACCTCGGAATATTGGGCAGTGGTGCACATCCCTCCCGCATACCCAAACCAAGACCCAACGGAAGTCTCCTTCGTGGGGAAATCCATGCCAACTCCGCATATGGCCATAGAAGCTGCTGCGTACGAGGCGCTCACTCGTCTTCGATTTGCAGTGCCCTATGCCAGCGAGCAAGGATACTATTATTTTCCGAGTCGTGCAGCACCCGGAGAAGTTGCATCTTTTCCTGGTGGGCGCATTGAGAGAGATCCAGTACTGGCCAACCTTGCCCAGTACGTCATCGCTCAGGAGCGTTTAACTCAGCGAGTAATGGGTTATCTCCAAAGCCTCGCTGATTTAAATCCTCAGATCGCTATTGGCAGACCACTGAGGCCTGACCAAGAAGGGCGCATTCATCGCCTGGTCAACCCGCTTCCCCCGATAGAAGAGGAGTGTGCCCCAGTGCCAGAGGCATTTTCTCAGGACCCTGTCTTTTTACCGTTTTCCATGTAAACGCCTCCGGTGTATTTATTGTCCTAGTACTTGTATTTATGTGTTACAGCATGTTCGTAAAAAATTTGTGCGACGGATCCGATTTTCTTTAGTTCCTGTTTTGTGAGCAGTGTTACTGCTGTTAGTTTTGTTTTAATTATTTTTTTCCTCTCGCAACATGTTTTCGAGGAGATTTCTTTTCCCCCGAGTTATTGCTGCGTATTTATACATTTTCTCGACATAGATTTTTATTCGCGCAGCATCGTTACGGCAAACTCTCAGCAGCCACCACTCGACCTCGAGCACTGTTACAAATCCCTTGAGCACATTTTTGCGCCTATCTAACCACACTCGAGGACACCACAATCTCAGTAAGAGAGATTTCTGAGTGTTCATTCGAGCGCGAGCTGCCCCGGCACTCCGACAGCAGTCAGCCCCGATGCCGCGCCTAATCCACATGATCGCCGCCACCGTGAAGAGCTAACACTCGTGCGGCAGCATCACGACGATCATCTAGGATCATCGCGCACAGGAGCACGGAGAACCCCAGCAGCACCGCCAAGCCTCCACACACCAGGACCACATACCAGTCCGGCATTGCCTCCGCCATTAGAGCCTCGGCCCGAGCTCCTACCAGCAGCTATGGAGGAGAAGGAAAGAGGAGTAGAAGCGAGGCCCAGTGTGAGGAAGAAGAGAGGGGCGCCGCGATCGTTTTATAGCCCGAGATTGGTGTACGGTGGGCGAGGTCCACCAGCGCCACTCGTCGCTCGGCCGCCGGTGTACGGAGGCGAGTCCGCGAGCAGTGCCGACAGCGCCCTGGCCCGCGAGGTGAGTGCACGCTGCACCGGCAGCTAGCACGCCGCGCACTACCACGGTACGGCCTCGATGCCCTACGAGCTAGGCATCGCCGGTGGAGGGAGCGCGGGAGAGCGCGCGCGCGAGAGAGAGAGAGAGAGCCAGAGGAAGGAGAAGAGGCCGACAGTGGGCCCTGGGCCCACCTGTCAGCCAGAGAGAGCACTATGCTCTCGGGTGCGACCAGCGTATTTTAGTAATTTAGAATTTATTCTAAATTACTGTATCCCGTAGAAATATCTCGTTTTCCCCAACCATAGATTTTTCCACGCTGCACCAGTGTACCACACTGTGGTTTTACACCACTTATTGCCCTCTCACTGTAGCCGTTTTGTTTTTGTGCAATTGAAGGATTTCTTTGATAAAAAACAATTTTTATTTCAAAACAAATTCTTGTTCAAAACAACTTTTAACAAATCTCGAGGACGAGATTTTTCTTAAGGGGGGTAGTGTTGTGACACCCAAAATTTTTGGCCTTGTTTTATTTATTAAAATGTTGCCAGGAAATAAAACTTTTCCAATTGTCAAGATTTACCTTTTTGTGATTTTTGGATTTTTGGCTCTAGTGGTAAAACTCTCAAAAGGTATTGTTGGACTTGATTTCTCTCTATAATAAAACAATTTTTATCAGTGGATTCAAATGTTGCAAGATTTACTTTCTCAAAACTTTGTCCTTATAAAATGATTTCTTTTGCATTTGGAGCCTGTTTTGCACTGCAACCTTTTGACAAATGCATTCAAAATTTCCACCAAAATTTGGGGATGTCATGTGATGTTCCCACATCACTTTTATGCAAAAATATCTTCTGGCCATTGGAAATTTTGGGCTCTACACCAACTTTTCCAATCTGGTCCAGTAGGCACTTTTGCACTATAACCCATTTAAATATTCTTCTAAAAATTCTTCCAAGTGTTTGGAGATGTCAATGGATGTATACAATTCATCTTCAAGCAAAAACCCAGTGATGTTCTTTGAAAAATTTGAGTGGATCAGCCTCTTTTGCATTCTGGTCCAATTTGGTGATTTGTACTACAACCATATTTTTCCTTGCTCTAGTGACCCTGAGCTTTTTCCTACTTGTAGCCCTCCCAACCAAACTCTTATGTCCAGGAGATTGGGCTCATTGGAGGTTTTGAAGTGCATGCTCTAAACCCTTCTGTTTTCTGCCCAAAACTGGAGTTTTGCAAAACTTGCACTATCAACTTTCTGTTTTTGCCAAACTAACCTTACCACCATCTCCTGCACCGAAGGAGACACTGACCTAGAGATTTTGACCACTCCAAGAGTTGCCTAAGTGCATATGGCATTCTGTCGAACACCTAGTGTGCTAAGTCACTTTTGGCAAGCGCTCTGGTTTGCATTGTGGACTTGAACCCCTGGCCTATCCATCTTGTCCACTGAGCGCCTTGCTACCCCTACCTCCATCCTGTGCAGTGCCAGCTCCACCCTCGAGCTCTAGAGCGCGCTGGCATTCCGTCGAACAGGTGCCGTGCGTGCTCTGGGCGCGCCCAGAGCGCACGTTTTGCACGCGCGCGCACTACGCCGACACGCTGCACTGCCGCACTCGACGCGACCCGACCCTGGCCCCTCTGCATCGCTGAACCGCGCACTAGCCGCCCCCTGCTCCACGGTATCTCTGGCACCCTGCTGCGCCGCTGGCCGCGCCCTTGGCAGCACGCCGGCGTCGGCAGCGGATTCCGCCGCGGACGGCGCCGCCCAAACCACCAGCGCGCGCCAGCTGCCTCAGAGCACAGGCCGAGCTTATCCTCCCGCTCGTCGCAACGCGTTCATCGCCGCCACGATGCCCTGCAACTACAGGAAAGTGGTCGCCGGCGATCCTATCTTCCCCAACTCCGGCCGGTTCGGCTGCCGCTAAGCTCCGGTGCGATTCGTCGCAGCCGGCCACCCTTTCGCCAATCCAGCACCACCAGTCGCTCCCTCTGGTCCTTGCGGAGCAGCCCAGCTGCTCATCTTCGATCAGAGACCACCGGAGCACAAAAAGCACTTCACCACCGTAGCCTTTCTCCGCCACGGAGCTCGCCGCCGGCGATTCCTTCCACCTCCGACGACCCAACAACCACCCAGAGGATCGCCTCAGTCTAGCCAACCCATCCCTACCCGCAGATGCCCTCGAGGAGCCGTCGTTCGTCGCCGGAGCCTCGCCACCGTTCGGGCACAGAGAAAGGATGGAGAGGGAGACCAGTCAAACCTGACTAGTGGGCCCTCTGGACCCACTGTCAGCGACTCGCACGTCTGCCCTCTCTCTGTTTAAGTGAAGGCGCAAAACCCCGCGTACGTTTCTCTGCTGCGAAAGCGTATTTCCCTCGAATCGTTTTCTTTTTCTGGTTTTATTTAAAAACAGAGTTGACCAAACTTTGACTGGCTATAACTTTTAAAATAAAACTCCAAATGAGTTGATTCTTTTTCCTACCTCCCTCAAATTTCATCTAGTTTATTTTTAAGATTTAGTTCAAAAATATTTGAGACAGGTTTTGGTACTGTGTTTGAAATATTTGTTATTTGTGTATTTTGCAAATAGGATTTTTGGAGGAAAAGGAAAGTCTCCAATAAGTGCATCCTTTGCATACTCTTGAAGGCAAGCATTTCTGAACTCTGGCATATTATTTTTGTTGAGGTGTTTTGATGCGATCACAACATCTTGTGACTTGGAGTATGTGGTAGTTTATGTACCGATATGGTCTCGTGCATGAGTGCACTTTGGAGTTGTTTGTGGCCAGCAATGGATACACTAATGATTTGGATCATCCTCGTGAGCTTCTCTTGCACACCGGTAGGAAGCCGGGAAAGTCGTGGTCTTGGGTAGACACGAGCTTGTCCCTAATCCCTCGTCGAGACGAGTATGCCCGGCATAGCATGGTGAGGCTCGAGGAGTGGTGATTTACTTCACTAGTGGAAATGTTGTTGGTGGATACTTAGACCACCCGAGTTGGTTGTAGACCGAGTCTTGATCAATAGCTTCCTTTTGTTGGTACCACCACTTGTCCCTGCAGGGGACAGGGTATGGTTCAGTAGGTTGTCAACCCCTTTCCAAAGCACACACCGTACAGAGAGGCCGTGATGAAGGTCCCGTGGCCACGGATTAAAGCCTGTCATTCGGTCCGGGGGCATGGGTGTTTCCGGTTGGAGCCGAGGGGGGTTGCTCCCCTAGTTTGCGCGCGGTATAAATTTTGTGATCCCATGCTACGTCGAGGTTGTAGCCTCCCCACTTAGAGTTTTGCTTGGCAGGTGTCGTGGGTGATTCCAGACACTGGTGAGTTAAGCTGGTGTGTGCAGGTCAGGCGTGTTTTCAATCAAAAGACCGTAGACGGAATTAGTCCCAAGGGACCGAGTAATCCCGTTACTCGTGGAGAATGGTACTCCCTCTGCAGAGGATACATCCTGTTGGATAGACATGTTCTTGAGTAGAAACCACAGTCTGAGTTGAGTCGGTAAAGGTATTCGGATGGAGAACGATTTAACTAGAACTCAGTAACGGTATTCGGATGGAGAACGATTTAAATTTAACTAAGTCATAGTAACGGTATTCGGATGGAGATACGGCTTGACTAAATTATCGGTTTTCGGATAGAGAAACGACTGTACTAAATATTGCTTATGATTATGGCACGCATGGATTGTGATCTTATTATTTTGGACTAACCATTATGTATTTTATTGAGTATCCTTGGGACGGTTCTACCTCCTGGATATTCACTATGATTATTCTTTTATAAGCCCTTTCTGTGGCGTCGCTCAGACGCCCGAGTGCGGCATGCTTGTTGTTCATTTACCTTTTATAAGCCCTTTTTGTGGTGTCGCTCAGACGCCTGGCTGCGGCATGCTTGTTGTTCATTTATCTTTTATAAGCCCTTTCTGTGGTGTCGCTCAGACGCCCGACTGCGGCATACTATTCTGCATTTTCCGCTCGAGGAGTCTTTCAGACACTCGTTTGGCACCTGTATTATTATTCCGCATTTTCCGCTCGAGGAGTCTTTCAGACACTCGTTTGGCACCAGTATTACTATTCTGTATTTTCCGCTCGAGGAGTCTTTCAGACACTCGTTTGGCACCAGTATTATCATTCTGCATTTTCCGCCCGAGGAGTCATTCAGACACTCGCTTGGCATCCAGTACTTTATATTTGTGGATTTTAACCATATGTGTGCATCTTGGTCTTTCGTATATTTCGTGACAGACGTGCAACCATTTAATTAATCTGGAGCATGTTTTTGATTTATTATACCCGTGTTCTTAATGTTTGCGAGTACATTCAAACGTACTCACTGGCTTGTCCCTGGCTATTGTCTTGGCCAGATTCCTTGCTTGGAGATAAGCATCGCGGTGACAACCTCGGAACCTATGCGTTGACGTTTGCAGCCTCTCGAAGATAGGAGTTATCCTGGTCAGCTGTTCTTGTGGGAAATGGAGTCCCATAGACGCAGATGTACCCAATCGCTTCCGCCCTCAACCATTAGAAACCAAATGTTGTACTCCTAGGCCACAATGGTCTTGTACTATATTTTTTTGTACTTGCTTGGATTTCCTTGTATCAAGTTGGTGCCTCATCAGCTAACAGTGATCCTGGGGCTGGTGAGCTCACAGGCCGTATTTCTGGGAATTCATATCCTGAAAATCCGGTCGTGACAGAGGAGGCTGCGGCCGCCATCGCGGCGAGGGAGGACTCGGCCCAGGCATGGGCAAGGGCCGCTGAGGCGAGGGGGCAGGCCACCATGGACTAGGCCTGCTCAAAGATGGCGGAGGGCATGGCGCCGGTTGAGACCATTGTCGAGTCCCAGATAGACGAGGGGCGTGACCCGGACGAGCGGGTGGAGGCGGCCATCGACAACCCGGAGGTCGAGGAGACGGCCATGGACGCCCCGCCCCGGAACAACGTGGCTGAGCGAGCGGAGGACGCTGCCCCGGACATAGCGCAGCAGGTGATGCCGGCTGGAGTGCCGGGATCGACGCCGACTGCGGAGGTGCTGATATATCTCCAACGTATCTATAATTTTTTATTGTTCCATGCTATTATATTATGTGTTTTGGATGTTTTATATGCATTATTATGCCATTTTATATTATCTTTGGGACTAACCAATTAACCTAGAGCCCAGTGCCAGTTTCTGTTTTTTCCTTGTTTAAGAGTTTTGCAGAAAAGGAATACCAAACGGAATAAAACCTTCGTGATGATTTTTCTTGGACCAGAAGTCATCCATAAGACTTGGAGATCAAGTCAGAGGAGCCACGAGGCGGCCACAAGGGTGGAGGGCGCGCCTAGGGGGGTAGGGTGTGCCCCCCTGTCTTGTGGGACCCCTGTGACTCTCCTGACCTAATTCCTTCGCCTATATATTCACATATATTCCCAAACCACCAGAAGTATCCATGAAAACACTTTTCCACTGCCGCAACCTTCTGTACCCGTGAGATCCCATCTAGGGGCCTTTTCCGGCATCCTGCTGGAGGGGGATTCGATCACGGAGGGCTTCTACATCAACTCTATTGCCCTTCCGATGGACCGTGAGTAGTTTACCACAGACCTACGGGTCCATAGCTAGTAACTAGATGGCTTCTTATCTCTCTTTGATTCTCAATACCATGTTCTCCTCGATGTTCTTGGAGATCTATTTGATGTAAACTTCTTTTGCGGTGTGTCTGTCGAGATCCGATGAGTTGTGGATTTATGATCAGCTTATCTATGAATATTATTTGAATCTTATCTGAATTCTTTTATGCATGATTTGATATCTTTGTAATTCTTTTCGAACTATCGGTTTGCACTGGTACGCGCCGGTGCTATACAAATGGTTTTTAACCCCTTTCCTCGATGGTGTTCGGAACTGTCACCTATTGAGTGACTGCGATAGGGGGGTCCTTCCCACATGACCCAGGAACCGTCGGGGATATGCCCTCCTGGCACACATGCTCGGCAAAATGAGGTCGTGTGCGACCGGCGAGCGACCAAATACGGTTATACGTACAGTAGTGCTAAAAATATAATTATACAGGCGAAATCGTTTCCAGCCATAAGTACATCCCACACAGTCAGTCCCCGCTAAACATTTCCGTTCGTATATACATCCCACACAGTCACTCTAAGGAAAACGTTTGCGCAAGGTGGCGTAACGCAAACAGTTTTCAAGAGAATGTCGTGTGTGATTGTTCATTGATCCAACACGGTTTATTCCTAGATACTGTGTGCGTTGCCTGAGGTCATCGCCCACAGTGTTTTCTCAATAACCGTTTGCAATAGGAAAACCAGACTAATTGGCCAATTAGCAAGCTAATTGCCCTATTATTAATAATCCATTTACTAATCTAATTGACATTCATATTAAGCACATAATATATTTCTTTTCCATATTAAGGAAGCAGGATTTCATAATTGAAATACATCTGAGTACAACATGATATAGCTTCAGCACTCAGCTACCCCATTACACAACTGCACCAGCACCAAGTTTCACATGCAACATCTAGAACCTTTTGAAATTAGCATCATAGACGGTACATAGACAGATGCATCTCATCTGGGAAACTGCTGAAGCGGAAGGCGAATATTGAGCCTTCATTCATGTTGAAGGTATTTGCAACTTTAGGCCAGTGCCTGTGGATGATTGATCGTCCATCATTCGACCTCTTCAGGAACACTTCAATATTGAACCACGGGTGTTGTATGAAAACTTTCCTCGCCTCCTGACCACAGAGGTGATCTGAGAGGTAATCATCAGTGAACTGCTTTGGAAAGGCCTGAAAATAAGGATGTGCATAAATATCTTCTCTATATTTGAAATGGGGCAAAGGAATAAAAAAGGCAAGGTATAATAGTTAGTACCATCTTGTAAACCTCAGTGCTTCCCATTGTTTCTCTGCAAAACACATAAGGTAGTTAGTCATCAGGTTAAGTAAGGGTTCACATGCTATCAGTAAAATATGTTGATGATAAATAAGCACATTGTAGATTCATCAGATTAATTCAAGCCACATGGAAAACCCATTTATCCAAACCAAGCATGATTAAGAACTAGGAAATATAGCACTTGTATATGTTTCTCATGTATTAAGTGCACCCAGATTTGATTTATTCCTCACATGTTATACAATAACAGAATGCAGCCACAACAATTGAACATCGCATTGCAGAATTGAACCAAGCAGTTAACTAAACACCACAACAAATTAACCAAACGTTAACTGAGCACCACATTGCACAATATAACATACTCCTAATAGAAGATCATATAGTTAACCAAACCAAGCATGATTAAGAACTAGGAAGTATAGCACTTGTATATGTTTCTCATGTATTAAGTACATCCAAATTTGATTTATTCCTCACATGGTATACAATAACAGAATGCAGCCACAACAATTGAACGTCACATTGCAGAATTGAACCAAGCAGTTAACTAAACACCACAACAAATGAACCAAACGTTAACTGAGCACCACATTGCACAACATAACATACTCCTAATAGAAGATCGGACAGTTAACCAAACTAAGCATGCTTATGGAAATATAGCAATTGTATTTGTTTGTCATGTATTTAGTACAGCCAAATTTGATTTATTGCTCACATGGTATACAATAACAGAATGCACCCGCAACAATTGAACATCGCATTGCAGAATTGAACCAACCAGTGAACTAAACACCACAACAAATGAACCAAATGTTAACTGAGCACCACATTGCACAATATAACATACTCATAATAGAAGATCGGACAGTTAACCAAACCAAGCATGCTTGACAACTTGGAAAATTGCACCCTGAAGAATTGAACATCACATTTGCAGAATTGAACCAAACACTTAACTGAACACCACATTGCATGACATATAGAACATATACTCTAGAGCAAAAGATTGCATGGTAAAAGTAGATAGTACAATCCACTAGAATTTGTTAAGGAAAGGCAATAGCTAGCAAACTGAACATGGGTCCTTATAGTGAGCTAATAAGACAAGCTACTCCTCATTGTCGGAGATATCGATGACGATTGGCTCCTTGGACATGGAAGAGGGCGAGGCCTCCGCATCGCGGATGCCCTCGTCATAGCGGTGAGTTGCCTGAGCCACTCCGGGCACCAACCTGCTGGCTCTCGAGATGAGGTAAGCACATGCACGCTGAGAAGACACCTCGTAGTCTTCGTCGAAGGCACCGACGGTGGCCTCGAGAAAATGCCACGAACTGTCGTTTAAAGCAACCAACCGCGTCGCGGCATCAGTGCGCGAGGCATCGACGGTGGCCTCGACAGTGAGGTGCTCTTCCAAGATCTGGGTGTCAGCACGAATGGCAGCCATCGCGACCTCATCCGCGTGTGCGGCCGCGATTTGCTTCTCTGCTGCCAAATGCTCCTTGAGCTCCTGGCTATACTGCGTGCACCATGGCTTAGTGCGGCGCTTATTTGGTGGTGGGGTCGGTGATTTTGGTGGAAGGTGTCACGCCGGCGGTCAGGGCATGTGGGATGTCGAAGGAGGAGGAGGATGGGGGTCGGGTGTGGATTACCTGCCTGGATAGACGAGGCCGAGCTGCGTGAAGGAGGGTCGCCAACAAGGAGGCGGCGCTGCAAGCAAGGAGTGAAGGTTTCAACTTGGAAAGGAAGGCGGAAACAGGGGAAATGTGGCTTTTGGTAAGGGGGAGGGGCGGGGAGATAGGTATTTCCGCGGAAGCCAAAAATTTGGATTCGCCTCAGCGAAAAAAACTGGCGCGCAAAGTGTCATCAGACACGGTCCCTTATTCAGAGCGGGCTATGGACTGTAGCCGTCGCACCTTCTCGCGTAAGCCGTATGCGTACTATACTCTGACGGTGCTCCAAGATATTTTGTGCTGCATCTCACATGGTTGGTTATAATAAATTGTGTGGGATCTACTTGATTTTTCGGCTTGATTTGAATTACATAATGGGGTCACAGCGGCAATGGACGGTGTTTGAATTGCTAGACCTTTTATCTGCAGTGAACATGCAACTATATGTGTGTCGTAAAAGAATTGGAATTATTCAGGGTTCGTTTGGACATTTTATACATTAAATTGGTTTCTAGCCATTTTAGGTGCAAAATTCAAAATTAAACTACATGCACATGCTCCGGTGCACCAACATGGGTTGTAAAATCATATATGTGTCCATGGGTTTATGCTTATGTCCCATGCAAGAAATGGTGATGAATTTCGAACACCACGGCACCGTGGCTCTCCAGCAAACATTGACGTACTTGCTTTTGTAATTCTAGTAAACCCAAAAGTCGTCCGAAATTCATGAAACTTGGCATGCTATCATGGAGCGGCATCAACATGTCGTGGTAAATTTTTTGTCCCATTTGGGGCAGGTTTGGGTATAAGCTTCTCATAAACCAGAGCTTCTCACAACAAGCGTGATGGTTTCGGTAGGGAACGTTTCACCTTTCTGGACGAAATGATATTTGTTGCCTCTTCTCGATTTCAAATTTTTTTCCTAGTGTCAACATAGAATAACAGGAGTGTTGTGTCAATTTTTGGGATTTTTCGGGGTTCGCTTGGACATTTTGATACATTAACTGAGTTTTCTATGCATTCATGTGCATAATTCAAATTTGAACTACGTGCACATGCTCTAATGCATATAAATTAGTTGAAAATTCAAATCCGTGTCCTTGGTTGCATGCTTAGGTCCCATGCAAGAAACGGGAATGAATGTCAAACACCCTGCCACCGTCACTCGGCTGCAAACATTGAGATACCTGGTTTTCAAATTCTAGTAAATCCAAAACTTGCCAGAAATTCATGAAACTTGGCAAGCTATCATGGAGCGGCATCAACATGCCATGGTAATTTTTTTTTCCATTTGGGGAAGGTTTGGGGATATGCTTCTCACAAACCAGAGCTTCTCACAACAAGCCTGATGGTTTCGGTAGGGAACGTCCTACCTTTGGGTACGAAACGATATCCATTGCCTCTTCTTGATTTGAATTTTTTTCCTAGTGTCAACATAGAACAACGGGAGTGTTGTGTCAATTTTTGGGATTTTTCGGGGTTCGTTTGGACATTTTTATGCATTAACTGAGTTTTGAATGCATTCATGTGCATAATTCAAATTTGAACTTCATGCACATGCTCTAATGCATATAAATTGGTTGAAAATTCGAATATGTGTCCTTGGTTGCATGCTTAGGTCCCATGCAAGAAATGGGAATGAATGGCAGACACCCTGCCACCGCCACTCGACCGCAAACATTGAGATACCTGGTTTTTAAATTCTAGTAAATCCAAAACTCGTCTGAAATTCATGAAACTTGGCATGCTATCATGGAGCGGCATAAACATGTCGTGGTAAATTTTTTGTCCCATTTGGGGTAGGTTTGGGTATATGCTTCTCACAAACCAGAGCTTCTCACAACAAGCATGATGGTTTCGGTAGGGAACGTCCCACCTTTGGGGACGAAACGATATCCATTGCCTCTTATTGCTTTCAAAAAATTTCTCGTGTCAACATAGAACAGCAGGAGTGTTGTGTCAATTTTTGTGATTTTTCGGGGTTTGTTTGGACATTTTTATGCATTAACTGAGTTTTCAATGCATTTATGTGCATAATTCAAATTTGAACTACATGCACATGCTCTAGTGCATATAAATTGGTTGAAAAATCAAATCTTTGTCCTTGGGTGCATGCTTAGGTCCAATGCAAGAAACGGGAATGAATTTCAAACACCAGGACACCGTTGATTGCCAACAAAATGTTGATATACTTTGTTTTTAAATTCTAATAAATCCAAAACTCGTCTGAAATTCATGAAAGTTGGCATGCTATCATGGAATGGCACCCGACATGCTGTGGTTTTTTTCGTGTCCATTTTGGGAGAAGGTGCACTCGAATAACAGCCAACAAAGGCATTTTGAAAAAATAGCTGCCACTTTAATATCTCAAATGTTTGTATAATTCAAACCGTGTGCGTTCTGTTAACCGTTCACGTGACGCCATGTGTCTTGGTTTTAATGGCTATAGGTTTTAATGGCTCTTGATCGCAAACATTTTAGATAGAACACCCGTATGCAAAGTGAGAGCAGGATTTTGTGCATCTCTTGAACGCAAACAGTTCTTTTGGATGGCCTATGTGCAACCACTTACAAACAATTTGGTAAGATTTGCATCTGTCATATTGGGTATATTGCCATTTATCAAACTGGAAAGATTGACATTTGTTGATCTAGTAACATTGCCATTTGTCAACCTTGTAACACTGCGATTTGTCAAATTATGAAGCTAAAAATCACTAGCAGTATCTAATTTTTGCAACTAAAATTCAGTAATTAAGCATAGATGGAGGCGAGGAGGCGTGTTCAGCCGGGCGTGCAGTGGGCGGCGCAGTACTATTCAATTTGAAAGCGGGCAGCACAGTTCCCGATACAGCTTTAATGCAGATGAGGGAGAGGGTAGCGGTTCCCGAAATGTTGAATGGCCAATGATGCATCCTCCTTCAATTAGCATCGTGCGAATGCATGAGGGAAGTAATGGGAGGAGGACCGAGAAAAGAGGCAGCACGATGTGAATGCAACGCAGTTTGCGCTCACATAAAGGCACCCCTCCATTCCAATGCATCTACCACATCGTACGCACCTAAGCATTTGCCTAAGCACCTACACTAATAAGCGTAAAAGTGCTCACTCCAAACCCATGGCAGCGATGCACGCGAGCGGCTGTGCCAGATGGTCCACGACGCCGGCCTGCGGCATGGCACCGAGGATCGTCTCCAGACGGTGTTGGCGACCGGCTGGTGGATGGCCGCCATCGACGCTAGCTACGACTCTCAGTTGGACCAGATGATCGTTGCCACCACCAACAAGTTCACTGTCGTCAAAAAGCTCATGGACGACATCATCGTACTCCTCCAGCCCGCGCGCCCGGGCTCCTCATTGCCTGCCACCCTAATCGGCCTCCATGGTCGGAAGCTCTTTCAAGCACTGGTGGCCCTATGACTGCCCGCCGACGCCACAAAGAATGTCCACCTGGAGGTCACGCTCGCCGCGAGGTGCCTCGCCCTGCAAGAATTTGTTGACCTACACATCCACGTGTACGAGCAAATCATGTACATAGGTCTACATGGCCAGTGAGGACACTAAGACGTTGGCCTTCTTCAACCGGCTGGAAGCCTTGGATGCCTTTGCTGAGAAGCACCTTGACCTCGCCACAAAAGCCGCCGCTCCTTAGCCGCCGGTCGGTGGCCCGGCGCACTGAGTTGAGGAGGAGGAGATCGTACGTTGATGGATGCATCTTTCTTCTTGCCTCCTGTAACCACCACTGTGATTGCATCATCGTTGCCTTAATTCTTATTGTGCTATTGCATTCTCGTTCCAGTCAATGCAGACATGTGCTATCCCTTTGCATAATTATATGCATCACTGTAACTAGTACTCCATCCGTCAATTTATAAGTTGTGCTGCCAGTGTTTGGGGCTGGCGCACGATCACGCATGTTCGTGTGCATGCGGTTGCGCCGGGCGCGGCGCAATGATGCAGTTATCCACTGCAAAAACTGCCATGCGGGGGACGTGGCATTGACCATTGGGCGGCAACAGTCGGTCATCCAGGTGCCCAATAAAGGATGCAAAGAGGGATCCTACAGCAGGAAGGACCGGCTTCCCTACCGATAGCTCATCTAACAGAACTCCAAAGTTAACTGTGCTGAGGCTTGAGTAGTCATCTGATGGGTGACCGGATGGGAAGTGGCCTCGATGTTAAATTAACTGATGTGATGGGTCACTGTAAACATTTAATTGTGTTGAATGTATATAGTGCTCCATCATATTAGTTGAATTAACCTCGAGGTCGTTGTTTTGTAATTTTTGACATTTTTTGTTTTTTGTACACATGTTGATTGGCTTGAAGAAGGTCTATCTCGTCACTTTTTGATTAAAAAAAAATTTGAACACATGTTGATTGGCTTGAATGAAGGTATATCCCATTACTTTACGACATGTTTCCAAAACATGGACCTCGAGGTTAATTCAACTAATAGGATGGAGCACTATATACATTCAACGCAATTAAATGTTTTCCAAAAAAAGTGATATGATTTTTGTATAAGTTTTTGCCGCGTATCACACACATCTTGTTAAGTTGAACCGTTTATGTTCTCTTCCCTAATCGAAAACAGTTCATTCGAGTGAACCGTATGTCGTATATCACACACACCTTGATCTGGCTGACCGTTTCTGTTGCTTTCCCTAATAGCAAACAGTTCATTGGAGCGAACTGTATGCCATATATTGCACACACATTGATATGGCTGCCCATTTATGTTGTTCTGTCTAATCGCAAACAGTTCGTCTGGATCAACCGTATGCCCTGCATCGCACACGCAACTAAAATCTGAACCGTGTTTGATGGCTCCGCCATGGCAAACGTTTTGCACCTTTTTTGACGGGTTTTTTACACCACCGTTTGCGATTATTGCATCGCACACAGTTTCGTCGAAGGGTCTCTGATCGTAGTGTCGCGTTAGCAGCATCCTGTAGTAGTGTTGGTTTGGCCAACTAGATTGGTTTTTCTTGCAATGGGAGAACTGCTTAGCTTTGGGTTCACTCTTGCGGTGTCCTTTCCCAGTGACAGTAGGGGCAGCAAGGCACGTATTGTATTGTTGCCATCGAGGATAAAAAGATGGGGTTTACATCATATTGCTTGAGTTTATTCCTCTACATCATGTCATCTTACTTAATGCGTTACTCTATTCTTCATGAACTTAATACTCTAGATGCAGGCAGGAGTCGGTCGATGTGTGGAGTAATAGTAGTAGATGCAGAATTGTTTCGGTCTACTTGACACAGACGTGATGCCTATATTCAAGATCATTGCCTTAGATATCGTCATAACTTTGCGCTTTTCAATCAATTGCTCGGCAGCAATTTGTTCACCCACCATATTATTTGCTATCTTGAGAGAAGCCTGTAGTGAAACCTATGGCCCTCAGGTCTATTTTCCATCATATAAGTTTCCAATCTACTATTTTGCGATCTTTTACTTTCCAAGCTATAAACCAAAAATACCAAAAATATTTACTTTACCTTTTGTTTAGTTTCATCTATCTCTATGAGATCTCACTTTTGCAAATAACCGTGAAGGGATTGACAACCCCTTTATCGCGTTGGGTGCAAGTTGTTTGATTGTTTGTGCAGGTATTGGTGATTTGTGCGTTGTCTCCTATTGGATTGATACCTTGGTTCTCAAACCGAGGGAAATATTTATCTCTACTTTGCTGCATCACCTTTTCCTCTTCAAGGGAAAAACCAACGCAAGCTCAAGAAGTAGCAGGAAGAATTTCTGGCGCCGTTGCCGGGGAGATCTACGCCAAGTCAAGACATACCAAGTACCCACCATAAAACTCCCATCTCATGCATTACATTATTCGCCATTTGTCTCTTGTTTTCCTCTCCCCCACTTCTAAAACAATTTTCGAAAATATTTACCCTTTTATTCGCCCTTCTTTCGTTCGTCTTTTCGTTTGCCTTTATGTCTTAGTTGGCTCATTTGCTTGTTTGGTTGGAATAATTGTGTATTTATTGAAAATCAGAAACCAAAGCGTATATGGATCCTCATCCACTTGCTAATCTTTTTAAAAGATCCCATTACGATGAACCAATTTTAGTGACTTGAGTGCACTAGAATATCTTTATGATGTTTTGCTTGAAATCCGTGAATCTAAAAATTGTGATGAAGTGCTTTATGAAGTGATTCACGATAGATCCTTGAATAAAAAGCATGATTGCAATAATGTTATTATAAATTCTATTAATTGTTCTAATAATATGAAAAATCCTAATCTTGGGGATGCTAATTTTGCTATGTCCACTACTTATTGTAATGATCATGATTGGGGTGATTCTTCTTATGATCTTGAAAAATTGTTTAAGCCCCATGATGAATATGAGATTGATAATAATGTTTGAAATAATATTGAAAGTGGGTTTGGAAGAGTGTCAACTTTAGATCCCACATATTTGGAGAATATTCAATCTTATTAAATTTTTGACAAAAGTGGGTATGGAAAGGTCATGACTTCAGTTAATGATAATCCCACTATTTTGGAAGAGTGTAAACTTTGCATGCATGTGGATCATCTTGAGAATATTTTATGTGATACTTATATTGTTGAATTTGATTATGATCCTACATGTAATTATTATGAGAGAGGAAAATATGGTTGTAGAAATTTTCATGTTACTAAATTACCTCTCGTTATGCTGAGATTGCTATTGTTTCTTTCTTCTTCTTTGCATATGCTAGCTTTGCTTTCCTTGATAATTTATTGGCCTATAAGATGCCTATGCATAGGAAGTATGTTAGACTTAGATGTGCTTTTCACATTCTACATGATGCTCTCTTCGTGTTTCAATTGCTATATTTCATGTGAGCATCATCAAAATCTCAATGCCTAGCTAAAAGGCTTTAAAGAAAAGCGCTCATTGGGAGACAACCCAATATATTTCCTTGCTGTTTTGAATAAATAATTAATCTAGCCTCTGTTTAGATGTGGTTTTGTGTTTTAATTAGTGTTTGTGCCAAGTAAGACCTTTGGGATGGCTTACGATGATAGTTGATTTGATCCTGCTGAAAAACACAAACTTTTGCGCCCAGTCCCAGAACTGTTTAAATTCACTAGAGCGTGGAAAAACTCTGAATTGTTTACACAAGATTTATATACAAATTGCCTTTTTTTTCCTAATTTTTCAGAATTTTGGAGTTACAGGAGTATTAGAACAATCCGGATCTTCGCAGACTGTTCTGTTTTTGACAGATTCTGTTTTCTATGTATTGTTTGCTTATTTTAATGAATCTATGGGTAGTATCGGGGGGTATGAACCATGGAAATGTTGGAATATAGTAGATATTACGCAAATATAAATAAAGAATGAGTTCAAAATGGTACCGAGAGTGGTGATTTATTTTCTTATACTAACGGAGCTTATGAGATTTTCTATTGAGTCTTGTGTTGTGAAGTTTTCAAGTTTTGGGTAAGGATTTGATGGACTAAGGAATAAGGAGTGGAAAGAGCCTAATCTTGGGGATGCCCAAGGCACCCCAAGGTAATATTCAAGGACAACCAAGAGCCTAAGCTTGGGGATGCCCTAGAAGGTGTCCCCTCTTTCGTCTTCGTCTATCAGTAACTTTACTTGAGGCTATATTTTTATTCACCACATGATATGTGTTTTGCTTGGAGTGTCTTGTATGATATGAGTCTTTGCTTTTTAGTTTGCAACAATCATCCTTGCTGTACACACCTTTTGAGAGGGACACGCATGAATCGTGATTTATTAGTATACTCTATGTGCTTCACTTATGTCTTTTGAGCTAGGCAGTTTTGCTCTAGTGCTTCACTTATATCTTTTTAGAGCACGGCGGTGGCTTTATTTTATAGAAATTATTGAACTCTCATGATTAAATTATATTATTTTTAGAGTCTTTAAACAGCATGGTAATTTGCTTTGGTTATAAATTTAGTCCTAATATGATAGACATCCAAGAGGGATATAATAAAAGCTTTCATATAAAGTGCATTGAATACTATGAGAAGTTTGATTCCTTATGATTATTTTGAGATATAAAGATGGTGATATTAGTGTCATGCTAGTGAGTAATTGTGGATTGTAGAAATACTTGTGTTAAAGTTTGTAATTCCCGTAGCATGCACGTATGGTGAACCGTTATGTGATGAAGTCGGAGCATGATTTATTTATTGATTGTCTTCCTTATGAGTGGCGGTCGGGGACGAGCGATGGTCATTTCATGTAATACTTTGTTTCGATAACTAATATATTTTTGCAATAAGTATGCGAGTTCTTTATGACTAATGTTGAGTCCATGGATGTAAATAAAAGTGTGATGATCTTCATTATTAGAGCATTGTCCCATGTGAGGAAAGGATGATGGAGACTATGATCCCCCCCACAAGTCGGGATGAGACTCCAGATGAAAAGAAGAGACCAAAAAAAACGAGAGAAGGCCCAATAAAAAAATTAGAGAAAAGAGAGAAGGGGCAATGTTACTATCCTTTTTACCACACTTGTGTTTCAAAGTAGCACCATGATCTTCATGATAGAGAGTCTCCTATGTTGTCCCTTTCATAC
Organism: Triticum aestivum; assembly: GCF_018294505.1. Classification (NCBI taxonomy): domain Eukaryota; kingdom Viridiplantae; phylum Streptophyta; class Magnoliopsida; order Poales; family Poaceae; genus Triticum; species Triticum aestivum. Next base: position 73,368,092 of record NC_057802.1, read on the forward strand.
ACTAGCGGGATTTTTTCATTATAGAACTTGGCTTGTATATTCCAATGATGGGCTTCCTCAAATTGCCCTAGGTCTTCGTGAGCAAGCGAGTTGGATGCACACCCACTTAGTTTCTTTTTGAGCTTTCATAAACTTATAGCTCTAGTGCATCTGTTGCATGGCAATCCCTACTCACTCACATTGATATCTATTGATGGGCATCTCCATAGCCCATTGATACGCCTAGTTGATGTGAGACTATCTCCTTCTTTTTGTCTTCTCTACAACCACCATATTCTATTCCACCTATAGTGCTATGTCCAGGGCTCACGCTCATGTATTGCGTGAAATTTGAAAAAGTTTGAGAAGATCAAAAGTATGAAACAATTGCTTGGCTTGTCATCAGGGTCGTGCATATATTTTGTGTGATGAAGATGGAGCATAGCCAGACTATATGATTTTGTAGGGATAAGCTTTCTTTGGCCATGCTATTTTGAGAAGACATAATTGCCTTGTTAGTATGCTTGAAGTATTATTGTTTTTATGTCAATATTAAACTTTTGTTTTGAATCTTATGGATCTGAGCATTCATGCCACAATAAAGAAGAAATACATGGATAAATATGTTAGGTAGCATTCCACATCAAAAATTCTGTTTTTATCATTTACCTACTCGAGGACGAGCAGGAATTAAGCTTGGGGATGCTTGATACGTCTCCAACGTATCTATAATTTTTTATTGTTCCATGCTATTATATTATCTATTTGGATGTTTTATATGCATTATTATGCTATTTTATATTATTTTTTGGACTAACCTATTAACCTAGAGCCCAGTGTCTGTTTTTTCCTTGTTTTAGAGTTTCACAGAAAAGGAATACCAAACGGAGTCCAAACGGAATAAAACCTTCGCGATGATTTTTCTTGGACCATAAGACACCGAGGAGACTTGGAGATCAAGTCAGAGGAGCCATGAGGCGGCCACAAAGATGGAGGGCGCGCCCCTGTCTTGTGGGCCCCCTGTGACTCTCCTGACCTAATTCCTTCGCCTATATATTCACATATATTCCCAAACCACCGGAAGTATCCACGAAAACACTTTACGACCGCCGCAACCTTCTGTACCCGTGAGATCCCATCTAGGGGCCTTTTCCCGCATCCTGCCGGAGGGGGATTTGATCATGGAGGGCTTCTACATCAACTCTATTGCCGTTCCGATGAAGCGTGAGTAGTTTACCATAGACCTACGGGTCCATAGCTAGTAGCAAGATGGATTCTTCTCTATCTTTGATTCTCAATACCATGTTCTCCTCGATGTTCTTGGAGATGTATTCGATGTAAACTTCTTTTGCGGTGTGTGTCGAGATCCGATGAATTGTGGATTTATGATCAGCTTATCTATGAATATCATTTGAATCTTCTCTGAATTCTTTTATGCATGATTTGATATCCTTGTAATTCTCTTCGAACTATCGGTTTGGTTTGGCCAACTACATTGGTTTTCTTGCAATGGGAGAAGTGCTTAGCTTTGGGTTCAATCTTGTGGTGTCCTTTCCTAGTGATAGTAGGGGTAGCAAGGCACGTATTGTATTTTTGCCATCAAGGATAAAAAGATGGGTTTTACATCATATTGCTTGAGTTTATTCCTCTACATCATGTCATCTTACTTAATGCATTACGCTGTTCTTCATGAACTTAATACTCTAGATGCATGCAGGAGTCGGTCGATGTGTGGAGTAATAGTAGTAGATGCAGAATTGTTTCGGTCTACTTGACACGGACGTGATGCTATATTCATGATCATTTCCTTATATATCATCATAACTTTGTGCTTTTATATCAATTGCTCGACATTAATTTGTTCACCCACCGTATTATTTGCTATCTTGAGAGAAGCCTCTAGTGAAACCTATGGCCCCCGGGTCTATTTTCCATCATATAAGTTTCCGATCTACTATTTTGCAATCTTTTACTTTCCAATCTATAAACCAAAAATACCAAAAATATTTACTTTACCTTTTGTTTAGTTTCATTTATCTCTATCACATCTCACTTTTGTAAATAACCGTGAAGGGATTGACAACCCCTTTATCGCGTTGGGTGCAAGTTGTTTGATTGTTTGTGCAGGTATTGGTGATTTGTGCGTTGTCTCCTGCTGGATTGATACCTTGGTTCTCAAACTGAGGGAAATATTTATCTCTACTTTGCTACATCACCATTTCCTCTTCAAGGGAAAAACCAACGAAGCTCAAGAAGTAGCAGGTGTCGGTGGGAGGCGAGTACGCTCTGGCGATCATGCTACCGTGGGCCGCCGTGAACACGAGGCGAGTTTCAGGGAGCGGCTCCGCCACCGGGCCACAGCAGCCTCGACCGGCGAGGTCGGGTTCGGGCCGCGCGCCTAGGAGGGAGCGGCGATGGGCATCGTGCGCCAGCAACTTCGGGGCGCGAGGGCCGTCTGCAGGCCTTCGTCAATGGCGAGCTGGAGCGGACGTGGGACTTGGAGCGCGCCGTCGTGGTCAGGCTTTTTCCTTTGTCTTGTCTTTGCAGGTGGTCATCGGGGGCACGCTAGCGCACCCACTATGTGTAGCCCCCGAGATTCAGGCCAACTATGAAGTAGTCGGGTCGAACCTTAAAGTGTGTTTGTGGTTTCTGCTAACCCTCGCTTTCCTGCAACATCTGGAGGGCCTCTGAGTCAGCATTCATGACCAGCTTCTGGAGAAGCATCATGAGACCAAGGCGCAGCTTGCCATCAAGGAGGAGGCACTCCATGTTGCCCAAGGTACGTCTTGCATGCTTTCAGTGGAGGCACGCCAGCGCACCCACTGGGTGTAGCCCCCGAGATTCAGGCCAACTGCGAAGCAGTTGGGTCAAATCTTAAGGTATTTTTCTCTTTTTCCGGCATCTGACTTGAAGATTCGCTGCGCAGCCACCACGGCCGAGGTGCCGGACCTCCGAACCCGGCTGGCCGAAGCCGCCCAGCAGCGCGACCAGGTGGTCGGTGAAAACAACCGGCTCCAGGCCGAGTGGAGCGGCTGAAGGCGGAAGCCGCCAAGGCGGCGGAGGCCCACCGGGCGGAGCTTGTCTGGCTGAGGATGAGTACGAGAAGGCGGCCGCCGCGAAGGACGATGAGTTGAAGACGACCGTCAAGAAGCACGCTGAGCTTGAGAAGGCGCTTGAGGCCCGCGGCTGCGCGTGGGACTTGGAGCGGAACAGAATGTTGTGCGAAGCGCAGCATCTGGACGAAGTCCTACTCCCTAAGTATTTCCTAGGTAGTTTTGCCGGGTTGAGAGCCGGCCGAAACTTTGCATAGCTGACCGCTCCCCTTTTTCCTCAGCGGGAGTGTTCCTGGGGACGCAGGAGACGGCTTTGGACACCGTTCACGCACACCGGTGTAACCAGGTGGATGCGGGCGCCACGGTCGACCCGCACACCACCTAGTCCTTCTCGGAGCTCATGCTCGACGCCGAGGCCCGCCTAAACGCCCTGGACAAGCAAGTGGCCCGGCTATCTGCGGTCGGGTTGGGCATGGTGGCAGCCCTCTGGCCGGGTGCGGTGGCGCCCAGCAGCGTCACGCAGCTGGCTGGAGGCCAGCTCGGCGCGGCTCCATGCTTGGCGGGTCTCTGCGGCCCGTGTCGGCGCAGATCTGGCGCTGTGCTTCGCCATGTCCTGGTACTCAACCCTAAGCCTGGACCTGTTGGCGGCCCAGCGAGCTGGCACAGAGGCCCACTTGGAGACGCAGGTGTGCTGGATCATCGGGCGAGCCAGCTACCTCGCCTTATTCGCCATGCATGACGAGTTCTAGGCGGAGCGGACGAAGGACGGCGGAGAGCGTCCGCCCAACAACTTCGGCCTGGCACTGGACGACCCAGCCGGCAGCTCCAAGGAGACGGATGCCTACGCGGATGATGAGGCCGGGCTGGACGACACCTGCATCTCGGCGGACCCGGAGGCCGTCGCGAAGGAGTCGACGCAAGCTGATGACGGCACGACGCCCGCGGCTGGCGCGGAGGAGCCAGCGAGCGCGCAACCCGGCGTGGCTACTTCCTGAGGCCATCCTGCCTTTTTATTGTTTTGAACTTTGTTAAGCGACAAGTCCACCCACTGGGGGTGTAAGGGAATGTAATGAACTCCGATGGTGGGCCTTTTGTAATGTAAATATTTTCACGAGTGTTTGCGCTTCTACTTTCCGTCCTTAGGCTTTTTCTTTCTTGCCCCTTCTTTGGGCTTCCCTGCTACTAGTCGAACAGTCGGGTTCCGATCTCTGGCAAGGAATTTGGCCTTGGGAAGGAGCACGCAATAATTACGCGGGCTGACTGGTGGCAGACACCAAAGCCGACTGGTGCGCAGCCGGTCGTGCGGTGAGGCCGGATGGACCGATCCGGCCAACCCAACTTAATAGATCTCTGCGTGCCGGCTGATACGTCTCCAACAAATCTGTAATTTTCTATTGTTCCATGTTGTTATATTATCATTCTTGGATGTTTTACAATTATTTTATAACAACTTTATATCATCTTTTGGGACTAACCTATTGACATAGTGCGCAGTGCCATTTGCTGTTTTTTTGCTTGTTTTTTACTTCACAGAAAATCAATACCAAACGGAGTCCAAACGCAACGAAACTTTTTAGAGATTTTTTCTGGACCAGAAGACACCTAGTGGGCCAAAGAAGTACCCGAGGGGGCACAACCCACCAGGGCGCACCTGGAGGCCCAGGCATGCCCAGATGGGTTGTGCCCACCTCGGTGGCCTCCTGCACTGCCTCTTCGCCCTATAAATACCCAAATATTCCAGAAACCCTAGGGGAGTCGACGAAACACAATTCCAGCCGCCACAAGTTCCAGAACCACAAGATCCAATCTAAACACCATCACAGAGGGGTTCATCATCCTCATTGGTGCCTCTCTGATGATGCGTGAGTAGTTCACCATAGTCCTACGGGTCCGTAGGCAGTAGCTAGATGGCTTCCTCTCTCTCTTTTGATTCTCAATACAATGGTCTCTTGGAGATCTATTTGATGTAACTCTTTTTGGGGTGTGTTTGTTGGGATCCGATGAACTTTGAGTTTATGATCAGATCTATACCCATGAATATTATTTGAGTCTTCTTTTGATCTCTTATATGCGTGATTATTTATAGCCTCGTATTTCTTCTTCGAATCTTTCGTTTAGTTAGGCCGACTAGATCGATTTTTCTTGCCATGGGAAGAGGTGCTTTGTGATGGGTTCGATCGTGCGGTGTTCTTTCCCAGTGACAGATGGGGCAGCAAGACACGCATGTATCGTTGCTATTAAGGATAACAGGATGGGGGCTATTCCTACATGAATAGATCTCGTCTACATCATGTCATCGTTCTTATTGCATCACTCCGTTTCTCCATGAACTTAATACACTAGATGCATGTTGGATAGCGGTCGGTCGATGTGTGGAGTAATAGTAGTAGATGTAGGCAGGAGTCGGTCTACTAATCTTGGACGTGATGCCTATATATCAAGGATAACAAGACGGGGGGATAACAACATGGGGGCTATTCCTACATGAATAGATCTCGTCTAGATCATGTCATCGTTCTTATTGCATTACTCCATTTCTCCATGAACTTAATACACTTGATGCATGCTGGATAGCGGTCGATGTGTGGACTAATAGTAGTAGATGCGGGCAGGAGTCGGTCTTCTAATCTTGGACGTGATACCTATATATTGATCATTGCCTTGGATATCGTCATAACTATTCAATTTTCTATCAATTGCCCAACAGTAATTTGTTTACCCACCGTGTGCTATTTCTTGAGAGAAGCCACTAGTGAAATCTACGGCCCTGGGTCTATTCTTTATCATATTTGCTTTCCGGTCTATTATTTGCCTTTGAGATCTATTTTTATTTGCTTTTGTTTTCAGATCTAATATTCCAAAAACCCAAAAATACTTTGCTGCACTTTTTATTTGCATTCGCGTTTTATCCAGATCTATTTGTCCAATCTACGACAATTTTTATCCCGTCAACTTGACAATTTCTGGCGCCATTACCTGAAGAGGGATTGACAACCCCTCATACGCATCGGGTTGCAAGTATTTGTTCTTTGTGTGCAGGTACCGTTTACATAGTGTTGCTTGGTTCTCCTACTGGATTGATACCTTGGTTTCATAACTGAGGGATGCCTACCGTAGTTATACTGCATCATCCCTTCCTCTTTGGGGAAATACTGACGCAGTTTCAAGCGACATCATCGACGCGTTTGACCCTTGGTTCTTGCCGGCCAACCAGCCGAAGCCGAATTGTGGCTTAGGGCGAAGGGGAGGGCCGTGGCGACTCAGACACGCTGAAATGGACTAAGGGGGGTGGCGGGATGCGGACGAGCCAGCTAGCCCCTGAGCCCTCGAGCCGGATGAACCCGGCGGTAGGGGTGAATATCATAAGGGCGTGCGAGACACAACGATTGATAGAAAAAGTAGCCCCCGAGTGTCGTTCGGTGGTCCTGCTGTTTTTCATTGAACTTCAAAAGGTAGCGATACATACGTGCATACAGCTAACTGTAAAATGGGCGGAGGAGCTCTGCATTCCAGGGTCGGCTTGTCTCTTCGTCAGCCGTTGCTACTTATTGAGCTTGCGTTGGTTCTTCCCTTGAAGAGGAAATGATGATGCAGCAAAGTAGAGATAAGTATTTCCCTCAGTTAAGAACCAAGGTATCAATCCAGTAGGAGAAGAACACAGAAATCACCAATACCTGCACAAACAATCAAATACTTGCACCCAACGCGATAAAGGGGTTGTCAATCCCTTCACGGTCACTTGCAAAAGTGAGATCTGCTAGAGATAGATAAATAAAACTAAACAAAAGATAAAATATTTTCGGTTTTTTGGTTTATAGATCTGAATGTAAAAGATTGCAAAATAGTAGATCGGAAACTAATATGATGGAAAAGAGACCTGGGGTCCATAGGTTTCACTAGAGGCTTCTCTCTTGAAGGCAAATAATACGGTGGGTGAACAAATTACTGTCGAGCAATTGATAGAAAAGCACAAAGTTATGACGATATCCAAGGCAATGATTATGAAATAGAGGCATCATGTCTGTGTCAAGTAGACCGACTCCTGCCTGCATCTACTACTATTACTCCACACATTGACCGCTATCCAGCATGCATCTAGAGTATTAAGTTCATAAAGAACGGAGTAACGCCTTAAGTAAGATGACATGATGTAGAGGAGTAAACTCATGCAATATGATGTAAACCCCATCTTTTTATCCTCGACGGCAACAATTCAATACGTTTCTTGATACGTCTCCAATGTATCTATAATTTTTTATTGTTCCATGTTGTTATATTATCATTCTTGGATCTTTTACGATCATTTATAACAACTTTATATCATTTTTTGGGACTAACCAATTGACATAGTGCCCAGTGCCAGTTGCTGTTTTTTGCTTGTTTTTTCACTCCACAGAAAATCAATACCAAACGGAGTCCAAAAGCAGCGAAACTTTTTGGAGATTTTTTCTGGACCAGAAGACACCTGTTGGGCCAAAGAAGTACTAGAGGGGGGCTCCGAGGGGAGCACAACCCACCAGGGCGCGCCTGGGCCCGGCGCGCCCAAGTGGGTTGTGCGGCACCGCCTCTTTGATATTCCAGAAACCCTAGGGGAGTCGGCGAAAATCAATTCCAGTCGCCGCAAGTTCCAGAACCACCAGATCCAATCTAGACACCATCATGGAGGGGTTCATCGTCCTCATTGGTGCCTCTCCGATGATGCGTGAGTAGTTTATTGTAGACCTACGGGTCCATAGTTAGTAGCTAGATAGCTTCCTCTCTCTCTTTTGATTCTCAATACAATGGTCTCTTGGAGATATATTTGATGTAACTCTTTTTGCGGTGTGTTTGTTGGGATCCGGTGAACTTTGAGTTTGTGATAAGATCTATGTTTTTATCCATGAAAGTTATTTGAGTCTTTTGATCTCTTATATGCATGATTACTTATAGCCTCGTATTTCTTCTTCGAATCTTTGATTTAGTTAGGCTAACTAGATCAATTTTTCTTGTCATGGGAAGAGGTGCTTTGTGATGGGTTTGATCTTACGGTGCTTGATCCCAGTGACAGAAGGGGAACCGACACGTATGTATCGTTGCTATTAAGGATAATAGGATGGGGTCTATTTCTACATAAATAGATCTTGTCTACATCATGTCATCATTCTTATTGCATTACTCCATTTCTCCATGAACTTAATACACTAGATGCATGCTGGATAGCGGTCGATGTGTGGAGTAATAGTAGTAGATGCAGGCAGGAGTTGGTCTACTAATCTTGGACGTGATGCCTATATAATGATCATTGCCTGGATATCGTCATGATTATTTGAAGTTCTATCAATTGCCCAATAGTAATTTGTTTACCCGACGTATGCTATTTTCTCGAGAGAAGCCACTAGTGAAATCTACGGCCCCCGGGTCTCCTTTATTATATTTGCCTTCGCGATCTATTTTTATTTGCTTTTATTTTCAGATCTATTAATCCAAAAATACAAAATACCTTGTTGCAATTTATTGTTATTTATTTTATCTCGCATTCCAGCGAGATCTATTTATCCGATCTACTACAATTTTACCCATCTTTTTACCCGTGAGGGATTGACAACCCCTCTCTTACGTTGGGTTGCAAGTATTTGCTCTTTGTGTGCAGGAGCCGTTTACGTGGTGTTCTGTGGTTCTCCTACTGCTTCGATAACCTTGGTCTCATCACTGAGGGAAATACCTACCGTAGTTGTGCTGCATCGTCCCTTCCTCTTTGGTTAAATACCGACGTAGTTCGAGACACATCATGTCTCGCTACCCCTACTTTGTCACTGGGTAAAATCATGCAAGATTGAACCCAAAGCTAAGCGCATCTCCCATTGCAAGAAAAAACAATCTAGTTGGCCAAACCAAACCGATAATTCGAAGGGAAATACAAAGATATCAAATCATGCATATAAGAATTCAGAGAAGATTCAAATAATATTCATAGATAAGCTGATCATAAATCCACAATTCATCGGATCTCAACAAACACACCGCAAAATAAGATTACATCGGATAGATCCCCAGGAACATCAAGGAGAACGTTGTATTGAGAATCAAAGAGAGAGAAGAAGCCATCTAGCTACTAGCTATGGACCCGTAGGTCTAAGGTAAACTACTCACGCTTCATCAGAAGGGCAATAGAGTTGATGTAGATGCCCTCCGTGATTGAATCCCCCTCCGGCAAGATGTCGGAAAAGGCCCCAAGATGGGATCTCACGTGAACAGAAGGTTGCGGAGGTGGAAAAGTGTTTTTGTGGATGCTTCTGGTGGTTTGGGAATATATGCGAATATATAGGAGGCAGAACTAGGTCAAGGGAGTCACATAGGGCCCACAAGGTAGGGGTGCGCGCCCTCCACCCTTGTCGCCGCCTCGTGGCTCTTCTGACTTGAACTCCAAGTCTCATGGGTATCTTCTAGTCCAAGAAAAATCATCGTGAAGTTTTATTCCGTTTGGCATTCCTTTTTGCGAAGCTCAAAAACAAGGAAAAACGGAAACTGGCACTGGGCTCTAGGTTAATAGGTTAGTCCCAAAAATAATATAAAATAGCATATTAATGCATATAAAACATCCAATACAGATAATATAATAGCTTGGAACAATAAAAAATTATAGATACGTTGGAGACGTATCAAGCATCCCCAAGCTTAATTCCTGCTCGTCCTCGAGTAGGTAAAAGATAAAAACAGGATTTTTGATGTGGAATGCTACCTAACATATTTATCCATGTAATTTTCTTTATTGTGGCATCAATGTTCAGATCCATAAGATTCAAAACAAAAGTTTAATATTGACATAAAAACAATAATACTTCAAGCATACTAATAAAGCAATCATGTCTTCTCAAAACAAAATGGCCAAAGAAAGCTATCCCTACAAAATCATATAGTCTAGCTATGCTCCATCTTCATCACACAAAATATTCAAATCATGCACAACCCCGATGACAAGCCAAGCAATTGTTTCATACTTTTGGTGTTCTCAAACCTTTTCAAATTTCACGCAATACATGAGCGTGAGCCATGGACATAGCACTATAGGTGGAATAGAATATGGTGGTTGTAGAAAAGACAAAAAGAAGGAGATAGTCTCACATCAATAAGGCGTATCAACGGGCTATGGAGTTTCCCATCAATAGATATCAATGTGAGTGAGTAGGGATTGCCATGCAACGGATGCACTAGAGCTACAAGTTTATGAAAGCTCAAAAAGAAACTAAGTGGGTGTGCATCCAACTTGCTTGCTCATGAACACCTAAGGCAATTTGAGGAAGCCCGTCGTTGGAATATACAAGCCAAGTTCTATAATGAAAAATTCCCACTAGTATATGAAAGTGACAACATAGGAGACTCTCTATCATGAAGATCATGGTGCTACTTTGAAGAACAAGTGTGGAAAAAGGATAGTAACATTTCCCCTTCTCTCTTTTCTCTCATTTTTTATTTTTTGTTTGGCTTCTTTGGCCTCTTTTTTTGTTGGCTTCTTTGGCCTCTTTTATTTTATTCCTCACATGGGACAATGCTCTAATAATGAAGATCATCACACTTTTATTTACTTACAACTCAAGAATTAGAAAAAAAACATGACTCTATATGAATGCCTTCGGCGGAGTACCGGGATGTGCAATGACTCAAGAGTGGCATGTATAAAAATTATGAACAGTGGCTTTGCCACAAATACTATGTCAACTACATGATCATGCAAAGCAATATGAAAACGACGAAGTGTGTCATAATAAACGGAATGGTGGAATGTTGCATGGCAATATATCTCGGAATGGCTATGGAAATGCCATACTAGGTAGGTATGGTGGCTTTTGAGGAAGGTATATGGTGGGTGTATGGTATCGACGGAAGTTGCGGGGTACTAGAGAGGCTAGCAATGTTGGAAGGGTGAGAGTGCGTATAATCCATGGACTCAACATTAGTCATAAAGAACTCACATACTTATTACAAAAATCTATTAGTCATCAAAAAAAGTACTACGCACATGCTCCTAGGGGGATAGATTGGTAGGAAAAGACCATCGCTCGTCCCCGACCGCCACTCATAAGGAAGACAATCAATAAATACCTCATGCTCCAACTTTGTTACATAACGGTTCACCATACGTGCATGCTACAGGAATCACGAACTTTAACACAAGTATTTCTCCAATCCACAATTACTTACTAGCATGACTCTAATATCACCATCCTCATATCTCAAAAAAATCATAAGGAATCAAACTTCTCATAGTATTCAATGCACTTTATATGAAAGTATTTATTATATCCCTCTTGGATGTCTATCATATTAGGACTAAATTCATAACCAAAGAAAATTACCATGCTGTTTAAAAAGACTCTCAAAATAATATAAATGAAGCATGAGAGTTCAACAATTTCTATAAAATAAAACCACCGTTGTGCTCTAAAAAGATATAAGTGAAGCACTAGAGCAAAATTGCCTAGCTCAAAAGATATAAGTGAAGCACATAGAGTATTCTAATAAATCACCATTCACGCGTGTCCCTCTCAAAAGGTGTGTACAGCAAGGATGATTGTGGCAAACTAAAAAGCAAAGACTCATATCATACAACACGCTCCAAGCAAAACAAATATCATGTGGTGAATAAAAATATAGCCTCGAGTAAATTTACCAATAGACGAAGACGAAAGAGGGGATGCCTTCTGGGGCATCCCCAAGCTTAGGCTCTTGGTTGTCCTTGAATATTACCTTGGGGTGCATTGGGAATCCCCAAGCTTAGGCTCTTGCCACTCCTTATTCCATAGTCCATCAAATCTTTACCCAAAACTAGAAAACTTCACAACACAAAACTCAACAGAAAACTCGTGAGATCCGTTAGTACAATAAAATAAAATCACCACTTTTGTTACTGCTGTGAAATAATTATTTATTTATATTGGTGTAATATATAATGTATTCCAACTTCTCCATGGTTCATACCCCCCGATACTACCCATAGATTCATCAAAATAAGCAAACAACACAAAGAAAACAGAATCTGTCAAAAACAGAATAGTCTGCGAAGATCTGAATTGTTCTAATACTTATGTAACTCCAAAAATTCTGAAAATTTAGGAAGACAGAGGCAATTTGTATATAAATCCTGTGTAAAAAATTCAGGGCTTTTCCATGCTCCAGTGAATTTAAACAATTCTGTGACTGGACGCAAAAGTTTCTGTTTTTCAGCAAGATCAAATCAACTATCACCGTAAGCCATCCCAAAGGTCTTACTTGGCACAAACACTAATTAAAACACCAGAACACAATTACTACAGAGGTAATAATGTGTGTACTAATAAAAACAGAAAATAAACATATTGGGTTGTCTCCCAACAAGTGCTTTTCTTTAAAGCCTTTTAGCTAGGCATTGATAATTTTGATGATGCTCATATGAAAGAAAAGAATTAAAGCACAAAGAAAGCATCATAAAATATGTGACAAACACATCCAAGTCTATGTCGGCGTTCTGGGAACGGGGGTCCCCAGACTTGCCTGCCTGCAGCCCACGGCGTGGCTAAGCTAGCAGGCCGTACGGCCCATCTTCATCGACAAGGCGTTCAAGACCTTCGCGAGGGGCCAAGCCTCGTGAGGCGGACGACGCAAGACTTCCTCAGGAGCGGCCTAGCCAGGCAGGCTCGCGAGGAGCGGAGATATCAAGGCGGGGCAAACCTCGCGAGGCACTCGTGATGTGAGCCATGACGATCGACACCAGGCAGGCGCCAGAGTGTGCAGCGTCCTTGTTTCCTCTTTGGTGCTAAGGAGGCAGGCGCAGGCGCGGAGTACCGAGGCATCAAGCAAAGGTTTCCATATTGGTTCAACGAGACTGAAGACCAGCAGGACGGCAAGACGGAGGTCACCATGGGGCCCAAGATGGGGTCACCACCAGAGCCTTTTGCACGCGAAGACCACTTTTGTCAGGATAACTTGTACTAGTTGTCCCCTTTCAAATACGCCCGCCGTTGTTGGCTCCCTTCCCGCTCAATATTTGGGGAGAGGACCAGGGCCTATATAAGTAGGGCTAGCCACCACCGTAGGGGGCATCTGATCGGCAACCCATTCAGAGCCATCTCATCCACACAAGTCCGCAGAGCACAAGAACACCTCAACCTCTGGAGGTTGTTCTTCCCCTTGTACTGTTCATCATCAGCCCAAGAGGCAATCCACCACCACCACACTGGAGTAGGGTATTACACCACAACGGTGGCCTGAATCAATATAAATCTCGTGTCTTTCTGTGTTGCGAGTTCGTCCGCGAGATCTTAGTGAGCTAGGGCGTGGATCGATAGGAGGGAAAGAACTTCGCGCGCACCCCAGAGTTCGAACCTTAATGGTTTTGCCAGAACCCCACATCCGACATTTGGCGCGCCAGGTAGGCGTGCGCCGGAGCCTCTTCCTCGTTGACCGATCCACCGACGCTCCATGCCCCGATGTCCGGAAATCCAAGGCCAGACTCCGACCGCTGGGCGGCTTGGCCAGCCCGAGCGGTGTCACCTGCACATGAAGACCTCGACCCCGCGCTCCAGGCGGCACGAACGCCGTCCAACGCTGCGGGCGCGGGCGGCGCGGCCAGGCGTCGTCTACTCTCACCCCACGACAAGTACGAGCCGCTGCAAGGGTGGCAAGCCACGCCGCAGCAACGGCGCCGCACTCACGGCGGGAGCAGGCAAACATGCGGGCAGCGCTCATGGTGGCGCGAGAGCTGTTGCGGTGCCGGCTGATGGAGAGCGGTCGGGATGCACTGCTGGAGCGCGTTGCCGAGCTGCTGGATGCGGCGGCATCGGGAGCGCCACCCTTCTGCTATCAGCTTCCTTCTCAGGCCACTACGGGTCTCACGGAGGGCCTCACCGCAACCACGCGCCATCGAGTACGCCTAGGGGCTTCGTCAACACTAGCACGGCCGGCGGCGCCGGGGGCTCCACAGGCCCCATGTCGCCCGCGACAAGCATGGGTACAAGCGTCGCCTCCCATGGTCCCAGTGGGATGCCGCGTTACCATCCTCAGGATGCCACGCTGGGCCGAGCAACATGGAGTGTGGGGCACTACGGCGAGGTGTTCGGGGTGACGGCCCCAGAAGCCTATGTGCCCCGCATGATGGACCAGGAGTACGCACCGAAGGACGGCCCTGGCTCGTTCCTCGGTGAGGATTGGGAAGAAGGGACGCTGGAAGTTGAAGCTATCCAGGAACCAACAGAGAACCGCGACGATCGCGCCAGCAACGACAATTTCAGGGTACCACTAATCTCTCAGGGGCAGGCTTACGCTAACCATGGGCTGCAAGTGAATCAGGTCACAACGTCGGTCGACGACCCCGGCACAGCGGCATCCCTTCCGCCGGGGGAAGTACGCTGGGGGCCACGCGGAGGGAGCCAGAAGCAAGGCCCCTCCCCACGTTGCATGAAGCCAGACAACATCCGGAGGTAGGCCCTCTGCCGGGGAGGTGCCGGCGAGCCTTCCCCCGGCAGAGGACCCGTGGTCGCCGGGGGCACCGCTGGCGTCCCCTTTCCCCCCTTTGTGTCGCCCAGGTTGTCGGTCGGCTCAAAGGTGGTCGAGGGAGGCGCAAGGCGGGGCCCTCGTCTGGCAATATGAAGCAAGGTCGGTTCCTGTGAAGAAGGCCCAGTGCCTGTGAAGCTCTCCACCCGTGACACTCTCACGTAATAATGAGTGGGGTTGTACACGCCCCGGAGTCTTAGGGGTGCCGGCCTCAGGCCCTGGGGCTCCCTCCCACGCCTAGTGGCAGCACTTAGCTTTGCGCTGGTGAGAAGACTCGAAGACCAGAAGACTAGACTAGGCGCCGGACGCGACCATTTGCTTTGGATCTCTTCTTCTGTTGCCTTGCTTTCTGGATTTGGATTTAAGTTGAAGTCGAGTTTTTGTCATTACGTGCGGGGGTGAATTTTCTCGTTCAAGCGATTTCTTGCCATCTGGTTCTTGCCTTGTTCTGGAGCTCACGCTCGCCGTCTCCCCCTCGCAGGCCCCTCGCGAGCGGGGCTGGGCACAGCACGCGCGCCACGCGCGCCGATCGACGCATGAACCTCGCGAGGCCCACTCGGGCGAGTCAGCAGACCCTTCAGGAGCCCCGTGGCGGCTCTCGACCTTACAATCTGACTCAGGCCTGCCCTAGCTAAGGTAAGCCACAGCGGCAAAACTTGCCATCAGACTCATGACCAACCAAAACGCACCCTCGGTTCAGCATAAAGGAGTAGAAATCAAGGTTTGTTTACATGAGGGGCTCCCCCTCTCAAAATTCCCTCACAGTCTTTTGGGGCCACGCCCGAGCTTTTGCATATAGGGTGAAGCAATACAGGAACGAGGAATTAGCCAGATATGTCGCTCGTCGCGTCCTCTGCGTCGTCTTCAGACGCGTTGCTCGCGTCGCCGTCGCCGTCGTTGACACCGTCACCAGCGCCGGCGTCCCCATCATCGACCACGTCGCCTCCGTCTGCGGCGACCACCACTGCGTTGGTTTTCCCTTGAAGAGGAAAGGGTGATGCAGCAAAGTAGCATAAGTATTTCCCTTAGTTTTTGAGAACCAAGGTATCAATCCAGTAGGAGGCTACGCGCGAGTCCCTCGCACCTACACAAAACAAATAAATCCTCGCAACCAACGCGATAAGGGGTTGTCAATCCCTACACGGTCACTTACGAGAGTGAGATCTGATAGATATGATAGGATAATATTTTTGGTATTTTTATGATAAAGATGCAAAGTAAAATAAAAGCAAAGTAAAAGGCAACGGAAATAACTAAGTGTTGGAAGATTAATATGATGAAGATACACCCGGGGGCCATAGGTTTCACTAGTGGCTTCTCTCATGAGCATAAGTATTCTACGGTGGGTGAACAAATTACTGTTGAGCAATTGACAGAATTGAGCATAGTTATGAGAATATCTAGGTATGATCATGTATATAGGCATCACGTCCAAGACAAGTAGACCGACTCCTGCCTGCATCTACTACTATTACTCCACACATCGACCGCTATCCAGCATGCATCTAGAGTATTAAGTTCATAAGAACAGAGTAACGCCTTAAGCAAGATGACATGATGTAGAGGGATAAATTCATGCAATATGATAAAAAAACCATCTTGTTCTCCTCGATGGCAACAATACTATACGTGCCTTGCTGCCCCTACTGTCACTGGGAAAGGACACCGCAAGATTGAACCCAAAGCTAAGCACTTCTCCCATTGCAAGAAAGATCAATCTAGTAGGCCAAACCAAACTGATAATTCGAAGAGATTTGGAAAGATAACCAATCATACATAAAAGAATTCAGAAGATTCAAATATTGTTCATAGATAAACTTGATCATAAACCCACAATTCATCGGTCTCAACAAACACACCGCAAAAGAAGATTACATCGAATAGATCTCCACAAGAGAGGGGGAGAACATTGTATTGAGATCCAAAAAGAGAGAAGAAGCCATCTAGCTAATAACTATGGACTCGAAGGTCTGAGGTAAACTACTCACACTTCATCGGAGAGGCTATGGTGTTGATGTAGAAGCCCTCCGTGATGGATGCCCCCTCCGGCGGAGCTCCGGAACAGGCCCCAAGATGGGATCTCGTGGGTACAGAAGGTTGCGGCGGTGGAATTAGGTTTTTGGCTCCGTATCTGGTAGTTTGGGGGTACGTAGGTATATATAGGAGGAAGAAGTACGTCGGTAGAGCAACAGGGGGGCAACGAGGGTGGAGGGCACGCCCTGGGGGGTAGGCGCGCCCCCCTACCTCGTGGCCTCCTGGAAGCTTCTCTTACGTAGGGTCCAAGTCTCCTAGATCATGTTCGTTCCGAAAATCGCGTTCCCGAAGGTTTCATTCCGTTTGGACTCCGTTTGATATTCTTTTTCTGTGAAACTCTGAAATAGGCAAAAAAACAGCAATTCTGGGCTGGGCCTCCGGTTAATAGGTTAGTCCCAAAAATAATATAAAAGTGAATAATAAAGCCCAATAATGTCCAAAACAGAAGATAATATAGCATGGAGCAATAAAAAATTATAGATATGTTGGAGACGTATCAAGCATCCCCAAGCTTAATTCCTGCTCGTCCTCGAGTAGGTAAATGATAGAAACAGAATTTTTGATGCGGAGTGCTACTTGGCATAATTTCAATGTAATTCTTCTTAATTGTGGTATGAATATTCAGATCCGAAATATTCAAGATAAAAGTTCGTATTGACATAAAAGTAATAATACTTCAAGCATACTAACTAAGCAATTATGTCCTCTCAAAATAACATGGCCAAAGAAAGTTCATCCCTACAAAATCATATAGTTTAGTCATGCTCCATTTTCGTCACACAAGAATGCTCTCATCATGCACAACCCCGATGACAAGCCAAGCAATTGTTTCATACTTTAGTAATCTCAAACTTTTTAAACCTTCACGCAATACATGAGCGTGAGCCATGGACATAGCACTATGGGTGGAATAGAATATGATGATGGGGGTTATATGGAGAAGACAAAAAGGAGAAAGTCTCACATCAACGAGGCTAATCAATGAGCTATGGAGATGCCCATCGATTGATGTTAATGCAAGGAGTAGGGATTGCCATGCAACGGATGCACTAGAGCTATAAATATATGAAAGCTCAACAAAAGAAACTAAGTGGGTGTGCATCCAACTTGCTTGCTCACGAAGACCTAGGGCACTTGAGGAGGCCCATTGTTGGAATATACAAGCCAAGTTCTATAATGAAAAATTCCCACTAGTATATGAAAGTGACAAAACAAGAGACTCTCTATCATGAAGATTATGGTGCTACTTTGAAGCACAAGTGTGGTAAAAGGATAGTAACATTGTCCCTTCTCTCTTTTTCTCTCATTTTTTTGGGCCTTCTCTTTTTTATGGCCTTTCTCTTTTTTTTATTCCTCACTTGGGACAATGCTCTAGAAAATGATGATCATCACACTTCTATTTATTTACAACTCAATGATTACAACTCGATACTAGAACAAAGTATGACTCTATATGAATGCCTCCGGCGGTGTACCGGGATATGCAATGAACCAAGAGTGACATGTATGAAAGAATTATGAACGGTGGCTTTGCCACAAATACTATGTCAACTACATGATCATGCTAAGCAATATGACAATGATGAACGTGTCATGATAAACGGAATGGTGGAAAGTTGCATGGCAATATATCTCGGAATGGCTATGGAAATGCCATAATAGGTAGGTATGGTGGCTGTTTTGAGGAAGATATAAGGAGGTTTATGTGTGAAAGAGCGTATCATATCACGGGGTTTGGATGCACCGGCGAAGTTTGCACCAACTCTCAATGTGAGAAAGGGCAATGCACGGTACCGAAGAGGCTAGCAATGATGGAAAGGTGAGAGTGCGTATAATCCATGGACTCAACATTAGTCATAAAGAACTCACATACTTATTGCAAAAATCTACAAGTCATCAAAAACCAAGCACTACGCGCATGCTCCTAAGGGGATAGATTGGTAGGAAAAGACCATCGCTCGTCCCCGACCGCCACTCATAAGGAGGACAATCAAAGAACACCTCATGTTTGAAATTTGTTACCTAACGTTTACCATACGTGCATGCTACGGGACTTGCAAACTTCAACACAAGTATTTCTCAAATTCACAACTACTCAACTAGCACGACTTTAATATCACTACCTCCATATCTCAAAACAATCATCAAGCATCAAACTTCTCTTAGTATTCAACGCACTCATAAGAAAGTTTTTACTAATCTTGAATACCTAGCATATTAGGATTATTTAAGCAAATTACCATGCTATTTAAGACTCTAAAAATAATCTAAGTGAAGCATGAGAGATCAATAGTTTCTATAAAACTAATCCACCACCGTGCTCTAAAAGATATAAGTGAAGTACTAGAGCAAAACTATATAACTCAAAAGATATAAGTGAAGCACATAGAGTATTCTAATAATTTCCGAATCATGCGTGTCTCTCTCAAAAGGTGTGTACATCAAGGGTGATTGTGGTAAACTAAAAAGCAAAGACTCAAATCATACAAGACGCTCCAAGCAAAACACATATCATGTGGTGAATAAAAATATAGCTCCAAGTAAAGTTACCGATGGAAGTAGACGAAAGAGGGGATGCCTTCCGGGGGATCCCCAAGCTTTGGCTTTTTGGTGTCCTTAGATTATCTTGGGGGTGTCATGGTAATCCCCAATCTTAGGCTCTTGCCACTCCTTGTTCCATAATCCATCAAATCTTTCACCCAAAACTTGAAAACTTCACAACACAAAACTTAGCAGAAAATCTCGTGAGCTCCGTTAGCGAAAGAAAACAAAAGACCACTTCAAGGTACTGTAATGAACTCATTCTTTATTTATATTGGTGTTAAACTTACTGTATTCCAACTTCTCTATGGTTTATAAACTATTTTACTAGCCATAGATTCATCAAAATAAGCAAACAACACACGAAAAACAGAATATGTCAAAAACAGAACAGTCTGTAGTAATCTGTAACTAACGCAAACTTCTGGAACTCCAAAAAGTCAGCCAAAATAGGACGACCTAGGCAATTTGTTTATTGATCAGCATCAATTGGAATCAGTATTTTATTACATTCTGGTGATTATTAACAATTGTTTTCGTGAACAGAAAGTTTCTGGAATTTTCTGCAAGATCAAATAACTATCATCCAAGAAGGTCCTATAGGTTTAACTTGGCACAAACACTAATTAAAACATAAAAACACATCTAACCAGAGGATAGAACAAATATTTATTCCTAAACAGAAGCAAAAAGAAAAAAACTAAAAATAAAATTGGGTTGCCTCCCAACAAGCACTATCGTTTAACGCCCCTAGCTAGGCATAAAAGCAATGATAGATCTAGGTATTGCCATCTTTGGTAGGCAAACCATAAGTGGCTCTCATAATATATTCATATGGTAATTTTATTTTCTTCCTAGGGAAGTGTTCCATGCCTTTCTTTAATGGAAATTGGAATCTAATATTCCCTTCCTTCATATCAATAATTGCACCAATCGTTCTAAGGAAAGGTCTACCAAGAATAATAGGACATGAAGGATTGCAATCTATGTCAAGAACGATAAAATCTACGGGCACATAGTTCCTTTTTGCAAAAATAAGAACATCATTAATTCTTCCCATAGGTTTCTTAATGGTGGAATCCGCAAGGTGCAAGTTTAAAGAGCAATCATCAAAATCAGGGAAACCTAACAAATCGCACAAAGTTTTGGGAATAGTGGAAACACTAGCACCCAAATCACACAAAGCATAGCATTCATGATCTTGAATCTTAATTTTAATAGTAGGTTCCCACTCATCATAAAGTTTTCTAGGGACAGAAACTTCCAACTCAAGTTTTTCTTCATAAGATTGCATCAAAGCATCAACGATATGTTTGGTAAAGGCTTTATTTTGACTATAAGCATGAGGAGAATTGAACATGGATTGCAACAAGGAAATACAATCTATCAAAGAGCAAATATCATAATTAAATTCCTTGAAATCCAAAATAGTGGGTTTATCTAATGTTTTGATTTCTTCAATCCCACTTTCATCAATTTTAGCATCAAGATCTAAAAACTCCGAATTTTTGGAACGCCTTGTAGGTAAAGGTGGATCATATTCAGTCCCATCATTATCAAGATTCATGTTGCAAAACAAAGATTTAATAGGGGACACATCAATAACTTTTAGATCTTCATCTTTATTTTCATAGAAATTTGAAGAACACGCTTTCATAAAGCAATCTTTTTTAGCACGCATCCTAGCGGTTCTTTCTTTGCACTCATCAATGGAAATTCTCATGGCTTTGAGAGACTCATTGATATCATGCTTAGGAGGAATAGAACTAAGTTTCAAAGAATAAACATCAAGAGAAATTCTATCAACGTTCCTAGCCTATTCATCAACTTTAAGCAATTTTTCTTCAAGCAAGGCATTGAAATTCTTTTGAAAATTCATAAATTCCTTAACACTAGTCTCAAATTCAGAGGGCATCTTATTAAAATTTCCATAAGAATTGTTGTAGGAATTACCATAATTATTAGAGGAATTACTAGGATAAGGCCTAGGATTAAAGTTTCCTCTATACGCGTTATTACCAAAATTATTCCTACCAACAAAATTCACATCCATAGATACATTATTATTCTCAATCAAAGTAGACAAGGGCATATCATTAGGATCAGAAGAAACACTCTTAGTAGCAAATAATTTCATAAGTTCATCCATCTTTCCACTTAAAACATTAATTTCTTCTATCGCATGCACCTTTTTATTAGTAGATCTTTCAGTGTGCCATTGAGAATAATTAACCATAATATTATCTAGGAGTTTAGTAGCTTCTCCTAAAGTGATTTCCATAAAAGTGCCTCCCGCGGCCGAATCTAAAAGATTTCTAGAAGCAAAATTCAATCCGGCATAAAAATTTTGTATAATCATACACAATTTCAAACCATGAGTGGGGCAATTACGTATCATTAATTTCATCCTCTCCCAAGCTTGTGCAACATGTTCATGATCAAGTTGCTTAAAATTCATAATATCGTTTCTAAGAGAGATAATCTTAGCGAGAGGAAAATACTTAGAGATAAAAGCATCTTTGCACTTATTCCAGAATCAATACTATTTTTAGGCAAAGACGAAAACCAAGCTTTAGCACGATCTCTAAGCGAAAAAGGAAATAGCTTCAATTTAACAATATCATTGTCAACATCTTTCTTCTTTTGCATATCACACAAATCAACGAAGCTATTTAGATGAGTAGCGGCATCTTCACTAGGAAGGCCAGCGAATTGATCTTTCATAACAAGATTCAGCAAAGCAGCATTGATTTCACGAGATTCAGTATCGGTAAGAGGAGCAATCGGAGCGCTAAGGAAATCATTATGGTTGGTATTGGTAAAGTCACATAATTTGGTATTATCTTGAGCCATCGTGACAAACAAGCAATCCAACACACGAGCAAACAAGAAGCAAGCGAAAAAAGAGGCGAACGAAAAAGAGAGGGTGAATAAAACGGCAAGGGTGAAGTGGGGGAGAGGAAAACGAGAGGCAAATGGAAAATAATGTAATGCGGGAGATAAGGGTTTGTGATGGGTACTTGGTATGTTGACTTCTGCGTAGACCTCCCCGGCAACGGCGCCAGAAATCCTTCTTGCTACCTCTTGAGCACTGTGTTGGTTTTCCCTTGAAGAGGAAAGGGTGATGCAGCAAAGTAGCGTAAGTATTTCCCTCAGTTTTTGAGAACCAAGGTATCAATCCAGTAGGAGGCTACGCGCGAGTCCCTCGCACCTACACAAAACAAATAAATCCTCGCAACCAACGCGATAAGGGGTTGTCAATCCCTACACGGTCACTTACGAGAGTGAGATCTGATAGGTATGATAGGATAATATTTTTGGTATTTTTATGATAAAGATGCAAAGTAAAATAAAAGCAAAGTAAAAGGCAACGGAAATAACTAAGTGTTGGAAGATTAATATGATGAAGATAGACCCGGGGGCCATAGGTTTCACTAGTGGCTTCTCTCATGAGCATAAGTATTCTACGGTGGGTGAACAAATTACTGTTGAGCAATTGACAGAATTGAGCATAGTTATGAGAATATCTAGGTATGATCATGTATATAGGCATCACGTCCAAGACAAGTAGACCGACTCCTGCCTGCATCTACTACTATTACTCCACACGTCGACTGCTATCCAGCATGCATCTAGAGTATTAAGTTCATAAGAACAGAGTAACGCCTTAAGCAAGATGACATGATGTAGAGGGATAAATTCATGCAATATGATAAAAAAACCATCTTGTTATCCTCGATGGCAACAATACTATACGTGCCTTGCTGCCCCTACTGTCACTGGGAAAGGACACCGCAAGATTGAACCCAAAGCTAAGCACTTCTCCCATTGCAAGAAAGATCAATCTAGTAGGCCAAACCAAACTGATAATTCGAAGAGACTTGGAAAGATAACCAATCATACATAAAAGAATTCAGAAGATTCAAATATTGTTCATAGATAAACTTGATCATAAACCCACAATTCATCGGTCTCAACAAACACACCGCAAAAGAAGATTACATCGAATAGATCTCCACAAGAGAGGGGGAGAACATTGTATTGAGATCCAAAAAGAGAGAAGAATCCATCTAGCTAATAACTATGGACCCGAAGGTCTGAGGTAAACTACTCACACTTCATCGGAGAGGCTATGGTGTTGATGTAGAAGCCCTCCGTGATGGATGCCCCCTCTGGCGGAGCTCCAAAACAGGCCCCAAGATGGGATCTCGTGGGTACAAAAGGTTGTGACGGTGGAATTAGGTTTTTGGCTCCGTATCTGGTAGTTTGGGGGTACGTAGGTATATATAGGAGGAAGAAGTACATCGGTGGAGCAACAGGGGGCCCACGAGGGTGGAGGGCGCGCCCTGGGGGGGTAGGCGTGCCCCCTACCTCGTGGCCTCCTGGAAGCTTCTCTTACGTAGGGTCCAAGTCTCCTAGATCATGTTCGTTCCGAAAATCACGTTCCCGAAGGTTTCATTCCGTTTGGACTCCGTTTGATATTCTTTTTCTGCGAAACTCTGAAATAGGCAAAAACAGCTATTCTGGGCTGGGCCTCCGGTTAATAGGTTAGTCCCAAAAACAATATAAAAGTGAATAATAAAGCCCGATAATGTCCAAAACAGAACATAATATAGCATGGAGCAATCAAAAATTATAGATACGTTGGAGACGTATCACGTAGTCATTCACCTGAGGATGAGGGGCGTTCGCGTCACAAACATGGCCCAGGGCAGTGTTGGCCCTGTTCCGAAGATCCTGAAGCATGGGAGCGTGAACGTGCTCCAGCGTCCTCCTCTCCAGCACTTCCTCCCTGTTTCGCCGCGCGACGGCCTCAGCGTCATCAACCCGTTTCTGAAGCAAAAGCAGCTCGGCGCGGGCGGAGGCCAAGTCCGCCTGCGCTCGGCCAGGGCGACCGCCGAGGCCTCCGTGCACCTCTCTACTTCAGCAAGCCTGGGCCTGAGGGTCGCGGCCCTACCCGCATCCTCCGTTCCCGCGAGCTTCAGCTTCAAGTCGTATCGACCTTCAAGATCCGCGTGAACCCGGGCCACCTGACGATCGACTTCCTCATGGACCTTGGCCTCGCGAGCCCCAACGGCATCTTCCGCCTCAGCAACTTGACGCTCCCTCGTCTCCAGTCATTCGAGCTCAAGGCTGCGCTCCACGGCTTCCAGAGCCAGCGCCTCCTCACGCCTCCGGACCTCCTCTTCTTCTGCGGGCGTCCCCCTCAGCGACGCAAGGGCGGCCCTGCGCGCCTCCACCTGGTGCTCGAGGGACGCACTCCAGGCTTGGAGCTCCCACGCGCGCTTCTCCGCAGCCTTGCGACGGCGGTCAGCCTCGCGAGCCTCCTCCAACGCTCGGGAGCAAGCTTCATGGAAAACCTTGAGGGACGCCTCGGCCTTCGCATTGTCAAGATCACGCTGATAGCGGCCAAGGTTGATGGCCACCCTTAGCTTACGTCGTTCCTCCACTAGCCGAAGACCTTCAGCCTCAAGGCGCGAGTCAACACCTGTGAGTTCTTCGCCGAGTCGACTCATCGCGCCCATCGCCTGCTGGAAGAGCTCATGATGAACGACACTCCGCCCGCGTTCCAACTCCAACGCACGCCCCACCTCATCCTCCGCCATGGGGGCTATGGGCGGGGCGTTAAGCGGTGCACCCCCTCTCAGCAGGGGCTGGGGGCTGATGCCGCTCCAGGCACTGGCCCGACCTCACGAGGGGCCCTGGCTGAATGCGGCCCGCTGCTTGAGGAGGAACCGAAGGCCGAAGTCAACCAGCTGCTGTCCATAACTAGAGGAGGAGACCGGGGAATGCCCGCCAGGCTCCAAGCCAGACCATGAAGGAAGGGCAGCGAAGCCACAGATTCGAGGCTCCTTGAAGGCGAGCACACCCCGTCGGCCGGCCCGGCTCCAGGCACGGCATGCAAGCTCGGGGTGCACAAGGCCAACAGGGGTGCCGAGGAAGGCGAGGATTGCTTCACGAGGGACCCAACGGCCCTGGCAGAAGGGGTCCTGAAGAGCTACCGTCAATAAGGAAAGCAGCAATCAAGAAATTGCAAGGTGCAGTACTTACTCGTCGACAGTGAAGTACTTTTGCCGCTTCAACGGCCCGAAGATGTTGTTGCCGCTCGGGGATCCTTTCCTCTTGCGGAGCTCCTCGAAGTCCACACAAACCCAACCGAAGCGCTGGACGTGGCGGCCGGCACGAGGCGGGGCCGAAGAAGAGCTTGGAGGGACAACATCAGGGGTGCCCGGCTGCGGTGAACAGTCGGGCGCCGTCTCGCCACGACCTCCCGAGGCTTTTGGGTCTTTGACCTCGGGAGCCGCATGCTGCGTCACCTCAGTAACCGACGCCCCAGGGGAGGGATCGTGAGCTCCCGAGGACGACGCCCCAGGATCACCACGCGGCATGTACTCCATAGCGCCTGGGCCACCGGCCTCCGTCGGAGCTCGCCCTCCTACACCCTCACTTGGGGCGAGCTCGGCACCAGCGGCGAGGAAGGGGACCACGTCGACGGGGTTCTCGCGGGGCCCAACCAGGCCGATCGGGCGCAGCCGCCACTCATCAAAGGAGGGCATGCTCGCGGCAAATTCGGCCTTGTTCTCGCAGCGGTACAGCAGACAGCTCTTCCTGGGCATGTCGTCCGGTAGAGGGGCACCCGACAGGACCGCAAGAACCGTTCGCCCTATCGTAAGAGGAAGTCCCTCCTCCTGAAACCTCATGTGGTCCTGGCTGCTGAGCAAGGTCCACATCGGGCGGGAATGGCGCTGAAGCGGAGTGACTCGACGCTTGACGAACTCCTTCACCACCATAGGCGTAGTCACGCCGCGGTCCTTCAACCTCCTCAGCCTGAGCCAGACGGGAACGAGACGGGGGCTCGCGAGCCTCTGGTGGCCCCAGCTAGAGTTGGGAACAGCGGGTCCTGGCGGAACACGGAGCAGAGGGCTGAGCACACCGGCATCGACGAACACCCAACGTGTCTGAAACTCGCTCGTTGATGGAGGAAGCCCAAAGTCGATCCCCGCGCCCGCTGTCGTGGCCATGGCCTGGAAGCTCACACACCCCGAGCTCTGCCGAGGGTCAGTCAGATGCAATGAGAAGAAATGGTGAAGGAGGGCCACAGAAGGGGCGATGCCAACCATGGCTTCGGACACAAAGGCGAAGATGGCGAGAAGAGTCATGGATTGAGGGTCGAGATGCAACATGTGGATCTGATAATGCTCGAGCACCATGTTGAAGAAGGCGGAGAAGGGGGGAATCAGGCCAGCTCAAAGGGCATCTATGAAGATTGGGACCTCAGTGGCTGCCCGAGCAATGCGGGAACGAGACGCGGGCCAAGGCACCGTCTCCCCCCACTCATTGAAACTGGAAGCAAGCATGGGGCGCACCTTGTCCATAGCCTCGTCGTTGAGCACCCAGGGATGGCCGAGCGCAGGCTCGAAGGACGGAGGCGCACTTGGCGAAGACCGAGGTTTCTTCCCCTTGTCAGCCTGTTTTGGCGCCATGGCGATGAAGCAGGCGAAGTGCGAGTCAGACTGGATAGGAGAAGTAGAGCTTCGAGGAATCAGAGAGATTGGGGAAGCAAGGCGCGGGTGACGGAGGAATAACTATGTAGGTTGTGGGGGCCGCATAGTCAGGCGGGTTCTAAGGCAACGTGGGGAAGTGGAGACACCCATGTCCAATCAACCGCCACACGTCAACCGAGGCCGCAGGCTTTTGGGGCCCGCGGCGCTCCGTACTTGACCTTTGGCTTCGCCTCGAAGCCAAGCCCGAGCGCACCTTGGGCCCGGGGGCTACTGTCGGCGTTCTGGGAACGGGGGTCCCCAGACTTGCCTGCCTGCGGCCCACCGCGTGGCTAAGCTAGCAGGCCATATGGCCCATCTTCATCGACAAGGCGTTCAAGACCTTCGCGAGGGGCCAAGCCTCGCGAGGCGGATGACGCAAGACTTCCTCGGGAGCGGCCTAGCCAGGCAGGCTCGCGAGGAGCGGAGATATCAAGGTGGGGCAAACCTCGCGAGGCACTCGTGACGTGAGCCATGACGATCGACACCAGGCGGACGCCAGCGCGCGTAGCGTCCTTGTTTCCTCTTTGGTGCTAAGGAGGCAGGCGCAGGCGCGGAGTACCGAGGCATCAAGCAAAGGTTTCCATATTGGTGCAACAAGACCAAAGACCAGCACGACAGCAAGACGGAGGTCACCATGGGGCCCAAGACGGCGTCACCACCAGAGCCTTTTGCAGGCGAAGACCACTTTTGTCAGGATAACTTGTACTAGTTGTCCCCTTTCAAATACGCCCGCCGTTGTTGGCTCCCTTCCCGCTCAATATTTGGGGAGAGGACCAGGGCCTATATAAGTAGGGCTAGCCACCACCGTAGGGGGCATCTAATCGGCAACCCATTCAGAGCCATCTCACCCACAGAAGTCCGCAGAGCACAAGAACACCTCAACCTCAGGAGGCTGTTCTTCCCCTTGTACTGTTCATCATCAGCCCAAGAGGCAATCCACCACCACCACACTAGAGTAGGGTATTACACCACAACGGTGGCCCGAACCAGTATAAATCTTGTGTCTTTCTGTGTTGCGAGTTTGTCGAGTTCGTCCGCGAGATCTTAGTGAGCTAGGGCGTGGATCGATAGGCGGGAAAGAACTTCGCACACACCATAGAGTTCGAACCTTAAGGGTTTTGCCGGAACCCCACATCCGACAGTCTAACATACTTCCTATGCATAGGCACTTTATAGGAAAAAAATTAGCAGGACAAGCAAGATCTAGCATATGCAAGGAAGAAGAAAGAAACAATAGCAATCTCAACATAATGAGAGGTAATTTAGTAACATGAAAATTTCTACGACCATATTTTCCTTTCTCATAATAATTACATGTAGGATCATAACCAAATTCAACAATATAACTATCACATAAAATATTCTCTTCATGATCCACATGCATACAAAGTTGACACTCTTGCAAAATAGTGGGATCATATTTATCAAATAAAGTCATGCCTCTTCAAGCCCACTTTTATCAAAAATTTCATAGGATTTATCATACTCCAAAGTAGTGGGATCATTATTACCTAGAGTTGACACTCTTCCAAACCCACTTTCAATATTATTGCAAACATTATTATCACGAGGCTTAAATAAATTTTCAAGATCATAAGAAGAATCACCCCAATCATGATCATTGCAATAATTAGTGGACATAGCAAAACTAGCATCCCCAAGCTTAGGGTTTTGCATATCATTAGCACAATTCACATTAATAGAATTTATAGTAGAACCATTGCAATCATGCTTTTCATCCAAGGAGCTATCATGAATCACTTCATAAATTTCTTCTTTTAACACTTCATCACAATTTCCAGATTCACGAATTTCAAGCAAAACTTCATAAAGATAATCTAGTTCACTCAACTCACTAGCAATAGGTTCATCATAATTGGATATCTTAAAAAGATTAGCAAGTGGATGAGGATCCATAAACTCTTTGCTTCCTGGTTTTGAATAAAATACACAATTATGGCAAGCAAACAGGCAAAAAACCAAGTAAGACATAAGGGCAAACGAAAAGGCAACGGAAAGAAGGCGAATAAAAAGGCAAATCTTTTCGAAAATCATTTTAGAAGTGGGGGAGAGGAAAACGAGAGGCAAATGGCGAATAATGTAATGCAAGAGATGAGATTTTATGATGGGTACTTGGTATGTCTTGACTTGGCATAGGTCTCCCCGGCAACAGCGCCAGAAATTCTTCGTGCTACTTCTTGAGCTTGCGTTGGTTTTTCCCTTGAAGAGGAAAGGGTGATGCAGCAAAGTAGAGATAAGTATTTCCCTCAGTTAAGAACCAAGGTATCAATCCAGTAGGAGAAGAACGCGCAAATCACCAATACCTGCACAAACAATCAAACAACTTGCACCCAACGCGATAAAGGGGTTGTCAATCCCTTCACGGTTATTTGCAAAAGTGAGATCTGATAGAGATAGATGAAACTAAACAAAAGGTAAAGTAAATATTTTTGGTTTTTTTGGTTTATAGATTGGAAAGTAAAAGATTGCAAAGTAGTAGATCGGAAACTAATATGATGGAAAATAGACCCTGGGGCCATAGGTTTCACTAGAGGCTTCTCTCTTGAAGGCAAATAATACGGTGGGTGAGCAAATTATTGTCGAGCAATTGATAGAAAAGCGCAAAGTTATGATGATATCCAAGGCAATGATTATGAAATATAGGCATCACGTCCGTGTCAAGTAGACCGACTCCTGCCTGCATCTACTACTATTACTCCATACATTGACCGCTATCCAACATGCATCTAGAGTATTAAGTTCATAAAGAACGGAGTAACGCCTTAAGTAAGATTACATGATGTAGAGGAATAAACTCATGCATTATGATGTAAGCCCCATCTTTTTATCCTCGATGGCAACAATTCAATACGTGTCTCGCTACCCCTACTTTGTCACTGGGTAAAATCATGCAAGATTGAACCCAAAGCTAAGCACCTCTCCCATTGCAAGAAAAACCAATCTAGTTGGCCAAACCAAATCGATAATTGGAAGAGAAATACAAAGATATCAAATCATGGATATAAGAATTCAGAGAAGATTCAAATAATATTCATAGATAAGCTGATCATAAAATCCACAATTCATCAGATCTCGACAAACACACCGCGAAACAAGATTACATCAGATAGATCTCCAAGAACATCAAGGAGAACGTTGTATTGAGAATCAAAGAGAGAGAAGAAGCCATCTAGCTACTAGCTATGGACCCGTAGGTCTAAGGTAAACTAGTCACGCTTCATCAGAAGGGCAATAGAGTTGATGTAGATGCCTTCCGTGATCGAATCCCCCTCCAGCAGGATGACGGAAAAGGCCCCAAGATGGGATCTCACGGGAACAGAAGGTTGCGGCGGTGGAAAAGTGTTTTCGTGGATGATTCTGGTGGTTTGGGAATATATGTGAATATATAGGAGGCAGAACTAAGTTAGGGGAGTCACGTGGGGCCCACAAGGTAGGACGGCGCGCCCTACACCCTTGTCGCCGCCTCTTGGCTCTTCTCACTTGAACTCCAAGTCTCCTGGGTGTCTTCTGGTCCAAGAAAAATCATCGTGAAGTTTTATTGCCTTTGGACTCCGTTTGGTATCCCTTTTCTACGAAACTCAAACAAGGAAAATCAGAATCTGGCACTGGGCTCTAGGTTAATAGGTTAGTCCCAAAAATAATATAAAATAGCATATTAATGCATGTAAAACATCCAAAACATATAATATAATAGCATGGAACAATAAAAAATTATAGATACGTTGGAGACGTATCAGCCGTGTCTCTCTTGCGCTTGTTCGTCTTGCGTGCATTGATGAGGTAGTAAGCGTTGCAGTCACATAGGCTTTGCTGACGATGAAGGGGCCCTCCCAAGGGGCGGCCAAGTTGTGTTGGCCGGCTTGCTGCTGGACATGTCACAGTATGAGGTCGCCCTCACGGAATGTGAGGGGCTTGATCTTCTAGTTGTGGTAGTGCCTCAGGTTTTTCTAGGAGATGGACGATTGGCTGAGGGCCAGGAGGCACGCCTCCTCGAACAGGTCGATGCCATCTTCACGGGCTTCCTTGACTTCTGCTTCTGTGTACATTGTGACTCGTGGCGAGTCAAACTCGATGTTGGTCGGGATGACTGCTTCGGCTCCATAGAAGAGGAAGAATGGAGTGAACCCGGTCGACCAATTTTGGCGTTGTTCGGGGAGTCCAGAGGACGACCAACAGATCATCTGGCCAGCTGCCGGGTGAGCGGACGAGGGGCTCGAGGAGTCGCGGCTTGATGCCGGACAAGATCAGGTCATTGGCCCGCTCGACCTGGCCATTGGATTGAGGATGAGCGACGGAGGCCAGGTCGAGCCGGATGCCGGAGATGGAGCAGTATTGCGCCAGTGCGCCCTTGGCGAAGTTGGTGCCATTGTCCGTGATGATGTTGTGAGGGACGTCGTAGCGCACCGCGATGTCTTTGACAAACCGGACCGCCGTCGACTCGTCGAGCTTTTTGATAGGACGTGCCTTGATCCACTTGGTGAACTTGTCGACACCCACTAGCAAGTGTGTCATGCCGCCTCGGGCGGTTTTGAAGGGTCCCACCATGTCAAGCCCCCAGACGGCAAATGGCCAAGTGATCAGGATGGTTTGGAGGGTTGAAACCGGCTGGTGACTGCGCTTGCTGAAGCGCTGGCAGCCCTCGCACTTGAGGACCAGTGACTCGGCGTCTTTGAGGGCCATGGGCCAGTAGAATCCATGGTGGAAAGCCCTGGCCACCAGGGACCTCGAGGCGACGTGGTGACTGCACTCGCCCTGGTGGATGTCGAGGAGGATCTCTATGCCCTTGTCTTGTTCGATGCAGCACTGGAACACGCCCGTCGCACTACACTTGACGAGCTCGTGGTTGATGATGGGCCTCAGTCTCGTGCATGGGAAGCGCTCCATTCTCGAGGAAGGCCAGGATCGGCTGGGCCCATGATGGAGCCGTCACCACAGTGAAGACGGCCACCGGGGCGGGATCCAGGGCGGCAGCCCCCGGGCCGGAGACAGCGGCCGTCGGGTTGGAGACGGTAGCCCCCGGGCCGGAGCCGGCAGCCCCTGGGACCGGGCCGGAGTCGGCAACCCCCAGGGCCGGGCCAGGATCTTCAGGGTCGGGTGGCGGAGCCGCGGGGTCGTCCGGGACGAAGATGGACTCGGAGTCCGGGAACGGCTTGCGCAAGTTCTCGAGGGAGACGTCGGATGGAATTTCTTGCCTGGTGGAGCCAATCTTGGCCAGCGTGTCTGTGGCCTCGTTGTCCGCACGCGGGACGTGGAGGAACTCTCAGCCGTCAAAGTTGCAGGAGAGCTGCTGGACCAAGAAGCAGTTGCTGGCCATGTTGGCATCTCAGGCGTCCCAATCGCCAGAGTCCTGTTGCACCACCAGATCCGAGTCATCGTAGTAGTGGACGCACCGGATGCCAATCTCTTTGGCCAGCCGGAGGCCGTGCATGAGCGCTTCATACTTGGCAACGTTGTCGGAGGCGGCGAAGTGGGTCTGCAGCGCGTACGGCAATCGGCCGCCCTTGGGGGAAGACATCACGATGCCAGCTCCCAAGCCGGATCGCATCTTGGAGCCGTCGAAGTGCATGCGCCAGTGCGTCGAGTCAGGTGGCGGTGGCAGGTACTGGGTTTCTGTCCAGTCGACGAGGAAATCAGCCAGCGCCTTGGACTTGATCGTGGTGCAGGGCTCGTAGAGGATGGTGTGACTGGCCTGCTCGATGGCCCACTTGGCCACCCGCCCGGAGGCGTCCCGGCAGCCCATGATCTCGCCCATGGGGGTTATGCTCACCACGGGGACGACATGCTCTTGGAAATATTGTATCAGCATCTTGGCAGTGAAGTACACGCCATAGCACATCTTCTGATAGTGAGGGTAGTTCTGCTTGGAGGTGGCGAGCACCTTGCTCAGGTAGTACACCGGGCGCTGAACCGGCTGGGTCTTGCCCTTCTCTGGTCACTCGACCACCAACACTGTGCTGACAGACCGCGAAGTGGTAGCGATGTATAGCAACAACGGTTCCTTGTCAGCCGGCGCGGCCAGGACGGGTGCGGTGGAGAGCATGCGCTTGAGATCCTAGAACGCTTCGTCCGCCTGGTTGTTCCACTCAAACGGTGATGTCTTCTTCATCAGCTGATATAGGGGCAGGGCCCTCTCGCCCAGCCAGGTCAGAAACCGGCTGAGTGAGGTCAAGCAGCTGGTGAACTTCTGGACATCACACAGCCAGGTTGGCTTGCGCATGCACACGATGGCCTTGATTTTCTCCAGGTTTGCCTCAATGCCACGCTCCGGGACGAGGAAGCCGATTAGTTGTCCGGATGGCACGCCGAACATGCACTTCTCCAGGTTGAGCTTGATCTGGTACCGATGCAGATTGGCGAAAGTTTCCTTCAGGTCGGCAAGGAGCATGAGGTGGTGCTTGGTCTTCACCACAATGTCGTCGACGTAGACGTCGATAAGTCTCCAACGTATCTATAATTTTTGATTGTTCCATGCTGTTATATTATCAATCTTGGATGTTTTATAATCATTTTATAGTCATTTTATATCATTTTTTCATACTAACATATTGACATAGTGCCAAGTGCCAGTTGCTGTTTTTTCCATGTTTTTTACATCGTAGAAAATCAGTACCAGACGGAGCCCAAATGCCACGAAACTCCACAATGATTTTTTATGGGACAGAAGGAACACAACAAGCCCTGGCTGCGCCTGGGGGTGCCCCGAGGGGGGCACAACCCACCAGGGCGCGCCAGGAGGCCCAGGCGCGCCCTGGTGGGTTGTGCCCACCTCGGGTGCCCCCCGGACCGCCTCTTTGCTGTATAAATACCCCAGTATTCCTGAAACCCTAGGGGAGTCGACGAAATATTCATCCAGCCGCCGCAGAGTCCAGAACCACCAGATCTAATCTAGACACCATCTCGGATGGGGTTCACCACCTCCATTGGTGCCTCTCCGATGATGCGTGAGTAGTTCTTTGTAGGCCTTCGGGTTCGTAGTTAGTAGCTAGATGGCTTTCTCTCTCTCGCTGAATTCTCAATACAATGGTCTCTTGGAGATCCATATGATGTAACTCTTTTGCGGTGTGTTTGTTGGGATCGATGAACTTTGAGTTTATGATCGGATCTATCTTTTTATATCCATGAAAGTATTTGAGTTTCTTTGATCTATTTTATGCATGATCTCTTATAGCCTCGTATTTCTTCTCTGATATTTGGGTTTTGTTTGGCCAACTTGACCTATTTATCTTGCAATGGGAAGAGTGCTTTGTAGTGGGTTCGGTTTTACGGTGCTTGATCCCAGTGACAGAAAGGGAAACGACACATATGTACCGTTGCTACTAAGGATAAAACGATGGGGTCTATCTCTACATAGATAGATCTTGTCTACATCATGTCATCGTTCTTATTGCATTACTCCATTTTTCCATGAACTTAATATACTAGATGCATGCTGGATAGCGGTTGATGTGGTGAGTAATAGTAGTAGATGCAGGCAGGAGTCGGTCTACTAATCTTGGACATGATGCCTATATAATGATCATTGCCTGGATATCGTCATAATTATTTGAAGTTCTGTCAATTGCCCAACAGTAATTTGTACACCCACCGTCTGCTATTTTTCTCGAGAGAAGCCACTAGTGAAACCTACAGCCCCCAAGTCTTTCTTCTCATATATTTGCCTTTACGGTCTACTTTTCTCTTGCTTTTATTTTCATATCTATTAAACCAAAAATACAAAATACCTTGCTGTGTTTTATTTCTATTTATTTTATTTGCGATCTATCTTTCAATCTACTACAAAATTATCTCACGTCCGTTTGCCTATCTTGAGGCGCCATAGCCCGAAAGGGATTGACAACCCCTTTAACACGTCGGGTTGCGAGGATTTGTTATCTGTGTGCAGGGGTTGTTTATGTTGTGTTGCTTGGTTCTCCTACTGTTTCGATAACCTTAGTTTCATATCTGAGGGAAATACCTACCGCCGATGTGCTGCATCCCTTCCTCTTTGGGGAAATACCAACGTAGCTTCAAGCGACACACTACAGGAACCAGGAACTTTGTCGGCTGCCATGGCTGACGGCAAAGGCATGCATTCAGGCAAATCGCCGCCACTCGCTGATTATGTAAATGAACTAAGATCAATACCTATGCTCGCCACCACGCGCGCCTTTATGATCTAGTGCATAGTTGTAGCTACGACTAGTACAAAACTACACACCAATCAAACAACTAGGCACTATCACTAACCAATTTATACGGAAGAGTTAAATCAAAATACACAGCTAAGATAAAGGAGCTTACGTGATGCTGACATCATATGTTCTGGTGAGAAGAATGTTGTCATCATCAGGCTCTTCTGTGACAAAATATGAAGGCTGAGGGGTAGCCTAAAATGAGATGAGAAAGGTAAAACAGGAATCGTTAACAGTTCTGAACTTTGTTAGCCTTGCTTATAGCATATCAATGATAGGTTCATGGACTCATTGTGGAATGATCTCCTGTGTCTTCATAGGTGTCCATGTCATGTATATCCTCCTCCTCATCTGGCTTTTCACCAGCACCAAAGTATGAGGGGATAGATTTGATCTCTTCGACTTTCGCTATGTCCAATGTATCCATATACGGTATGTCTTCCTCCTCTTTTGACTCTGATGCTAAACATTACCAATAGAAGAAACAAAAAAGAGTTCAGCCCACACAATCCGTAGTGTAAAACAAAGCAGCATTGACAGTGAGAAATCAACCTTGCAGCCCATGTGTTGCGAGCCATCCTTCGACATCCTCATCATCATCGAGAACAACCTCAGCTCCCGCTGCATCATACTCTTCCTCGACCGCCACAGCTTGTCTCCCTGCACAACACGAACAACCACCAAACAATTAGATCAATCAGACGCCCCAACCCTCACCAAGAAACCCCCAAAATCCCTGAACCGCAGAGGCGAAGGGAAGCACTAGGACCAGGTGGGGCACTTGGATACGAGGTTGTCGCCGGCGAGGATGAACTCGGGGACGGAGAGGATGCCCTTCTCGAGGAACGCCCTTCTCGATGAGGGCCACGCCGGCAACGTGGTGGCCGAAACCCTAGCCGTAGGGGAGTGTCGCGCGTGGTTGCAGGAGAACGCGCGTGTTGGATCTGGTCGGAGGGGATGGAGGAGCGGGGCGAGGGGGTCACATGGGTGTGCCGGGCGCTGTCGAATCCCGCCGGAGCTCGCCGGAATCGGCCGCCGTAGCTGCTCGCGCGGGGGAGAGGGAGAGACGAGTGGGAGAGAGAGGGGTGGGGTAGAGAGAGAGGGGCGGAGAGAGAAGGGATAGAGATAGAGCAGGTGGGGGCCAACAGTTTTTTTTACCAGCAAAAAAAAGATAGCCCCCCTCTTTGCCGTCTGCCAGGGGACGACAAAGAGGGGGGTGGACCGTTGCACTGTACTGGCACTCCACCCCCTCTCTTTGCCGTCTGCTAGCAGACGGCAACGAAAAGACAGATGGCAAAGACCTTCTTTGCCGTCTGCAGTTCTTTGTCGTCTACTTTTTGGTAGCTAATGGCAAAGACCTTCTTTGCCGTTTGCTAGCAGACGGCAAAATCCTGATTCCAGTAGTGACATCAAAAGGAATTTCTGGCGCCGTTGCCGGGGAGGATCTTCAACATGTACCAGGTTCCTAATTACAAATCTCATCTCCTTGAAATTTACATTATTTGCCATTTGCCTCTGGTTTTCCTCTCCCCCACTTCACAAAAAATTGCTGTTTTATTCGCCCCTCTTTTCCATTCGTTGTTTTCTTGCCGGATCTGTTTTTTAGTGCAATCTTGTTGTGTGGTCATCGTGACTCAAGAGAACACCAAGTTATGTGATTTCTCAAATACCAACAATAATGATTTTATTGGCACTCCGCTTGCTCCTCCCGCTACCAGTGCGGAGACTTGTGATATTAATACTGCTTTGCTGAATCTTGTTATGAAAGATCAAT
The DNA here is from genome assembly GCF_018294505.1 of Triticum aestivum. NCBI lineage: Eukaryota > Viridiplantae > Streptophyta > Magnoliopsida > Poales > Poaceae > Triticum > Triticum aestivum. Next base: position 73,404,714 of record NC_057802.1, read on the forward strand.
TTTCCGGTACTCCTAATGAGGATGCCACGTCCCATCTTAATACCTTCGTGGAATTATGCGATATGCAAAAGAAAAAAGATGTGTACAATGATGTGGTTAAGATAAATTATTTCTCTTTTCCTTGCGTGATTCTGCAAAAATTTGGTTCTCTTCTTTGCCTCACAATAGTATCAATTCTTGGATTAAGTGCAAAGATGCTTTTATCACTAAGTATTTTCCTCCCGCAAAAATTATTTCCCTTAGAACCCAGATCATGAATTTCAAGCAACTTGAACATGAGCATGTTGCACAATCTTGGGAAAGGATGAAAATGATGCTAAGGAATTGCCCAACTCATGGGTTAAATCTTTGGATGATCATACAAAAAAATTATGCGGGATTGAATTTTGTTTCTCGTAAAATTTTAGATTCCGCCGCGGGTGGTACTTTTATGGAAATTACTTTGGGTGAAGCCACCAAATTTCTTGATAATATCATGGCAAATTATTCACGATGGCATACCGAAAGGGCTCCTACTAGTAAAAAAGTTAATTCGGTTGAAGAAATTTCTTCTTTGAGTGAAAAAGTTGATGCTCTTATGAAATTGGTTGCTAGTAAAAGTGCTCCTATTGATTTTAATGATATGCCTTTGTCTACTTTGATTGAGCAAAATAGTGATGCCATAGATGTGAATTTTATTTCTCGAAACAATTTCAATAACAATGCTTATAGAGGTAATTTTAATCCTAGGCCTTTTCCTAGTAATTCCTCTAATAATTATGGTAATTCCTATGGAAATCAATCTTATAATAATAATAGGAACACCTCTGATCTTAAGAATAATATTAAAGAATTTATCAATACACAAAAAGTTTTCAACACTTCCATAGAAGAAAAGTTGAGTATGATTGATGATTTGTCTAGAACTGTTGATAGAATTGCTCATGATGTGGAAAATCTCAAGATGAAAATTTTTGTGCCTAAAGTAGATGAATCAATTAAAGCTCTTTATATTTCTATGGATGAAAGTAAGAAAAGAACCGCTATGCTTAGAGCTAAAAGAGAATTTTTAGAAAAAGCGTTTTCTAGTGATTTCTTTCATAAAAGTGATGAAGATCTTAAAATGATTGGTGCTTCTTCTATTGATTCCCTATTTAGTAAAGTTAATATTGATGAAAAAGGGACTGGAGAAGAGTCAACTTTAGGTAGAAGGCGTCCCAATATTTTGGAGGGTGAAAATCTTGTTGAGAAAATTGATGAAAGTGGGTTTGGAGAGGTCACAACTTTAACTAGTGATGTGCCCACTCTTTTGGATTAAAAAGAATTTAATTATGATAGTTGCTCTTTGATTTATTGTATTTCTTTGTTGCAATCCATGATAAATTCACCCCATGCTTATGAACAAAATAAAGGTTTTACTAAACATATTGTTGATCCTATGATGAAAGCTTTTGAAGAAAAATTGGAATTAGAAGTATCAATTCCAAGAAAATTGCATGATGAATGGGAACCTACTATCAAAGTCAAGATTAAGAATTATGATTGTTTTGCTTTGTGTAACTTGGGTGCTAGTGTTTCTACAATTCCAAAATCTTTATGTGATGTGCTTGGTCTTACTAATCTTGAAGAATGTTCTTTGAATTTGCACTTGGCGGATTCTACTATTAAAAAGCCTATGGTAAGAATTAATGATGTTATTATTCTTTCAAATAGGAATTATGTGCCCATAGATTTTATTGTTCTTGGTATTGATTGCAATCCGTCTTGTCCAATTATTCTTGGTAGACCGTTTCTTCGCACTATCGGTGCCGTGATTGATATGAAAGAAGGCAATAGAAAGTTCCAATTTCCTTTGAGGAAGGGCATGGAACACTTTCCAAGAACAAGAATTAAGCCACCTTATGAATCAATCATGAGGGCATCTTATGGATCTCGAACCAAAGATGACAATACTTAGATCCTTGCTTTATGCCTAGCTAAGGGCGTAAAACTATAGCGCTTGTTGGGAGGCAACCCAATGAATAAATTTTATTTTAGCTTTTTGCTTTCTGTTCTTGAGTGTTAGCACAATTATGCTACTGTTATGATTGTGTTTTTTGTGTTTTAATTTGTGTTTGTGCCAAGTAGAACCGATAGGATCTTCTTGGGTGATAGTTGTTTGATCTTGCTGAAAATGACAGAAACTTTGTGATCATGAAAACAATTCTCATTTTTTATCAGAAAGAGATTTTTCCCTGATTCTATTTTCAGAAGATTAATATGCAAATTACCTAGGTTTCCCTATTTTTTCAGAATTTTTTGAGTTCCAGAAGTTTTCTAAAAGGTTAGATTGCTACAGACTGTTCTATTTTGACAGATTCTGTTTTCTTTGTGTTGTGTGCTTATTTTGATGGCTCTATGGTTTTCTTTGATGAGTTTTTTCCATAGAAAAGTTGGAATACAGTAGATATAGTACAAAAAAATATGAATTGGTTTGATACATTACTTATAGTAGTGGTTTGCTTTCTTATACTAACGGATCTCACGAAGGTTTTGTTGAGTTTTGTGTGATTGAAGTTTTCAAGTTTTGGGTTATCTTACGATGGATGAAGGAAGGATGGAAGAGCCTAAGGTTGGGGATGCCCCGGCATCCCAAGCTATTATCCAAAAATGAGCAACCAACTAAGCTTGGGGATGCCCCCGAGTGGCATCCCACGCTTTCTTCCAACGATCATCGGTATTTTACTCGAAACTATATTTTTATTTGTCACATGATATGTGTTTTGCTTGGAGCGTCTTATATGATATGAGTCTTTTCTTGTTTTATTTTCTCTTTTAAGTCTTGATCCCTTGCTGGACACACCTATTTGGGAGAGCCAAAATAATTTCATGACTTGTTAGAATTGCTCTCTATGCTTCACTTAAATTTTTATGAGCAATGAACTTACTCTAGTGCTTCACTTATATCTTTTTGAGCACGGTGTGCTTAGTATTTTTAAAGAAATGCTCTCTTGCTTCACTTAGATTTATTTGAGAGTTAGTAAAATTTTCAAGAAATTTTCTCTTGCTTCACTTAAATTATTTTGAGATAAAGAAGAAAAAGAAGAAAAATTATGCTCATGATCTTCATTATATTTGTTTGAGCTTATGAAAAGCAACACATGAAAATTAGTCCCAAAGTGATAGATATCCAATAAGGATATAATAAAAACTTTCATGACGATCATTGGACAAAATAAACTTGATTCTTAGTAATAGTTTTGAGATATGATGATGTGATATGTGAGTTATGTTGATGAGTAATTATGCTTTAGTAAGAATATTGGTGTTAAGGTTTGTGATTCCCTATGCAAGTATGAAAGTCAATAGTCATGCAATGAAATTATATCCTACTTGTGGTGCATTATTTGGTGTTATTTATGCTTAATGCTTGCTTATGAGATTATCCGTTTCTTGGTTGGTCCCTTCTCAATCTTTTGCTAGCCTTCATTTTGCACCAAGTATGATCTTTACTTGTGCATCCAAAATCCTTTAAACCAGTTTTGCCACATGAGTCCACTATATCTACCTATATGTGGTATTCTTTTGCCGTCCTAAGCAAATTTGCATGTGCCATCTCTAATTTTCAGAATAAACTTCTCTTTTGTGTGTTTGTTTCGCTCCCAGTGAAGAGGTGCTTTGTAGTGGGTTCGATCTTACGGTGCTTGATCCCAGTGACAGAAAGGGAACGATATGTATGTATCGTTGCTACTAAGGATAAAACGATGGATTCTATCTCTACATAGATAGATCTTGTCTACATTATGTCATCGTTCTTATTGCATTACTCTATTTTTCCATGAACTTAATACACTAGATGCATGCTGGATAGCGGTCGATGTGTGGAGTAATACTAGTAGATGCAGGCAGGAGTCGGTCTACTAATCTTGGACGTGATGCCTATATAATGATCATTGCCTGGATATCATCATAATTATTTGAAGTTCTATCAATTGCCCAACAGTAATTTGTTCACCCACCGTTTGCTATTTTTCTCGAGAGAAGCCACTAGTGAAACCTACGGCCCCCGGGTCTTTCTTCTCATATATTTGCCTTTATGATCTACTTTTCTCTTGCTTTTATTTTCAGATCTATTAAACCAAAAATACAAAAATACCTAGCTGCATTTTATTTCTATTTAGTTTATTTGCGATCTATCTTTCAATCTACTACAAAATTATCCCACATCCGTTTGTCTATCTTGAAGCGACGTACCCCGAAAGGGATTGACAACCCCTTTAATACGTTGGGTTGCGAGGATTTGTTATCTGTGTGCAGGGGTTGTTTACATTGTGTTGCTTGGTTCTCCTACTGGTTCAATAACCTTGGTTTCATATCTAAGGGAAATACCTACCGCCGTTGTGTTGCATCATCCATTCCTCTTTGGGGAAATACCGACGTAGCTTCAAGCGACATCAGATGTGAATGTTGCGTACGAGTTGCGATAGCAAGCACTTTTGCATGCAATGCTAGAAGGTGGTGTTGGTGTTCTTCAAGCCGAACGACATGGTGATGTAGTAAAACGCCCCGAAGGGCATGATGAAGGACGTCTTCAGGGCGTCTGCCGGGTCCAGCTTGATCTGGTGGTAGCCCGAGTAAGCATCCAGGACGGACAGGAGCTCGCATCCAGCCGTGGAGTCGATCACTTGATCTATCTGCGGGAGGGCAAAAGGATCTTTGGGGCAGGCCTTGTTCAGGCCAGTGTAGTCTATGCACATGCGCCAGGTTTTGTTTTTCTTCAGGGCGAGGACCGGGTTGGCCAGCCACTCGGGGTGAAACACTTCCATGATGAAGCCGACTGCGAGCAGTCGGGCGACTTCTTCACCGATGGTTCTTCTCTTCTCCTCAGAAAAGCGACGTAGGGGTTGACGGACAGGCTTGGCATCCTTGCGGATGTGTAGTTTGTGCTCGGCGTACTCCCTCGGAACACCTGTCATGTCCTTTGGGGACCATGCAAAGATATCCCGATTCTCACGGAGGAAGTCGACGAGATCGCCTTCCTATTTGCTGCCGAGGCCGGTGCTCATGATAACGTACTCGCTGCAGCTGGGGTCATCCGGGTTGAGCGGGATCTTCTTGGTGTCCGTGGACAGCTGGAAGGAGACCTCACCAGCCGACTCCTTGGCCGGAGCCGACACGGCCGGCTGCTCGCCGGCTAGCGCCACAATCCGGTCGAGCTAGCGCCGCTCCTCGGCTATGACCAGCGATTCGGCTAGCTTGGCACCAGCTTGGGCACATTCCAGGGACTTCTTGTAGTCGCGGACAATAGTGATGCGCCCCTTGGGACCCGGCATCTTCATCTTCAAGTAGGCGTAGTGGGGAACCGCCATGAACTTGGCAAGCGCGGGCCGGCCCAGCAGCGTGTGGTAAGGGTTGGACAGGTCCACCACCTCGAACCAGATGGGCTCGCGCCAGAAGTGGTCGCTAGTGCTGAATAGGACGTCGGGCTGGATCCGGCCGATGGGGGAGCAGGAGAGGCCCGAAACGATGTCGTGGAACACCATACGGGTCGGCTCCAGCTGCTTGGCCTCGATGCCGAGCTTGGTCATGGTGTCGTGGTAGAGGATGTTGATGTTGCTGCCGCCATCGATGAGGACTCGCGAGAACTTGCAGGTGTGCTTCGCAACGACTATGGTGGGGTCGAGGACGAGGACGTATCTGCCCGGCGTAGGCATGATGGCCGGGTGGTCCTCCGGGTCCAGCTAACCGGGCGCTCCGACCAGTGCATGTACTCAGGCACGACCGGGATGATAGTGTTCACCTCTTGCCAGAGCAAGCGCTCGCTGCGCTTGTTGTTACCCATGCCGGTGAAGATGACGTAGCCTGCATTCTAGTTGGGGAAGACTTCTCGCGCATCGCGCCGGCCGCCGGGGGAAGAGGCGGCTGCCCTGCTCCCAGCGCTGGAGCAGGAGGCGGCGGGATGTCACCCCTCATGATGCACTTGGTGATGGCACACTGCCAGAGCGTGTGCGTGGATAGCCTTGCGTCACTGTGGTGCTTGCAGGGGGCATCGAGCATCTCCTCGAAGCTCATGATGGGCTACCAAGCGGTTTTGCCGCTTCGCGTACGCTTGCCGGCCGGCTCGGCCGCGGGTACCTGATCAGTGGTGGCGACAAGGCGGTTGTCGTAGCGGGGAGCCGGCTGCTCGACCTTACGCTTGTTGTTATGCTGGCGGCTAATCTCGCCAGCCGGCTTGGAGGGCGGTGCCGGCAACGCTTTGCCGGCCTCATCCAACACCACTTGGATCTTCATGGCGGAGTCGGCGTTGGCGTACTTGTCCGCCGTGACCATGAGCGCGGCCATGGTAGTCGGCTCGAAGCGCAGGAGCTTGTGCTTGAGCAAGGTGCCATCCCGGCAATCGCTCACAAAGTACTGGATGGCCTGAACCTCGTAGACCCCCTCGCAGCTATTCTGGAGCTCGGTCCAGAATGCAAGGTACTGACGGCCGGTCCCGTCCGGCCCCTGGACGTACATGGCGAGCTGGCTGGGACGGCCGGGTCGCTTGTAGGTGTCGGTGAAGTTGCGCACGAAGGCCTGCTCGAAGTTGAGCCATGTGTTGATGCTACTAGCCGGCAGGCTGTTCAACCACATCCAGGCTAAGCCCTGTAGCATGAGTAGGGCATAGCGCACGGCCATACGCCAGTTGCCGCCCGCGATTCTGATGGCGGTGGTGTAGTCGATGAGCCAGTCCTTCGGCTTGACGGTCCCGTTGTACTTGGGGGTGTCTCGGGGAAGCGTGAACCCCCTGTGGAAGGGCTCATCACAAATGAGTAGGCTGAAGCAAGATGGACCAACCGCGTTGTCCTCCTCCGACTTCAGGGAGAGGGTGAGTTCCTCGATGCAATGGCGAGCGTCGTTGTTGTCGATGTCGTGCGGGCCCAGCCGGCTCACGACCGGGTCGCGGGGAGCCGGGTCGGCTGGAGGCAGACGGCCTCGCCTGCTGGATGGCGGGGAGGGTCTTGCCGGCGCCGAACATATGGAGCCGGCTCATTGCCCAAGCCGTCGCCGGCCATCAGGGCGCGATCGCACAGGGTTCGGGTCTTCCCGGACTGGGCCACACTATGGTGCGGAGAAGACGCCGTGTTTTGCTGCTCGGGGTCCTTGGTGCGGCGCGAGACGGATGCCTTGGGGGCATCGAGGCGCTGTTACTGCGTGTTTGCAGCGGCGATAAGTGTATGCACTGCAGCCGCTCCTGTAGTTCCTCGCCCTGTAGGTCCTCCAGGCCTTCTGCGGCTGCCTCCGCGCCATGCATGTTCTTGACATGGTGCCCTAGACGGGCGGGACCACGCCCAACGCGTGGCCGATGGCGCCACCACGGGTTTGCACCTCGGCGACCCGGCTAGGCTCAGCCGCGGCCGGTGTGAAACCGTACGCGGTGTCGCTCCCATTGGGCTGACTCCAGCCGGTGCTGCGTGGCAGCAAGCGCCATGGCCTCGTCCAGCAGGCGCACACGCTCCTCATAGAGCCGGGTGTCAGTGTCAAAACCGGCGGATCTCGGGTAGGGGGTCCCGAACTGTGCGTCTAAGGCGGATGGTAACAGGAGGCGGGGGACACGATGTTTACCCAGGTTCAGGCCCTCTCGATGGAGGTAATACCCTACTTCCTGCTTGATTGATCTTGATGATATGAGTATTACAAGAGTTGATCTACCACGAGATCATAGAGGCTAAACCCTAGAAGCTAGCCTATGGTATGATTGTTGTTGTCCTACGGACTAAACCCTCCGGTTTATATAGGCACCGGAGGGGGCTAGGGTTACACAGAGTCGGTTACAAGGGGGGAGATCTACATATCCGTATTGCCAAGCTTGCCTTCCACGCCAAGGAGAGTCCCATCCGGACACGGGACGAAGTCTTCAATCTTGTATCTTCATAGTCCAACAGTCCGGCCAAATGATATAGTCCGGCTGTCCGAGGACCCCCTAATCCAGGACTCCCTCAGTAGCCCCTGAACCAGGCTTCAATGATGATGAGTCTGGCGCGCAGATTGTCTTCGGCATTGCAAGGCGGGTTCCTCCTCCGAATACTCCATAGAAGATTTTGAACACGAGGATAGTGTCCGGCTCTGCAAAACAAATTCCACATACCATCGTAGAGAGAATAATATTTCCACAAATCTAATCTGCTGACAGCTTTTCATAACGTGACGTAATGCCGTGGTCTGGTCATGACGAACCATTTTTCCGAGCCTGCCACTGCACGTGTTGCGAGGCGGTTTTATTGGCAAGTGCTGTCGAAGCAGAGATCGTGTCCCTCTTTTCACGGGATTCTCATCAATACGGGTGTGGGTAACCCAATTGGGCCTGTTGGTATGACTCCTCGATTTTAGGCAGGTTCCAAATGGCTATGTGGAGGACGCTTGATATTCACCCTCTTTATAAAGGGGCCAAGGCCTGTCCTTTTCTTCTCGCACTCAATCGAATCCTTTCCCCACCTCGAGTTCCAACACCCAAGGCTCAGGCTAGGCGCTTCGGACCTTCAGTCATGTCTGGATCCAACCTTCAAGGTCGGTGGATGCCCTCCTCTGTCATAGAGGAGGACATCAAGAAGCTAAGAGAAGCCAGGTATCTGACCGCCGAAATCTCGCACAGGCTGCCTGCTCGAGGGCAGGTCATCCCCACTCCCGAACCCAACGAGACTGTCGTATTCATTTCCCACTTCCTCTGAGGGCTAGGCTTTAGTCTTGATCCCTTTTTCCGAGGGCTTATGTTCTACTACGGGCTCGATTTCCATGATCTGGCTCCGGATTCCATCCTTCACATCTCGTCGTTCATCGTCGTGTGTGAAGCCTTCCTTCGCATCACCCCACACTTCGTCTTATGGCTAAAGACCTTCAATGTGAAGCCGAAGATGATTGAGGGGCGACACGCAGAGTGCGGAGGCGCCATAATAAACAACAGCGCCGATGCTCCATGGCCAAAGGGTTCCTTCCCGGAGACATCCAAGTTATGGCAGCGGGAGTGGTTTTACATCACCGCTCCCCGAAGCGCTAAGTGGGCAGCTGCCCCCACCTTCCGTCCGGGGCCCCCGCCACAATTGGCGTCATGGGTCAACAAAGGGCTGGACTGGGGGCCAGCTAATGATGTGCCGACGTTGCAGAGCCACATCCGAGATCTCTTCAAGGGAGATGTCAGCCTTGTCAAGGTAATGCAAGTCATGCTAGTTCGTCGGGTCCTGCCATGCCAACGTCGACCTCTTCGTATGTGGGAGTTCAACCCGGAAGGATCGCGAACTATTCAGCAATTCTTCGGCGCGACGCTCGAAGAGATGTATGGATTGTTCTTCGGATCACAAATAAAGTGTCCGGACACCACCGAGGATGCGGGTCTGAACTGCAATCGTCCAGACACCCAAGTAAGTAATCCCGCGGCCGAACACGTTGTCTTTTAATTTACCACAACATCATTCTGAAAAGTCGCCTTTTGACCAGGACTGGATAAAAAAGGCGAAGATGATCAGGTGTTCGGCCCCCCTTCCCGAAGGCTCACCGGATCCTGTACTAGCCAGGATGCTTGAGCTTGCGCCTTATCAAGCGCCATCAGGGGAAGATAAAGGGAGGAACAAAGAAGCCGAAAGCGAGCCTCACTCATTATTCATCCAAACCGGGGGAATTAGTGCCTCCGCGAAGGAGGATAACCGGGGAGAAGAATCTAAAATTCCCTCTCCCCAAGGAAGGAAGAGGGCCGCCTCTGAAGACTTGGAAACAATGGTTTTCAAACGAGGGAAGAAACCTTTGTCAGAGGGCCCTACCCCGGAGGGCATCCTTACCGCACAGTACCCGCAAGGGGACCAGCCCTCCACCGAGCTGTAAGTAAACAAAAGTACTTTATAGTAAATATACCCTGCTTCATTTCTGAGAACAATAACCGAGACGTATGTCTTGTAGTTCGGATCGTAGCCCTTCTCGATAGAGTTCGTCTTCGGGGGATCTTCTTCCGGAGATGATGGAGAGCAAAACGCCTCCCCATGCCTCCCCGCCTCGTGAAGCGGGCGACCCTGAGGTGTCGTCCCGGAGGATTTCTCCTGATCCGCCAAGGCCAGAGGGTAACCCTTCGGCCACCCGAAGTCCGGAGTATTCGGCTCCTAAGGAGAGCAACAGAAAGAGTCTGGGACTGTCCGGTGCGTGACCAGACGCACTGATGAATCTTCTGGAGCAAGCGGCTATCTCAGAAGCGCATCGTACGTTAATGGGTACTGTGGTTGAGAGGATTTCATCCGCCGAAAGCGGGTTGCATGAAGCTTTTATGAGCCTGCTGAGAGGCTTTGAGGTACGCAAAGTAATATATATTTTTTGATGGTACCGCACACGCTAGGTGTGCCCTATGCAGATAGTAGCCCCTGAGACTCTGGTTGCTGTCGAAAAAGACGGCAAATAGAGGATCATAGTCCCAGGTAATAACCGTGCTGCTTTCACGTGCAGGCTGCTGAGGGTCCGGTGGCTAGCCGGACTGGTGAGTTTGCCGAACTGAAGCGGCAACTTGATGCGGCAGATGCCGACATCGTGCTTGTAAACAAGCGGCTTGACGAGGCACAGGGTATGTATTCTCCTATGATCAACACATATTAAGAGGAGCATGATGCTAGTATCTGTAATATGTTGTGACTGCAGATGGAGCTGTCGCCGTGGAGACCCTTCGGGTGGAACTTGCCCGGGCCAAGGAACAAGCTAGGAAGAGTGATGCGGCCGCCCTAAAGGCGGTCGAAGAGCTAAGAGCCGAACAGGCTGCGCATTGCCAGAGCAAAGAGAAAATAGCCAAGATGGCTGTTGAGCTGAAAGATGCCGCCGACCGTTATGAGCTTCTTGAAAAGGAAAGCCACACGAAGACGGCGGACCTGGAGAAAGCCACGGTAACAGCCAAGGAAGCCCGCTCTAAAATCAGAGCGGCGAAGGAGGAGCTACGTCAAGCCGGAAATATCACGGCTGGGAAGCCCTTTTTGTTGCGGACGAAGTTCGGAGATCCCAAGTATGCCCTTCTGGATCAATTATGGAGTTCTGCGGATGCGTACCTGGATTTGGCAGCAAGTGCTGCTGATGCGACCAAGTTTTTCGAAGGTCAAAAAGATCACGAAGTGGAAAAGTTGTTCTGGTCGCAGTTCAATGCTCCGGCGCGTCCGCTGTTGTTAAATGAGCAAATGGCCGAGTGGGCCGAGCTCCATAGATTGTCTGGGCTCGCCATGAGGTCTGTTGTGGATCATCTTTGGTCGGAAGGACCAAGGCCAAATAGTTATTTTGGCTTAGTGCAACGATTCCTTGGTGCTGTGCCGCATATCGACGCTGTGAAGAGGTCGGCGTGCATAGAGGGTGCGCGGATGGCTCTCGCCCGTGTCAAGACATACTGGGCAGAGATGGAGGCCACCGCTATTGCAACCCAGAGTTCGGCCGTAGGCCGGGTATCGGCCGACCACTATTTTGAAGCCGTCTTAGAAGGCGCTCGTTTAATAGAGGCTCAGTGCTCGAAGAGTATCATGTTCTAGTGACATGTATCCCAATTGTAAGAACAATGTTATTTGAATTATAAAGGTTGTGTTTATACTTTTGCCTGAAAGTATTATTATGCCTCCTGTTCGGTCGTTTATGTATGTATATATATATATCCTGAAAGTTTGCAGTCGTCGGCTTCAGCCCCCACGCATATAATGTGGGGGTGTTCGCAAAAGCGCATCTTCACACTTGATCCAACGTCTTGGTCCATTAAGGAGGTGGTAGCGCGGCAAACGAGGCAATCTTACTATATTGCTTTAACACTTTCACTTAACCATAGGAGTTTGACAGTGGGGCTACTATATAGCCCCTGGTATTTCCGTGGCTATCCGAATACGGTGCGCGTACGTACATGACTGGGAAAACCGGTCCTTCGTTGAGGAATCCCGAAAATTCCGATGAGTCATCGAGGGGTTGACCAGTCTCACGCTTTATCATGACAGTCAGCTTTCGGCTTTCTCTACTGAGGTGCTCATCCGGATGAACCAGGGCACAATCACAGTAGTTCTCCCGGTGCCACCTTAGCCGATAGAGCGGAACGTAAGGTAGCAAAACACGGGAGCTGGGCAAACCCAACATTTGACCAAAGACATGATTCGGAGCTGATGCATATAAGGCCAAACTCGCGACGCCGAACACTCCCTAAGGTATTCGGTCTTTACAACATATACCGGGCTGAGTAACGCCCTTGATAATGAACCCCGAGTGTCCAGGTACGTGCATTATTCTGACGTGGCGAAATGCCAATAACGTCAGCATCCCTCTCGGTTATGCTGAGTATCCGGAGGATGTGAAGCAACAAGAGACAGTAAAAACGGTTTACACAGGATCTTAATCTAAAAAGAAACCTTTGAGCGGGGCCCTGCTGCATGTCTGCGCCAGTGTCTCCGTTGTGCCGTATCCTGGAAGGGTGTAGCATGATTGTCATCTGTAAAAGAGAAGAACTTAGGTGAAAGTTGTCGTGCGAAAAATTGGTTATTCTTTAATAAACCATTAAAATTCAAGATAAGTAAGGTCGAGCCGAACTGTAGTCCTTTGTACACGCGGGGAGCCCCTGGTACCGCCTATGGGGGTATTTCCATCAAACCAATCTCAGGTTTATCTAAGCTGTTACAGCTAGTGATGCGCCGGACTCGTCTAGCCGTGTCTGCGGTCTTGACGACCGATCATTTATTCTGGTTGGAGAAGCCGTTTAGTGCTCAGCTGCTAAAGCTGCCGCACATTCTTCCGCGCGTAAGGAATGCTCAGTGTTTCCGCTAACTGTGATGATGTCGCGTGGACTGGGCATCTTGAGCTTAAGATAAGCATAATGCGGTACTGCATTAAAACGAGCAAAGGCCGTTCTTCCGAGTAGTGCTTGATAGCCGCTTTGGAATGGAGCGATGTCGAAGGTTAATTTTTCACTTCGGAAGTTGTCGGGGGAACCGAATACAACCTCTAGTACGAGAGAGCCCGTGCAGCTGGCCTCTAGGCCTGGTATTACTCCTTTAAAGGTGGTATTGCTTTGGCTAATTCTCGTCGGGCCTATCCCCATTTTGCAGACTGTGTCCTGATATATCAGATTAAGACTACTGCCGCCGTCCATGAGGACTTGGGTGAGATGGTATCTGTCGATAATTGGGTCTAGCACCAAGGCAGCCAATCCTCCGTGCCGGATACTTGTCAAGTGATCCCTGCGATCAAAAGTGATCGGGCAGGCCGACCAAGGGTTGGACTTAGGGGTGACAGGCTCTACGGCGCGTATGTCTCGGAGTGCGTGTTTGCTTCTTCTTTTTGTTACGTGAATCATGTTCACTGTTTTGACCTCTGTTGGGAATTTTTTCTGTCCCCCAGTGCTTTGCTGGCGAGGCTCATCCTCGTCTTCACTTGGTGTATCCCTCCCCTTGTGTTCGGCGTTTAACTTGCCAGCCTGCTTGAAGACCCAGCATTCTCTGTGGGTGTGATTTGCAGGTTTATCGGAGGTGCCATGAATCTAACATAATTTGTCTAGAATCTTGTTTAGGCTGGACGGTCCATCTATGTTGCCTTTGAAAGGCTTTTTCTGCTGACCGGGTTGAGAGCCCCTAAATCCGGCGTTTACTGCCGTGTTGTCTGGGCTGTCTTCGCTATTTCGACGCTTGCTTTTACTGCGTCGTGGTTTTCCATTACCATCCTGACTTCAGATGTGCCTGGGTCGCTGGTGCTACTACGAGCCAGCCAGCTATCTTCGCCCGCGCAAAAGCGGGTCATGAGGCTTGTTAGGGCTGCCATTGTTCTTGGCTTTTCCTGGCCGAGGTGTCTGGCGAGCCATTCGTCTCGAACGCTGTGTTTGAAAGCTGCTAAGGCTTCGGCGTCCGGGCAGTCAATGATTTGATTCTTCTTAGTGAGAAATCTGTTCCAAAGCTTTCGGGCTGACTCTCCGGGCTGTTGAATTATATGACTTAAATTGTCTGCATCCGGAGGTCGGACATATGTCCCTTGAAAGTTAGCCCTAAAAGCATCCTCAAGCTCCTCCCAACTTCCATTGAATTTTCGGGGAGGCTCTTCAGCCAGTGCCAAGCTGGTCCTTTCAACTTGAGGGGCAAGTATTTGATGGCGTGGAGATCGTCTCCGCGAGCCATATGGATGTGGAGGATGAAGTCCTCAATCCAGACCCCAGGGTCTGTCGTTCCGTCGTACGCCTCTATGTTCACGGGTTTGAATCCCTTTGGAAATTTGTGGTCCAGCACCTCATCGGTGAAACATAGGGGGTGCGCGGCACCCCTGTATTTGGATGTGTCATGGCGTTCTGACGGTTGTAGTGTTCGGTTTTGATTATGCGTTGGAGCGTGCTTCCTAGATCCGTAGATGGATCTGGTCACGCCGGCCTTTTGATGCAAGTCCACGCTTGGATCGTGTGCTGACTTATGTGCGGCCTCGTTAGCCGCCCTATCGCGGCCACGAGGTGGTCGATCCGACCGGTCGGCCATTTTATTTTTCGACTGTGTGGGCTCTAAGGCCTCATCATCGAATTCAGGCAAGAGCTTGCGCTTTGGGTAGCTCTTTGTGTGGTGACTGCCACCATACTTTTCTTCAGTGTCAAGCACTTTGTTCCATCTACTATTGAGCGTATTCTGCGCGGCCTTAAGCCTTTGCTTTTGCTTCTTCAGACTCTTCGTGGTGGCAATAAGCCTTCTACGGAGGTTTTCTTGTTCCGAGTGCCTTTCCGAGATGATGTGTGCATCATCGTCCGGACTGTTTTCCTCTCTGGAGAGAGGTTGATGAGCCTTATCCTCGGCGTCGCCTTGATCAGACAGCGGCTCCGTACTATGTTCGCCGTCTGTTGGTCCATCATGTTCTGTCGCTGGGTCAATGTAGTCATCGTTTCCTCTAGAGTCGACCGGGGTGTTATTTTTTCTTGCGCTGTTATCCCTGTTCTTGCCGAGGCGGGATTTGGAGCGGCGCTACGCCGTCGCTTTGATTGCTTCTCGAGGGAGCTATCCTTCGCTGCATCCTTCCGTTCCTCGTCATTGTTTTCTTTGGGTGTATCCACCATATATATATCGTGTGATGAAGTGGTTGTCCAGCGCCCTGTGGGCGGTGGTTCCTGTTCCTCTCCTGCATCGTCGTCCATACCGTCGATGTCTTCAGAGTCGAAATCGAGCATGTCGGTTAAATCGTCGACAGTGGCTATTAAGTGGGTGGTGGGTGGGGAACGAATTTCTTCGTCGTCCGCTTCCCATTCTAGCTGGACATAGTTCGGCCAAGGGTCTCCTGGCAAGGAGAGAGACCTCAATGAGTTTAGCACGTCGCCCAGTGGTGAGTGCTGAAAGATATCCATGGAGAAAAACTCCATGATCGGTGCCCAATCAGATTCGATAGGCACGGACACAAGCGGTTCGGAGCCCACGGCCGGGGAAGAATCCAACAGTTCGGCAACACGGGTCTCGTAGGGGGTGAAGTCAGTATTCGGCTCTATCACCACTGAGTGTGTGGCCTTCGTGGCGGGGTCCATCCACCCATCCTCAAATGGCGCAATTTGTTCCGGATTGAGGGCCGGAGTAGTTGCAGGTGTGATCTCCCAAACACTGACCGACGGCAGAGCTAAGTCATGCTCATCGTGATTGTGCGGCGCACCTGACATGGGCAAGAATCCGTCGAAGATCAAGTCTCCGCGGATGTCGGCAGTATAGTTCAAGTTTCCAAACCTGACCTGATGGCCAGGGGCGTAGCTCTCAATCTGCTCCAGATGGCCAAGCGAGTTGGCCCGCAGTACGAAGCCGCCGAATATGAAGATCTGTCCAGGGAGGAGAACCTCACCCTGGATCGCATCGTTGCCGATGATCAATGGAGCCATCTAGCCTTACGGTGACGGCACAGTGGAACTCTCAATGAAAGCACCAATTTCGGTGTCAAAACCGGCGGATCTCGGGTAGGGGGTCCCGAACTGTGTGTCTAAGGCGGATGGTAACAGGAGGCGGGGGACACGATGTTTACCCAGGTTCGGGCCCTCTCGATGGAGGTAATACCCTACTTCCTGCTTGATTGATCTTGATGATATGAGTATTACAAGAGTTGATCTACCACGAGATCGTAGAGGCTAAACCCTAGAAGCTAGCCTATGGTATGATTGTTGTTGTCCTATGGACTAAACCCTCCGGTTTATATAGGCACCGGAGGGGGCTAGGGTTACACAGAGTCGGTTACAAGGGAGGAGATCTACATATCCGTATTGCCAAGCTTGCCTTCCACACCAAGGAGAGTCCCATCCGGACACGGGACGAAGTCTTCAATCTTGTATCTTCATAGTCCAACAGTCCGGCCAAAGGATATAGTCCGGCTGTCCGAGGACCCCCTAATCCAGGACTCCCTCACCGGGCCCTAGCTTGGGTAGCATCAACTTTGGTGGTGATGGGGATGCTGAGCTTGTGCAGCGTAGTGAGCAGCGGGTCGACTGTGCTGGCGCGAGCGGCTGCGGCTGCGGCCTTGGCTACGGCGGCCTTCCTCGCGGCACTATACGAAGTGGAGCCAGAATCCGTGATTAGCACCTCCATGCGGGTGCAGAGGTCCACCACATCGCTAGAGATGTCGTCACCAAGGGGGACGAGCGAGTCGATGATGTCGAGCACCTCGCTGGGTACTCGCCAGGGGCGAGCATGGTGAAGACGTGCGGCGCGTTGAAGGGGACGACGGATGAGCCAGCGAGGCCGGTCGGCACCACTGTCGGTGTTAAAACCGGTGGATCTCGGGTAGGGGGTCCCGAACTGTGCGTCTAAGGTCGATGGTAACAGGAGATAGGGGGCACAATGTTTACCCAGGTTCGGGCCCTCTCTATGGAGGTAATACCCTACTTCCTGCTTGATTGATCTTGATGAATATGGGTATTACAAGAGTTGATCTACCACGAGATCGTAATGGCTAAACCCTAAAATCCTAGCCTATATGACTATGGTTGTAAACCTCCCCCTCCGGACTAAGTCTTCCGGTTTATATAGACACCGGGAGGATCTAGGGTTACACAAGGTCGGTTACAAAGAAAGGAATCTACGTATTTGGTCGCCAAGCTTGCCTTCCACGCCAAGGAGAGTCCCATCCGGACACGGGCACAGTCGACGGTCTTCGTATCTTCATAGCCCATCAGTCCGGCCCATGGCTAATAGGCCGGACGCCCGAGGACCCCTTAGTCCAGGACTCCCTCAGTAGCCCCCGAACCAGTCTTCAATGACGAGGTGTTCGGCGTATAGATTGTCTTCGGCATTGCAAGGCGGGTTCCTCTCCTGATGACTTCGAAGTGATGTATCCGTCCTTCCATTTAATATCGTACCCCTCGGCTTCTGTGTATCAACAACTTTTGCTCCCACGTGTCAAGCGAATGCGAGAGGTCAGGGTGTTTTTTGCACATAACACCCCAGCCATGCGAAAAAGAGCGCCTATAAAGAGATTGGATCTCAGATCCATTCGGCACCACGCGGAAAAAAATCCTCAGAGACTGCTAGGAAAGACCACTCCAACATGGCTAGCGTTCCCAGCTCCTTCTCCCATTTCCGCGGCCTAGAAAAAGGCGAGTGGGAGAGGTGCTCTGTTCCTTATAATCAGCTGGAGAAGCTGTAGACGCAGGGGTTTCTTCCCCCCGTGGATCTGGTCCCTGTCTGAGCAGGGTTAACCTCCTTCAATGGTGAGGCCCAGGCGGAGGATTTCCCCAATCCATCCGAGGGGGAACGAGTGTGTCTCGTTCCCTACCTGCTAAGAGGCGTCGGGTTCCCGATTCATCCGTTCCTCAGGGGGCTTCTGGAGTACTACGGCCTCCAACTGCACAACTTCATGCCGGCCTCCATTCTGCATATTGCGGGCTATGTTGCCCTTTGCGAGCTATTCCTAGGTTGTGAGGCCCACTTCGAACTGTGGAGAAGGCTATTCTGCCTTGTCCCACGTAATCATGAAGGATCAATATTTGAAGTGGGCGGAGCTAAAATATGGCGCATTGCCGAGACCGGATACCTATCCGTCACACCAAAGAAGGCATCCGAAGAGTAGCCTTCCGAGTGGTTCTACATCGAGGATGTCGTACTTCCCGACCCAGTCCGGAGAGGTCTCCCCGAGTTCACAAGTGTTCCTTTGAAGAAACGCCACAACTGGCGCCCTCGGAGCCTCGAGGAGGAAGATAGTGCGGAAGTTTGCCAACTCTTGAGCAAGATTAGGATGCTCGCCCAGTCCGGATATACGATAGTCGAAGTAATGGCGACCTCCATAGTGCGGGGGGTCCAGCCACTCCAATACAGAGGACTTCCCATGTGGAACTACAATGGGGAAGATGACGCCTCCCGCCGGCAGGAAAGGTCCGGACACCCCTGCCGCCCTAGCCAAAATATTGGCCGAACTGTTAAGGGGGAGGAAGAGGAGTTCCTGTGCATCAAGCACAGAGAAGGATATTCTATGTACAGTCCTCCTAGCTGGGTAAGCCCCCAACTCTTCTGCTCTACTCATTCCACTCCCTGAGCTTCATTCAATGAATATTAACCCGTCCGTTTATAACAGCACTGGTGAAAGATTTCCGAGGGGCTTCATAGCCCCGCCCCACAGCCCGAGGGCCACAATCGGGACCTTGACCCCGGATTCGAAGAGGATCCGGATATATTTGTGGTGCTCGAGAATGGGGTGTTTTACCAAACGAGCTATGACGGCACAGAAGTGGCCATCATCACCGACTATCCCAGTCTTCTCCCCGCTTCACACGTAAGTAATCAAGAGACACCTTGTACAAAAGAGCTCTCACATCCTACCTCACCCTCCGCATCATCCTGTGCTCAAAAGGGGAGGCGTTCGGCGTGCCATGCTGCCCCGAGGGTATCTCCGAAGAGGGTGGTCCCTACGCTGGGCCAGCCTTCGAAGAGGAAGGCAAGCAAAGAGACGGTCGAGCCTTCATCAAAGAGGTATAGATTCGGAAACACGTTTCTGTAGTGGTCGCATCCAACTGTGACTTTTATGTTCGCCCTGTATCAGGAAGAGGGTTTGCCGGACTATGTCCGGAGATCCTGCCCGTCGCACTCCCAACACCCGGGATCCGGTCCAAGTCGAGGAGACGAGGGTTGATAGGGGAGCGGCGTCGGACTGTCCGTCGGATGAGGGCTCGGAAGATATGTCCGTCACCAACTCGGAAGTGGAAAGCGCCATGAATCATCGGTGCCGGAGGGCCGTTTTATGGGATACTCGCTTCTCAAAAGAAGCGTTCAGTGCCTTCAGCTCAGCTGATGCGTACATCCGGGCTGCTCGGGATGGTCTTAGCAGGGCCACGGAGCAGCATTTAAAAGACGTACAAGTAAGTTTAATTTGTCCGAATATGGTAACCATATGCCAGTAGCCCCCGAGACTTGAAGCAGTTGGTACAAGTGATTTAAGGATCGATGTATACCCAGGTTCTGTCGGAGAAGCACGGTCTGCTAGCCCAAGAGCTGGAACAATGTCGGAAATAGCTAACTGCAGCAACCACCGAACTTCCAATAAGGTGTTGTCTGGTGATATTCCCCTCCATCGAGAAACAATAATGGTGTACTAGCTTGTGCTAATACTGTTCCTTATCCTAACAGGATCGTCCAACCAATTGGAAGTGAAGCTAAAAGCCGCCCAAACGGGCGAGAAAGAGGCGAAGAAGCTACACGCTGCAGGCGAGCGCGTTCTGACCTGAGTCGGAGAGGAGAAAAACAAGCTCCAGGATCAAAACATCCAGCTGGGCGAGGAACTGAAAGATGTGCGGGCCCAGCTGGCCGACTCCGTGAAGGAGAATAAAAGGCTGCGAGGCGGCATATTCAGTATGCGGCCGAACTTACCTTATAATAGTTCGGTGATGAAAGGAACTGATAGAGTTGTGTTTGCAGGTATGCTGACAGGCCGTCCCGAAGAGGAGATGTCCGGATTGTCGGACGATCTGCTGCAAGGGCTGTTGCAAATGCACGAGCAAGCTCGGCAGGCCATGCGGAGTGTTGCCAAGGCCTTATGGCCATCCGCCTCCCCTCCGGGAAGTATGGAGGAGCTTGTGGAGCTATTCAAGGGAGCGCAGCGACGTATCCGATTATGGAAATATCGGCCTGCCAGGAGGGTGCGCGAGAGGCCTAGGCCATGGTGAAAACACGGTATACCAAGCTTGATCCGAATCACATGGCCCGTGTCGGACCTTTAGGGTCAGATGGGAAAGAAGTGCCCGTTAATTTGGTATATGACCAGGTAGCAGTAGCTTCCAAATATTCCCAACAGGATTGTAAGTTAGACAGCCTATTGGATGGTATAGAGGAGGAAATTTATGAGTCTAAGTGACTATGTACTTTCCTTGATGTATGTAACTCCTAGCTGAATTGTAAAACGATTGTCATGGCAGACCTTTTCGCTTCGACCTCGGGACCCGAAGGTGCGGAGTGTTTCCGAATACTAGTGCGGCCGAATAGACTGGGGTATGCATGGAAACCAGGCGTAGGGGTCATAGTTGCTTGAACAGACAAGTTGTATCCGGCTAGTTATGTTATATTACATTAAAGTTGTAAGAAACATCTTCCAGAGAGAATAGTTCCGTTAAGGGTTCCTTTCCCTGGGTGTGCATGCGGTAATGTGCATGTCTAAAGTGTGATTGAAAAATCGCAGTGTATGTAACTTCTGGGGGTTCACAATGGAGTGAATGCGAAGAAAAAACATCTTTAGTCCGCCGACCGAATATTCCCTTAAGAATGCTAGCTTTCGGCTTCACCCAGTCTGAGGTACACATCCGGATGACCCGGCAGTAACAATCGCAGAGGTGCTCCCTTTATGCCCTAGCCGAACTAACGGGAACGTAGGGCATAAGCACAGGAGCCAGGCAACCCAGCTTGCCCAAAACTTAAGTCATATCGATGCATATAATGGCGAAGAAAAGGTACATATGGGAAAAACGCATATGTGATGAGCTTGATGCTCGGAGAATAGTAGCAAACTTCTGTACAAGAAGCCCCCAGGTATAATGGACGTACGTATTTGAAGATGTGTGCGTCAGGGGTGCGCGGTCTAACCGCACGAAAGCTTTAAGGCTAAAGAGAAAAACGAAAAGAGAGAAAAGGTGAAGGAGACAACAGGGGGAAGGGGACGAACAAAGAGTTCGGCTCTAGGCGTAGAATCTTCGGAGTCTGGCCGCGTTCCAGGGGTTCGGCTCCAGGCGATTGTCTGACGCATTACGTAGGTGGTACGCTCCTCCAATGAGAACTTCGTCTATGATGAAGGGACCCTCCCACTTGGGCTTGAGTTTGTCCTTTTTCTTCTCCGGCAGGCGTAGAACAAGTTCGCCAACGTTATAGGTCTTGGCCCGCACTTCTCTGCTTTGATACCTGCGAGCCTGCTGTTGATGAAATGCGGAATGGGCTTTTGCGATGTCGCGCTCCTCCTCCAGGACATCTAAGTTGTCCTGCCGATCAAGCTCGGCCTCTCTCTCTCTTCGTACATGCGCACTCGAGGTGAGCCATGAATAATGTCGCGGGGTAACACTGCCTCTGCGCCGTACACCATGAAGAAAGGTGTGTGTCCGGTAGTGCGATTGGGCGTGGTCCGCAGCCCCCAGAGTACGGAGTCGAGCTCCTCAACCCAATGCTTGTCTAATTCTTTCAAAGACCGCACTAGTCTAGGCTTGATGCCGCTCATAATAAGACCATTGGCTCGTTCGACTTGACCGTTTGTCTGCGGATGATAGACAGAGGCGTAATCGAGCTTGATGCCCAGATTAGCGCACCATGTTTTCACTTCGTCGGCTGTGAAGTTAGAGCCGTTATCAGTGATGATGCTGTGTGGAATACCATAGCGGTGTACGACGCCGGATATGAATTCTATCACCGGTCTGGACTCGGCCGTTTTAACTGGTTTGGCCTCTATCCATTTAGTGAATTTATCCACCATGACCAGCAGATATTTTTTCTTATGGCTTCCTCCTTGAAGGGGTCCAACCATATCCAGTCCCCAGACCGCAAAAGGCCAAGTGATGGGGATTGTTTGTAGGGCAGTGGGGGGCATATGGCTTTGGTTGGCGAAGAGTTGGCATTCGACGCAACGTTGGACAAGGTCCTGTGCATCTGCTCAGGCCGTCGGCCAATAAAACCTTGTACGGAAGGCCTTGCTAACAAGGGCCCGAGCTGCGGTGTGGTGCCCGCCGAGACCGGCATGAACCTCAGCTAGGAGCTGCCACCCCTCCTCCTCGGAGATACATCTTTGAAGGACTCCGGTAGCGCTTTTCTTATAGAGCTCTCCGTTGTGAACCTTGTAGGCCTTCGAACGCCGGACAATGCGGCGGGCCTCATTCTGATCCTCAGGAAGTTCCTTCCTATTAAGGTAGGCCAAGAAGGGTTCGGTCCATGGGGCAATGACTGCCATAATGAGATGGTCCGACGGTGTTATTTCGGTGGCTGAGCCCCCGATGATATCGGTGTGTTCAGAATCTGGGGTTGTGTTCGGATCCGGACTAGTGTTGCCGCTTTCCCCCTGCCACACCACTGATGGCTTAAAAAGCCTTTCCAGAAAGATGTTGGGTGGGACGGGGTCGCGCTTGGCGCCGATACGAGCAAGAACGTCCACCGCTTGATTACTTTCCCGGGCCACATGATGGAACTCGAGTCCCTCAAACCGAGCCGACATTTTTAGGATGGCATTACGATAGGCCGCCATCTTCGGATCTTTGGCATCGAAGTCTCCATTTATTTGAGATATCGCAAGGTTTGAGTCCCCGCACACTTCCAGGCGCTGTATGCCCATGGAGACAGCCATCCGGAGACCATGCAATAAGGTCTCGTATTCGGCTGCGTTATTGGAGTCTGTATATAGTATTTGGAGTACGTACTGAACGACGTCTCCAGTGGGGGACGTTAAAACGACTCCCGCTCCTAGCCCTGCCAGCATTTTGGAGCCATCAAAATACATAACCCAATTGGAATATGTGTCGTACTCTTTAGGGAGTTCGGCCTCTGTCCATTCGGTGACGAAGTTAGCCAGTACTTGGGATTTAATAGCTCGACGTGGTTTGTATGTAATGTCAAATGGAAGGAGCTCGATGGCCCATTTGGCAATCCGGCCCATGGCATCGCGGTTGTTTATTATGTCGTTGAGTGGTACTTCGGAAGCCACCGTGATCGAACACTCCTGGAAGTAGTGTCATAGCTTTTGGGATGCCATGAAGACCGCGTATGCTATCTTTTGATAGTGGGGGTACCGGGATTTGCATGGTGTAAGGATAGTGGATACGTAGTATACTGGCTTCTTAAGCGGGAATTTGTGTCCGTCCTGTTCTCGTTCAACGACGAGCATGTCGCTCACCACCTGATGTGTTGCCGATATGTAAAGTAACATAGGTTCGCCGACGTTCGGCGCGGCCAGGATTGGGTTGTGCTAGAAGGGTTTTTATTTCCTCCAGTCCGGTTGTTGCCGCGTCCGTCCACTCGAAGTGATCGGTTCACCGTAGAAGGCGATAGAGTGGCAGTGCCTTTTCTCCCAATCTGGAGATAAAGCGGCTTAGAGCTGCCACGCAACCCGCGAGTTTTTGGACTTGTTTAAGGTCTGTTGGCGTAGCCAATTGTGACAGAGCTCGGATTTTGGCTGGATTTGCTTCAATTCCTCTATTGGAAACGATGAAGCCCAGCAGCTTTCCTGCGGGGACACCAAAAACACACTTTTTTGGATTGAGCTTAATGTCATATGCGCGGAGGTTGTCAAATGTGAGACGTAGGTCGTCTATTAGTGTTTCGACGTGCCTTGTCTTGATTACGACGTCGTCCACATAAGCTTCAACTGTCTTTCCGATCTATTTCTCCAGGCATGTTTGGATCATGCGTTGGTAGGTGGCGCCGGCGTTCTTGAGCCCGGAGGGCATGGTGTTGAAGCAGAATGGTCCATATGGGGTGATGAATGCTGTTGCAGCTTGATCGGACTCTTTCATTTTGATTTGATGGTATCCGGAATATGCGTCGAGGAAACACAATGAGTCATGTCCTGCGGTAGCATCAATGATTTGATCAATGCGGGGGAGGGGGAAGGGATCCTTAGGGCAAGCCTTATTGAGGTCTTTAAAATCGACGCACAGGCGCCAGGATTTATCCTTCTTTGGTACCATCACCAGGTTTGCCAGCCAGTCCAGATGCTTTATTTCTCTAATGAATCCGGCCTCAATTAGCTTTGCTAGCTCCTCCCCCATAGCTTGGCGTTTGGGTTAGGAAAAACGCCACAGTGTTTGTTTGACTGGTTTGTATCCCTTTAATATGTTGAGGCTGTGTTCGGCCAGCTTGCGCGGGATTCCTGGCATGTCAGAAGGGTGCCAGGCGAATATATCCCAGTTTTCGCAAAGAAAATCCTGTAGCGCGGCGTCGACCGTTGGGTCTAGTTGTGCCCCAATAGATGTTGTCTTCTTGGGGTCCATTGGATGGACCTGGAATTTGACTATTTCTTCCGCTGGCTTGAAGGAGGTGGATTTGGGGCGTTTGTCTAAGATCACATCGTCCCTGTCCACCGTGGAGCGCAGTGCGGTTAATTCTTCGGCCGTGAGGGCTTCAGATAATGCTTCAAGGGCCAGGGATGCGGTTTTATTTTCGGCGCGGAGTGCTATGTCTAGATCACTGGCGAGAGTGATTATGCCATTGGGCCCGGGCATCTTAAGCTTCATGTACCTGTAATGAGGTACAGCTTGGAAGCTTGTAAATGCGTCTCGCCCCAAGAGGGCGTGATATCCGTTGTTGAAAGGGGCCACTTGGAAAGTTATTTCTTCGGACCGATAATTCTCCGGCGTGCCGAATACCACGTCGAGTGTTATTTTTCCCGCGCACCGCGCCTCCCGACTGGGAATGATTCCTCGAAAGGTCGTGCTGCTTTGCTCGATGCGGCTCCTGTCTATTTCCATTTTGTGGAGTGTGTCTTCATAGATGAGGTTTAGTCCGCTGCCGCCGTCCATGAGAACCTTGGTGAGCCAAAAGCCGTCCACGATTGGACTGAGGACCAAGGCGGCTGGTGCTCGGACTGTCCTGTATTTTGGTTCGTCACCGGCATTGAAAGTTATAGCCGTGTCGTTCCAAGGGTTTATTGCTGCTATTTGACAGACTTCGGCGAGTCCGTGGAGTGCCCTTTTGCGCCTATTGTTTGAGGCGAATGTCTCGAAGACCGTCAGTACTTTGGGGTCATCGTCTTCTAGGGGTGTTGTTCTGGGGTATTCTTGGTGAGGATACCCTCGCCGCTCTTGGCCACTTGCTGGAGTATCCAACATGCTCTAAGGCTATGTGTTTGGATCCAATTTTGAACCCTGACCCAATTTTGGATCCGGAGTCTGAAGGTCTTCCGAACTTAACAGATCGGGCTCCGGGATATCCACTGATTTCGTAGGCCCGTCGTCCGATTCTATGTTCGGAGGGCAAGATGCATCTCCTTGCAGGTGGGTGTCCGACTCTTCGAAACCGGAAATCTGGACATAGTCCGTCCTTAGTATGGAGGGAGAATTGTCGTCTCGCTCCTCAACTATCGCTATCTGGTGGGTGATCGGTGGAGATTTGATTTCTCTCTGATCGGGTTTAAGCCCAATTCGATCGTAGTCTGTAGCGACCCCCAGGGCGGCGATGCGATCTAGGAGCTCATTTAAAGACGAAAGCTCCGTTGGATCCATCTGCTTGGAGTGTTCAGAGTCGATACGAAGGGGATTTTCGATGACCCGGGAGGTCATCGTCGGCTCAACGACCGAACGGGCAGTCATGGTAAAGCCGCCCAGCCAGAGGGTTTGGCCTGGGGCCAGGGCTCCTCCGGCGGTGATATTGTCCTTGAGAACAAGGCGAGCCATCGATCATGTCGTCGACGTCACAGTGGAACTCTCAATGAAAGCACCAATGTCGGTGTCAACACCGACGGATCTCGGGTAGGGGGTCCCGAACTGTGCGTCTAAGGTCGATGGTAACAGGAGACAGGGGCACGATGTTTACACAGGTTCGGGCCCTCTCTATGGAGGTAATACCCTACTTCCTGCTTAATTGATCTTGATGAATATGGGTATTACAAGAGTTGATCTACCACGAGATCGTAATGGCTAAACCCTAAAATCCTAGCCTGTATGACTATGGTTGTAAATCTCCCCCTCCGGACTAAGTCTTCCGGTTTATGTAGACACCAGGAGGATCTAGGGTTACACAAGGTCAGTTACAAAGAAAGGAATCTACATATTTGGTCGCCAAGCTTGCCTTCCACGCCAAGGAGAGTCCCATCCGGACACGGGCGCAGTCGACGGTCTTCGTATCTTCATAGCCCATTAGTCCGGCCCATGGCTAACAGGCTGGACGCCCGAGGACCCCTTAGTCCAGGACTCCCTCAACCGCACCGAGCGCGGGAACCAAGCCATGCATGATGTACTCGTCGGAGTCGGTGAAGGGCCCCATCTGGAGCGTGACTCCGGCCGATGCCTCAAGCTGCCCCATGGTGGGCGCCAACTGTCGTGGTGATCTCATGACAGATGCCATGGGATGGCTAAAAGAGGGGACATGGACAAGGGCACCAGTGGGCTCCAGTGGCGAGGTTGGCACGCGCAAGTGTGAGACATGAGACGTACCCAGGTTCGGGGCTCTCCGGAGAGATAACACCCCTAGTCTTGCCGAGTATGGTTTATATGAAGAGGGGACATGTTTGCTCCTAGAGCTGTTCTAGGGAGGAAGGAAGGCAGGCCGGTGCATAGGCCGCCCCTTCTCCTGATGGGTGGATGTGTGTGTTAAGCTAAGGAATCGACTAGTGATCGCCCCGTGCATGGAGGCCTTCTGGGGGGTCTTCTAGGCCAACCCCCAGGGTTACAATGGTAAAGATATATAGGCGTAGAGCCCTGGTGTCAACGTCTGGGACCTGGCAGTGGGGGCCGCCGGGTCTGCCTGATCCGCCGGATGCGTGTCTCGCCAGGTCCGGTGCATAGGCCGCCGGGCACGGGTACTTCCAGTTCATCGTCCTTGGTGCGGAGGGTGGCCTCGATGTTCTCTTTCCGGGAAGATATATCCTTCTCCTTGGCATCCAAGAGCATCATGCGCTCCGCCAGGCGAGCCTCCCGGTCAATGACATCCTCCCTAGGCATGGAGATCGCCTCCTGCTGCCTCATAAGGACCTGGAACTGCTTGTTGTGCCACTCGCGCAACTCACTACCTTTGTCCCTCAGCTTCTGGTCCACCTTGTTGGCGGACTTGCGCTGCTCCTTGAGCACCTGCCATTTCTGGCTGTGCCGATTCTGCATCTCCTTAATGCATGCCGCCATGGACTCCAGGAAAGACAAGTCCATGGCGACAGTGTCGGAGTCGTCTGCCTCTTCAACCCTCTGGTACAGCGATGCCAAGATGCGCTAGATCTCTCTGTCGAGTTCCGCGCTTGTTGCCACCGACGAACCGAGGGCTCCGAGCCCAGGCTGCGCAAGCACCATCGCCAATTGACTTGTCTGATTCCATCGAGAGCTCCTGGATACCCCCGGCAGCATGTTCTTGCCCCTCCGCGGCAGCAATCTTGGTGGCTTCCTCAGCAGCGTCTTTTCCTATGCTGGCCACCTCTTCCAGTAGTTCTGGCTCTTCGATCAGAGGGGCTGCAAGCAAAGCCAATAGACAATAATAAGGGTGCAGAACCATTGGCAAGCCAGGGGCATGGAGCGAGATGGTAACAGCAGCAGAACACAAAAGAGCAAATGAATTACCCGGAGATGCCTGCCATGGGGGAGCTTCGGTTTCCCCGGCAATGTCAGTTGCCGGGCCATGGCCACCATCCCCTCCCTCGGTAGCCACGGTGTCGTCTTGGGCAGACCCTTCCGCGGAAACCCTTATCGGGGATCCCTCGACTTAATCAGCGGGTGCGGTGGGCCCCTCCTGGAAGGACTCGCCCTGAGTAGACTCCCCCCTCCTCCGGCTGGGGAGGTGGAGAGCTCTCCTCCATCAATTTTGGTGGGAGGATCCAATCCTGTGCTTTCGGGCCGGGGGCTGGACTGGAGGCTTGGTGTCGGGTCGTTCATGCTGCTTCCCACCAGGCCCACACCTTCCACAGTCTTCGGCAGCTCCGCGTGCCTCACTACAGGAATCAGCTACTTTGCCGTCTGCCATGGCAGACGGCAAAGGCCTTTGCCGTCTGCCGCGGACGGCAAAAGGCTCCGGCAAAGTAGGCATCGGTAAAGAGTTTCTTTGCCGTCTGCTTTCTGAAGCGGACGGCAAAGGGGCCTTTGCCATCAGCGGCAAACGGCAAAGAAAGCCGATGGCAATAAATGTGCTGTTAGTCCGTTAGGCGGCTAACGGCAGCCTTTGTCGTCCGCCGCTGACGGCAAAGAGCATCCGGCCTTTGCCGTCCGCCGAATGACGTCAGCTGGACGTCACTGCGGGACAAGCCTTTGCCGTCTGCTGCTGTAGGCAAATGTGGGCATTCTTTGCCGTCTGCCACTGTAGGCAAAGCCTTTGCCGTCCGCCGCTGTAGGCAAACTGACCAAATGGGTCAGCTCCGAGGGAGCACAGGTGGCCGCCGCGTGGCTTCTTTGCCGTCCGCGGCAGACGGCAAAGGAGCCTTTGCCATCAGCGGCTGACGGCAAAGGTGCCTCTTTTTTCTGTTTTTTTTTAATCCAGCAATTTTCACAGCAAATATATGACATATATATATATATATTTCACAGGGCTATTTAACAGCAAACA
This sequence comes from Triticum aestivum, assembly GCF_018294505.1. Taxonomy (NCBI): domain Eukaryota; kingdom Viridiplantae; phylum Streptophyta; class Magnoliopsida; order Poales; family Poaceae; genus Triticum; species Triticum aestivum. The sequence goes on from NC_057802.1 coordinate 73,433,303, forward strand.
TATGACATATCCAGCACATAAGTTTCATCGTGCATACATATATAGTTCCATCCATTCATACATAGCAAGTTGCACATACACATTGTTCCATCCATACATATTACAATGCAAAGTTTCATCAAGATAGCAAGTTCCATCATAGCAAGCTAGAAGAATACTAGAGGAGAATGAAAGAAAAAACAAGCACTCCATCATAGCAAGCTAGCTTCCGTGAAGTGAATGAAATCTGCAAAATGGCAAATAAGAAAGTTAGAAAAAGGTGACTAGAAGAAGAAGTATATGCCATTTATGAGCTAACTTAGGTGAAATGGATCATTTATGAGCTAACTTAGTTGAAATGGATCGTTTATGAGCTAACCTAGGTGAAATAGATCGTTTATGAGCTAACTTAGGTATAATGCATTATTTTAGAGCTAACCTAGGTAAGATGGGTCATTTTGGAGCTAACCTAGGTGAAATGGATCGTTTTTTAGCTAAGTTAGGTGAAATGGATCGTTTATGAGCTAACCTAGGTGAAATAGATCGTTTATGAGCTAACTTAGGTAAAATGCATCATTTTAGAGCTAACCTAGGTGTGATGGGTCATTTTGGAGCTAAACTAGGTAAAATGGATCGTTTGTGAGCTAACCTAGGTGGAATGGATCGTTTATGAGCTAATCTAGGTAAAATGGGTCATTTTAGAGCTAACTTGGGTAAAATGCATCATTTTGGAGCTATCCTAGGTAAGATGGGTCATTTTGGAGCTAACCTAGGTAAAATGGGTCATTTTAGAGCTAACATAGGTAAAATGGATCATTTTGGAGCTAGTCTAGGTAAAATGGGTTATTTTAGAGCTAACTTGGGTAAAATGGATCATTTATGAGCTAACTTAGGTAAAATGGATTGTTTATGAGCTAACTAAGCTAATTATGCCATTTTTGACATAAGTAAGCTAAGTACATGTCATTATTGAGCAAACCTAGTTAACTAAGCATATTAGAGCTAACTTAGGTCATTTTGGAGGAAACAAAGCTAAGTATAGATCGTTTTAGAGCTAACTTAGGTAAAATGGATGGTTTTGGAGGTTAGTAAGCTTTTTAAGTCATTTTGGAGGAAAAGAAGCTAACTCTAGGTCATTGTGGTAAGCATATTGGAAGAAATAAGGCTAAGTCTAGGTCTTTATGCATTTGTTAAGCAAAACACTAGAGAAACTTACCATGATCATGGAGGTGTAGGAGCGGGCTGGCTCGTGCCGGTAGCTGGAGAAGGATCGTGCGATGCTTGTCTGGAGTTACGCTGCACCAAAGATCATTTCCAAGTCTCGTTAGCATGATGACACTCAAATGTTAAGACCAGCAAGTAATATCCATTCAAATTAAACTCACCGTGGTCCCAGGAGCAATCACTGGCATCGGCGGAGCGGTCTGACCGGTCTTCTCGCACACAGACTGCACATTTGGTTTTGACGACTCAGTCATACTAGTTAGTAATGAGACAAACACTACATGAATGTTTTGGCTAATCTGCAGAAGAAACTTACCACAAGGAGCTCGTACATGGCCCTTGCCTGCATGTCATTCCGTGCCCTCTCCTCCTCCAACATCTTTGTCGTCCTCTCCTCCAACTCCCGCTGCCTCTCCGCCGCCTCCGCCAGAAGTTTCTCCGTTCTATCTCTCTCACTCTGTATAGCAGCCTGCAACACCACTCCTCGTTACCATTTGTAATCATTGATGGAAGCACACACAATGTAATGGAGAAAGATAGCTGAGTACGTATAACTAACCTTGATGGCGAGTTGGACTGGCCGTTCACGAGGCCTTATCTCAGGAGCGGAGCTCGACTGGCGCGCCTTGATCTCCGGGAGAGTGCTAGGACAACGGATAAGTCCATCTCCAATGGCTATGGAGCCATGGGACCTCCCGCCACCAGATATCATCACCAGCTCTGGATCAATGGGACCCTGGCTCGGGTTAAAGTCCTCCCCTTTCCTCGCCTTCCCCTCATCTCTATATTTCACGAGCTTGTCGTGGGAGGAGATGTTGGTGAAGTTGTTTGCATCATCGAGGTCAGACGGAGAGAATGCCTTGACTTTCTTGAAAGAGGCAGTGTGGGCCATGGCATACAGGTCGTACACCTCTGGCACCTTATCCGCCTTATTGTAGCGTGCCTGAAAGAGAGAAACAAAGTAAATTAGTAATTAAAGGGCTCAAGCTAGCATGATGAATGAATTGCATGAATCATGAAGCAAACCACATACCCAGTTCCGCCCGAACTGATATAAGTTGGAGCTGCCTTGATGGTGTGGCACACCTTCCATTTGGGCACGTTTGTCCTTGGCCGCGTTGTGGACGGCTAGCCATTCTTTTGAGCACCACTCATTGACCAACACCTCCCAACAATCCATCCGATCCGCACACCATCTCGGAGGCGCCTAAGTTAGCAAATAGAAACTTGAGCGCTACGGCTATGAATTACTAAATGAAGGAAGTAAGTACAAGGCCTTAAGAATTACCTTCATGTACTGCTCCTTACTCAGGAACTTATCGCGGCACGCCGGCTTGGGCTTCTTGATACCACGCAAGGCGTAGTAGTCTCGAACAGCCTGCACCCGAGCCTCGTGCCGTAAGTTCTGTAGTAGGCGCTTGCAGACGTTCTCGATAACATTTGCCGCCTCCTCCTCGTATCCCTCCTCACACCTGTAGAATGTCTGCAATCAAATGAGACAATATTGATTAGTACAATTAATAACTAGCTAGTTGAAGATTTTTAAATGTGTAAAGGAGAAATTACCCAGAACTTTCTGATCACCACGTCTGCCCTCGTGTCGCACAAGACACCGTCGATAATCTCACCCGGCGGGGCCGGGGCAGCCAAGTAGTGCTCCCAGCTCAATCCAAGCTCTGGAAGCCGACCCTCACCAGGCAACGTGACAAACCCCGGGAAGTTTTGCCGGCAAAGCACTCCAAGGACGGAGTTGGGCCGGCGGACACTATGATGGTGGTCCCAACCCCTACAGCATGACAAGGCCAACGCATTAGATATTTGAAGAAACGTGAATGCAGAAGGTACAAAAAGATTAAATGCACTTACCTCTCCCCATCAGGGAAAATCAACCACCTCTGCTCGCGGGTCGCCGGCACGGACGGGAGCCGTGTACAACCACGCTGGTAGACGGTGCCCCCCTCCTCCTCAATATCAGTCGGCTCCCCGCCATCATCAGCATGGCCACTCGGCCCCTCAGGCTCATCCGGCCAGGTACCCCATCCAGACGTGTGCTCCTCCGGGGTCTCGTGGGCCGAAGGCCCGTCGACCCAAGGCTCGTGGGCCGAAGGCCCGTCGACCCGAGGCTCGTGGGCCGAAGGCTCGTGGACCGGAGTCCGTGTAGCCTCCTCCTCGGACGAGTCCACCCTAGCAGTCACGTGCTCGGGTGAAACAGCTGGGGGTGGCGGCGAGGAAGGCGCCCTAGCAGTCACCCTACCTCCTCTCCCGCGACCACGTGCTCCAACTCCTCTCTTCTTCCCTCCCTTACCTCGTCCCCTGCTGGGCACCGCTGTCGACGAAGAAGGGCCCGGCGGTGTCGCCATACTGTCCAGCAACGCTCGGCGGAGAGGTGCGTGTGGAATGGAAGACCTCCCACCACGCGCCGACGAAGAAGGGGCCTCGGAGCGCTCCCGACCAGCGCCCACCATCTTTCAACACCTGCCATGACAAAGAGTAAACGAAATTAGTACAACATAAAAAAATACCGACATGAATAATAATATGTATATCACTTAAGTGTATCATCATCAAGTACAACATAAAAAAATTGAATACCTGACACTACTAATAATCTCGATCACTATCATCAATAAATGCATAATCATCATCATCACTATAATCAATGACGGGCTCATAGGGTTCAGTGGCATCAACATGTGGAAGGCCACCTTGACGTAATCGGTCAAGCATTGACAGGTCATCCGCAGCAGTAACCTCTTCTTGTTCCGGCTCTTCTTGTTCCTCCTCTGGGTTGATGTCGGATTCACTGTCGCTGTCTACTTCAATGTTTTGGGGTGAAGTATAGCGGTTCTTGAAACGCTTTTTGGAAAGACGTGTCTCTTGGAAGAATTCTCCTTCATATGTGTCTGGGTTAATGTGAGGTTCATAATCCTCTTCCTTTGGGGGAGATAGTCTAGCACGTGGCGGCACTTCATAAACGACATCCCAACCTTTCAGATTTGGATTAGTTTGGCAGGCCCACGGTAGATAGAATACTTGGGTCGCCTGTTGAGCCGTAATATAGACATCAGGAACATCTAAATGGGTGCTTTGTTTGATTTCAACTAGCCCTATATGTTCATGAGTCCTTCTAGTCTCCTTCGGCTGAAACCAATAACATTTGAAGAGTACGACATTCGGTGGGTTGTCACCATAGAATAGAAGTTCATAAATTGCTTCAACTCTCCCATAATACTCGGTACCTCCTTCGCCGATAGCAGATACACAACAATTTGTAGACTTTCGGTCGGCCATAGATAGCTCTTTGCCATAGGTACGAAAGCGATACCCGTTGATGTCGTATTTGTCAAATGAACGGACCTTATAGTCAAAACCATTAGCGACTTGTCTCAATTCGGCGTCCATAGACTCTGAATTAGCCTACAAGTTTAATACGAAAGGATTGTTGCATTAGGCAGAAATTAGCGAATGAAATGAAATGGTCTAATAGAAATTACCGTTTGTTTGAACCAAGAGATGAAACCGGGATAGCCGCCTCCTTGCTTTGCGAGAAGCTCATACTCTTCGACGGAATCCTTTTGGATCACCGCTCCATACGAGAATATGGCGACGTATCGACTGTATGAAATATCCAGGAATAAGAGCAGTTCAAAGGAAATAGAAGTTGCGAAACAATGTACCGAGAACTTACTCGATGTACGGCCGCACTTCTGTCAGGTTGTTGAAGATATACAACGTAATGGTCCGCCATTCTTCGTTATCCAAAGATACTGGTTTCGAACCACTGGCTGGTGCGAGATTCCCTTTGAATAGGCTGAGGTTGGATCCACCCTTTTGAGGTTCGTCAGCATTGTACCGAGGCTTCGGATTATGCAAATGACGATTTTTGGCTTCGTAGTGTGCTGTCACGAAGTTTGCCGCCTCCTCAGTGATGAATGCCTCAGCCATCGATGCTTCAATTCTACGTTTATTTTTACATTTTTGTCGAAGCGTCTTCTGCATCCTCTCAGTTGGGTAGCACCAACGATTTTGCACGGCCCCCCCCAATCTTGCCTCGGTCGGGAGATGCAAAATCAAATGCTGCATTGGATTAAAGAAGCCCGGTGGAAAGATCTTCTCTAACTTGCAGATCAACTCCGGCGCCAACTCTTCCATTTCTTCTAGCACGCCAGGCGATAGTTCTTTCGCACAAAGAACACGGAAGAAATAGCTGAGTTCTGCCAGTACTAGCCATTCATCCTCAGGGATGAAGCCACGCAACATCACCGGCATTACCCGCTCAATCCATATGTGCCAATCATGACTCTTGAGACCAAATATCTTCAATTTATCAAGACTCGCTCCCCTCTTTAGATTCGCTGCATACCCATCGGGGAACATCAACTGCATTTTCACCCACAAGATAATTTCCCTCATAGCTGGCCTTCCAAGATTGAACCATGCCTTTGGCTTCGTCCAGTTCTGCTTTCCTTTCGGTTCTTTCATGTTTTGTAACGGCCTATCACATAGCGCCTCCAGATCGACTCTAGCCTTAGTATTATCCTTTGACTTCCCATCTATGCCGAACAATGTACCAAAAAGTGCCTCGGCGATATTCTTCTCAGTGTGCATCACGTCGATGTTGTGTGGGCAAAGGAGGTCTTTGAAGTAAGGCAGATCCCATAAGCATGTCTTGTGAGTCCAGGCGTGCTTAGAATTATACCCCTTGAAGTACCCTGGACGCTCTGGATCTGGCTCGAGAGCGTTTAACTGATCCAGGGTCTGTTGGCCTGTCAACGCAGGTGGTGCAGAGTTTTTGACAACTCTACCTCTGATGAAGTTCTTCTTGTCTTTCCTGAACTTATGGCGAGGATCCAGGAACTGTCTATGCATGTCGAAGCAAGAAAACTTGCGACCGGCCTGAAGCCAACGAAACTCAAGAGCTCCCTTGCATGTGGGGCACGGGAACCTTCCATGCACACACCAGCCAACGAATAGCGCATACGCCGGCAAGTCATGCGTCGAGTACATGTACCAGACACGCATTATGAAGTTCCGTTTGCTATAGGCGTCGTATGTCTTGAACCCATTATCCCAGGCTTCTTGCAATTCGTCCTTAAGCGGCTGCATGTACACATTCATATTTTTCCCCGGATAGTTGGGCCCTGGAATTATCAACGTCAGGAAAATGTTCTTTCTTTGCATAATCTGTCCGGGGGGGGAGATTGAGTGGAAAGACAAATACGGGCCAACAACTGTATTGGGCTGCCGTCAGACCAAACACACTGAACCCATCCGTGCTGATGCCGACTCGAGGATGCCTCGGATCTGCCGCTTTGTCAGCATGTAATTCATCAAACTTTTTCCACGCAACACCATCCGATGTGTGTACGATCATCAGATTCCCATCTGCATCTAGTTCGGTTCTTTTGCCCGTTTTGTGCCATGTCATCTGTCTGGCCGTCTCTTCGACCATGAAAAGACGTTGAAGTCTTGGTACGATTGGCATATACCGAAGAACACTAACGGGGATTTTGGTCTGTGTCTTCTCACCCATACCGTTGTCTACCACAACATACCTGGAAGACTTGCAAATGGGACAATAGTTCAAGTCCGCATAGTCAAGCCTAAATAAGACACATCCTTTCTCACAGGCATGTATCTTCTCATAGGGCATCTTCAGTGCACGGAGGATTTTGTCCGACTGGTACAGGTTTGCAGGCATTACATGGCCTTTGGGTAGAAAGCGTCCAAATACTGTCATCATTGCGTCGTAGCATTCTCTGCCCAAGTTGAACTGAGCCTTCAGAGCCATTACTTGTGAGATGGCATCCAACTGACAAAGCTCAGTGTGCTCGTGGAGCGGACGTTTTGAAGACTCCAACATTTCATTGAAGGCCTTTGCAGATTCCTCCATCTCCTCGTCCGAATCCCGAGCATCATCGAAGTCTTGCACCATGTTTTCCATCCCGGTACCATGCTCGTCGGTGCGACGACGATCCACCTCAGCTCGGTCACGTTGGGCAGACTCACCATGATATGTCCACACCGTATAATCGGGCGTAAAACCACTCTTCTGCAGGTGTTTGCCCATTTCAGCCTCTGTCCTCTTTTCCCAATTGCCGCACCGTAAACAGGGGCACCAGGTTTTCCTCTGGCCATTTGCAAATGCGGCTTGCACAAACCCCTTGGTTTTTGTGAACCATTCAGTGCTCCATTTGTTCTGACCAGTGTGACCGGTGTACATCCACGCACGATCACTCATCTTGACTTTCAGAGCTACTGGACACACAACAAATATATATATATATATATATAATTCACCATGTATATATTCATCAGTTGATCTACTTTGTCAATTTTATTACGTCCATGCAACCTACACTCTAATAGGTAATGATAGGTCCTAATCCCACCCGAGTATGTGTAGATTGGGTTCATTTTCCCATGCTATGCTCCGGATCCGACGCAAAATTTCGGCAGCACCTCCCCGCTGTTCTCCTGATACACGTCTCTGCAATAAACAGAGAGGATGTGTACCCGGAGAACAACAGGGGAGGCACTGACGAAATTTATGCGTCGGATCCGGAGCAAAGCATATGGGAAAACGAACCCAATCTACACATACTCGGGCTGTCCATGGATAGCGTTGGACAATTCGAAAGAATCACGGTTATAAATATGCAAATGCATGCATATTTATAACTATAACGCTTTCGAACGGGAGACACATATTGGTTACGCATACTGATGATTCAAGACAGATATATAGCTAGCTATCAAGTTTCATCGGCACGAACACCGGAACAGAGCAAATAATTAAGGGGGGAGGAGGACATGTCATTTGTGCTCACCCACGAACGAAGGGGCAGAGCTCGTCAAACGCACGGGGAGGTCGTCGAACACCAAACCTCGCAGCGATGAAACAACTGCACATTTAAATCTACCCGATCAACACAATTATATATGATGTTTTTCATAACAAAATCGAAAAATATATGACCTAACTCATAATTCACAAATATATGACCCCGTCGGCCTCTGGAAGGCCAAAGAGCACCTTTTCGGGAGGTGTCGGGGTCGGGGTGTCGTGTCGGTGTCGGGGTGCCGTGTCGGGGTCGGGGTGCTGTTTCGGGGTCGGGGTGTCGTGTCGGGGTCGATCAGGGTGTCGGGGTGTGGTGTCGGGGTCGGGGTGTCAGGGTCAGGGGGTCAGGGGGTTGGGTGTGTTGTCGGGGTCAGGGTGTCGGGGTCAGGGGGTCGGGATGCTGTTTTAGGGTCGGGGTGTCGTGTCGGGGTCGGGGTGTCGGGTGCGGTGTCGGGGTCGGGGTGTCAGGATCAGGGGGTCGGGGGGTCGGGGTGTGGTGTCGGGGTCAGGGTGTCGGGGTCAGGGGGTCAGGGGGTCGGGGTGTCGGGGTGTCGTGTCGGGGTCGGGGTGTCGGGGTCAGGGGGTCGGGGTGTTTCCTTCTATCCTTCTTCTTATTTCCTTCTTCTTCTTCTTTCCTTCTCTTCTTCTTCCCCTTCTACATATTCTTCTTTTCTTCTTCTTCTTTTTCCATCTTTTTCTACTTCTTTTAATAATATAACTAATTATCTAAAACCTAACACTAACACTAACACATACACTAACACTAACACATATCTAGACCTAAATCTAACACTAGCACTAAATCTAACACTAACACTAACACATATCTAGACCTAAATCTAACACAAACAATTAAACAGCAAAAAAGAAAAAATAGAAAAAAATAACTCACCGGAGCTCGGGGTGGCGGTGGCGACGGGGGCGGCAGGGTGGCGGTGGCGACGGGGGTGGCAGGGCTCCGGGGCGATGGAGCTCAGGGGGAGTCGGCAAGGAGGCGGGGTCGCGGTGGCGCCGGGGGCGACGGTGGCGCCAAGGTGGTGGGCGGGTGGTGGGGGCGACGGGGCGCCGGGGCAGTGGGACGGTCGGGCGGCGACGTGGTGGGGCGCCGGGGCGCCGGGACGGCGGGATGGTGGGGCGACGGGGCGTCGGCGGGTGGGGGCGGCGGGGTGGTGGGGCGACGGGGCAGGCTGCGGCGGGTGGCGGATGCGGTGGCGGGGGCGGCGGTGGGTGCTGGGGCGGCGGCGGGTGGTGGGGGCGGCGCCGAGCGGCGGGGGGCGGCGGGGGGTCGATCTGGTCGTGGAGAGAAACAGAGAGGAAAGGGGGTGGGGGGCTCGGCCGTTAGTTAGGTTAGTGAAGTTAGGTCTTTGCCGTCCGCCGTTCTTTGCCGTCCGCTATTTTTCTCTCTTTGCCGTCCGCTAGCGGATGGCAAAGAGGGGGTGCCGTTAAGTTTTATCTAATCAGCTCGTAAGTGGGGCCACCTATCTCTTTGCCGTCAGCCAGCTAACGGCAAAGAATCTTTGTCGTCGGCTAGCGGACGGCAAAGAATCTTTGCCGTCAGCTAGCGGACGACAAAGAACTGGTTGATGGCAAAATCCTTCTTTGCCATCAGCCAGTCCTTTGCCGTCCGTTTTTTGTAAGCGGATGGCAAAGACCTTCTTTGCCGTCTGCTAGCAGACGGCAAAGAACTGGCAAACGGCAAATAAGCTAATTCTAGTAGTGCCTGAGCCGTTTGGTCCGGTGGATGAGGGTCTCACCTTCCACCTCCTCTTCCATGACAAAGACAGCAAGCGAGATCAGTCAGCAAACAGGCAAACACACAAAAACTGCAGCAAGGAAAGGAGGGCATTCTTCCTTACTCTTCATCAATAAGCATGGAGCTTAGCTCGACCTCCATGGGCGGTGAGGGCGCTTTGCTCCTCTTCAGGGTCGGAGGAATAGAGCTTCCCGGCAACTTCGGGCCCTGCTGAGGCGTAGGGGCTCCGACGAGGACGAGCTATGCGAGGAGCTCAAGCCGGACTGGGAGCTGGAGTCGACTCTCATGGCTGCCAATTGCTTGGTAGGAGTGGTCTTATCCCCGGAAAGGCGATAAGACTGCCGGCGCACCGCGTCCGGCTTGTTACCCTTGGAGGTAGTATTCTTTACCTTCTTAGCGACGGGTGATACGTCTCCAACGTATCTATATTTTTTGATTGTTCCATGCTGCTATATTATCATTCTTGGATGTTTTATAATCATTTTGTAGTCATTTTATATCATTTTTTGGTACTAACCTATTGACATAGTGCCAAGTGCCAGTTGCTGTTTTCTGCATGTTCTTTACATCGCAGGAAATCAATACCAAACGGAGTCCAAACACAGCGAAACTTTTTGGAGATTTTTTTGGACCAGAAGACATCCAGTGGGCCGAAGAAGCACCTCGGGGGTGCTCCGGGGGGAGCACAACCCACCTGGGCGCCAGGTGGGTTGTGCCCACCTCGAGTGCCCCCTGAACCGCCTCTTTACTCTATAAATACCCCAATATTCTAGAAACCCTAGGGGAGTCGACGAAAATCAATTCCAGCCACCGCAGAGTTCAGAACCACCAGATCCAATCTAGACACCATCACGGAGGGGTTCACCACTTCCGTTGGTGCCTCTTCGATGATGCGTGAGTAGTTCTTTGTAGATCTTTGGGTCCATAGTTAGTAGCTAGATGGCTTCCTCTCTCTCGTTTGATTCTCAATACAATGGTCTCTTGGAGATCCATATGATGTAACTCCTTTTGCGGTGTGTTTGTTGGGATCGGATGAACTTTGAGTTTATGATCAGATCTATCTTTTTGTATCCATGAAAGTTATTTGAGTATCTTTGATCTCTTTTATGCATGATTGCTTATAGCCTCGTATTTCTTCTCCGATACTTGGGTTTTGTTTGGCCAACTTGATCTATTTATCTTGAAATGGGAAGAGGTGCTTTGTAGTGGGTTCGATCTTACAGTGCTTGATCCCAGTGATAGAAGGGGAACCGACACGTATGTATCGTTGCTACTAAGAATAAAATGATGGGGTATATTTCTACATAATTAGATCTTGTCTACATCATGTCATCATTCTTATTGCAGTACTCCGTTTCTCCATGAACTTAATACACTAGATGCATGCTGGATAGCGGTCGATGTGTGGAGTAATAGTAGTAGATGCAGGTAGGAGTCGGTCTACTAATCTTGGACGTGATGCCTATATAATGATCATTGCCTGGATATCATCATGAGTATTTGAAGTTCTATCAATTGCACAACAGTAATTTGTTTACCCACCGTTTGCTATTTTTCTCGAGAGAAGCCACTAGTGAAGCCTACGGCCCCCGGGTCTCTTTCTCATATTATTTGCCTTTGCGATATATTTTCCTTTGCTTTTATTTTCAGATCTATTAAACCAAAAATACAAAAATACCTTGCTCCAATTTATTCTTATTTATTTCATTTGGCGTTCGATCTATCAATCTACTACAATTTATTCATGTTTGTTTGCCTATCTTGGGAGTCGCTACCCGAAAGGGATTGACAACCCATTTTACACGTCGGGTTGCGAGTATTTGTTATTTGTGTGCAGGGGCTGTTTACGTTGTGTTGCTTGGTTCTCCTACTGGTTCGATAACCTTGCTCTCATCACTGAGGCAAATACCTACCGCCGTTGTGCACCATCATCCCTTCCTCTTTGGGGAAATACCGACGTAGCTTCTAGCCGCATCAAAAGGAATTTCTGGCGCCGAGGATCTTCAACATATACCAGGTTCCTAATCACAAATCTCATCTCTTCGCAATTTACATTATTTGCCTTTTGCCTCTCGTTTTCCTCTCCCCCACTTCACAAAAAATTGCCGTTTTATTCGCCCTCTTTTTCGTTCGTCGTTTTCTTGCCGGATCTGTTTTGCATGCGCGCTTGTTTGCATAGTCATGATGCCTCAAAGAAAATATTATGATGTTCCTTATCCCAATATTTTGCTTGAAATTGAGAAAAGTACTAAGGAATATATGACTACACAATTTGATCATAATAAGTATTTTACCAAAGAACTTAAGGAGCACTCCGTTGTGCTTGATGCTATAACAAAACAACTTGATGATATTAGTAGAGAAGTTTGCAATCTCCAATCTAAGTATGCTTTTTGCCGAAAGTTTGCTAGGAAAAATATCCGATGCACAAGCTACCCTAGTAAATCAAATGGCCGCTATACCAATCTCGTTAGAAGATAAAAATGATGATCTTAAAATGATTGGTGTCTCTTCTATTGATTCCTTGTTTAGTAAAATTAAGATTGATGAAAAAGGGACTGGAGAAGAGTCAACTTTAGCTAGAAGGCGTCCCGATAATTCGGAGGGTGAAAATCTTGTTGAGAAAATTGGTAAAAGTGGGTCTGAAGAGGTCAAGACTTTAACTAGTGATGTGCCCACTCTTTTGTGTTACAAAGACTTTAATTATGATAGTTGCTCTTTGATTGATTGTATTTCTTTGTTGAAATCCATGATAAATTCACCCCATGCTTATGAACAAAATAAAGCTTTTACTAAACATATTGTTGATGCTATGATGAAAGCTTTAGAAGAAAAGTTGGAATTAGAAGTTTCAATTCCTAGAAAATTGCATGATGAAAGGGAACCTACTATCAAAGTCAATATTAAAAATTATGAGTGTTGTGCTTTGTGTGACTTGGGTGCTAGTGTTTCTACAATTCCGAAATCTTTATGTGATGTGCTTGGTCTTACCGATATTGAATCATGTTCTTTAAATTTGCACTTGGCGGATTCTACTATTAAAAAGCCTATGGGAAGAATTAATGATGTTCTTATTCTTGCAAATAGGAATTATGTGCCCATAGATTTTATTGTTCTTCATATTGATTGCAATCCGTCTTGTCCAATTATTCTTGGTAGACCGTTTTTGCGTACTATCGGTGTCGTGATTGATATGAAAGAAGGCAATATCAAATTTCAATTTCCACTAAGGAAGGGAATGGAACACTTCCCTAGAATAAGAATTAGGCCACCATATGAATCAATCATGAGGGCATCTTATGGATCTCAAAACAAAGATGACAAAACTTAGATCCTTGCTTTATGCCTAGATAAGGGCATAAAACTATAGCGCTTGTTGGGACGCAACCCAATGAATAAAATTTATTTTTGCTATTTACTTTCTATTCTTGAGTGTTAGCACAATTATGCTATTGTTATGATTGTGTTTTTAATTAGTGTTTGTGCCAAGTAAAGCCTTTAGGATCTTTTTGGGTGATAGTTGTTTGATCTTGCTGGAAAAAACAAAAACTTTTGCGTCCAGTGTTACAATTTTAAAAATTCACAGAAGCGGCGAAAAACTCTGAAGTTGTTATAGTAGATTGATATACCAATTGCCTCTGTTGTCCCAATTTTTCAGAATTTTTGGAGTTACAAAAGTATGAGAACAATTCACATCTTTACAGACTGCTCTGTTTTTGACAGATTCTGTTTTCATTGTGTTATGTGCTTATTTTGATGATTCTATGGTTTTCTTTAAAGAGTTTTTGCCATGGAAACATTAGAATACGGTAGACATAAAGGAATAACAAAATTTGAATAAGTTTTCTACAGTACTTAAAGTAACGATCGGTTTTCTTATACTAACAGATCTCACGAAGGTTTTTGTTGAGTTTTGTGTGATTGAAGTTTTCAAGTTTGGGTTATCTTACGATGGATGAAGGAATAAGGAGTAAGAAGAGCATATCCCAAGCTATTATCCAAAGAGAGCAAGCAACTAAGCTTGGGGATGCCCCGAGTGGCATCCCCTCTTTCTTCTAACGACCATCGGTATTTTACTCGAAGCTATATTTTTATTCGTCACATACTATGTGTTTTGCTTGGAGCATCTTGTATGATATGAGTCTTTCCTTGTTTTTTTGTGTGTTTTAAGTCTTGATTCCTTGCTGGACACACCTATTTGAGAGAGCCAAAATTATGCCATGACTTGTTAGAATTTCTCTCTATGCTTCACTTAAATTTTTATGAGCTATGGATTTGCTCTAGTGCTTCACTTATATCTTTTTGAGCACGGTGTGCTTTAGTATTTTTGAAGAAATGCTCTCTTGCTTCACTTAGATTTATTTGAGAGTTAGTAATTTTTTAGAAGAAATTCTCTCTTGCTTCACTTAAATTAATCTGCGAGAAAGAAATATTATGCTCATGATCTTCACTTATATTTGTTCGAGCTTATCAAAAGCAACATATGAAAATTAGTTTCAAAGTGATAGATATCCAAGAAGGATATAATAAAAACTTTCATGAAGATCATTGGACAAAATAAACCTGATTCCTTGTAATAGTTTTGAGATTGATGATGTGATATGTGAGTCATGTTGATGAGTAATTATGCTTTAGTAAGAATATTGGTGTTAAGGTTTGTGATTCCCTATGCAAGCACGAAAGTCAATAGTCATGCAATGAAATTACATCCTACTTGTGGTGCATTATTCGGTGTTAATTATGCTTAATGCTCGCTTATGAGATTATTCGTTTCTTGGTTGGTCGCTTCTCAATCTTTCGCTAGCCTTCATTTTGCACTAAGGATGATCACTACTTGTGCATCCAAAAACCTTTAAACCAGTTTTGCCACATGAGTCCACTATATCTACCTATATGCGGTATTCTTTTGCAGTTCGAAGCAAATTTGTATGTGCCATCTCTAATTTTCAAAATAAACTTCTCTTTTGTGTGTTTGTATTGCTCGCAGAGCGGTGAGGGGTGGCTAATATTTTCCATGCTAGATGTGTTATTCTCACGATGAGTGTTTATTCAGTTGTCATTGCACGAGAGTAAGGCAAAGGTATTAGGGATGCCCAGTCCTGAAATGAAAAATGAATTTACTTTATGTTTTCAAATAATAAATTCCTTGGAAAGTGTTGGTATGGAGGGCACCAGTGGATACGGTTAGCCATGGAAAGTGAAAGTATGGTGGAAAAAGGAATAAACTTTATTTTCTGTTTGGGAACCGCCTATGATATATCTAGCATGGAAAGTGTTGGGAACTCTAAGTCGTTTTCGTTGGTGGGAAAGATACACCTTCCAAAATGTTTTTATCTCTCAATTTTCGCTTTGAGCTCTGGCACCTCTACAAATCCCTACTTTCCTCTGCGAAGGGCCTTTCTTTTACTTTATGCAATTTTTATTTTCAATTTGAGTCTCTGTCTTCTCTTATAAAAGCACCAAAACTAGGAGGCACTATGATCGTACTTGAGTACTGGGTGTAGTTAATATGCGAGTATATTTCGTGAATGGATCAATGATTGAGCATGATGGGCTAGGGATAACTTATTTTAGCGTTGATATTTTGAAAGACATGGTTGCTTGTTGGTATGCTTGAGTATCTAAATTATCATGTCAAAACTAGACTATTGCTTTGAACAATATGAAAGTTCAAATGTCCATGCTATAAAGAAAAAAATGTGATATGACATGTTAGGCAGCATTCCACATCAAAAATTCTGTTTTTATCATTTACCTACTCGAGGACGAACAGGAATTAAGCTTGGGGATGCTGATACGTCCCCAACGTATCTATAATTTTTGATTGTTCCATGCTGATATATTATCATTCTTTGATGTTTTATAATCATGTTATAGTCATTTTATATCATTTTTGGTACTAACCTATTGACATAGTGCCAATGCCAGTTGCTATTTTCTGCATGTTTTTTACATTGCAGGAAATCAATACCAAACGGGGTCCAATCGCAGTGAAACTTTTTGGAGATTTTTTTGGACCAGAAGACATCCAGTGGGCCGAAGAAGCACCTGGGGGGTGCTCCGAGGGGAGCACAACCCACCAGGGCCCAGGCACGCCCAGGTGGGTTGTGCCCACCTCGGGTGCCCCCCTGAACCGCCTCTTTACTCTATAAATACCCCAATATTCCAGAAACCCTAAGGGAGTCGATGAAAATCAATTCCAGCCACCGCCAAGTCCAGAACCACCAGATCCAATCTAGACACCATCACGGAGGGGTTCACCACTTCCATTGGTGCCTCTCCGATGATGCGTGAGTAGTTCTTTGTAGACCTTCGGGTTTGTAGTTAGTAGCTAGATGGCTTCCTCTCTCTCGTTTGATTCTCAATAAAATGGTCTCTTGGAGATCCGTATGACGTAACTCTTTTTGCAGTGTGTTTGTTAGGATCGGATGAACTTTGAGTTTGTGATCAGATCTATCTTTTTATATCCATGAAAGTTATTTGAGTTTCTTTGATCTCTTTTATGCATGATTGCTTATAGCCTCGTATTTCTTCTCCGATACTTGGGTTTTGTTTGGCCAACTTGATCTATTTATCTTGCAATGGAAAGAGGTGCTTTGTATTGGGTTCGATCTTATGGTGCTTGATCCCAATGACAAAGGGGGAACCGACACGTATGTATCGCTGCTACTAAGGATAAAATGATGGGGTATATTTCTACATAAATAGATCTTGTCTACATCATGTCATCGTTCTTATTGCATTACTCTGTTTCTCCATGAACTTAATACACTAGATGCATGCTGGATAGCGGTCGATGTCTGGAGTAATAGTAGTAGATGCAGGCAGGAGTCAGTCTACTAATCTTGGACGTGATGCCTATATAATGATCATTGTCTGGATATCGTCATGAGTATTTGAAGTTCTATCAATTGCCCAATAATAATTTGTTTACCCACTGTTTGCTATTTTTCTCGAGATAAGCCACTAGTGACACCTACGGCCTCCGGGTCTCTTTCTCATATTATTTGCCTTTGCGATCTTTTTTCCTTTGCTTTTATTTTCAGATCTATTAAACCAAAAATACAAAAATACCTTGCTGCAATTTATTCTTATTTATTTTATATGGCGTTCGATCTATCAATCTACTATAATTTATTCACGTCTGTTTGCCTATCTTGGGCGCCGGTACCCGAAAGGGATTGACAACCCCTTTTACACGTCGGGTTGCGAGTATTTGTTATTTGTGTGCAGGGGATGTTTACGTTGTGTTGCTTGGTTCTCCTACTAGTTCGATAACCTTGGTCTCATCACTGAGGGAAATACCTACCGCCATTGTGCTGCATCATCCCTTCCTCTTTGGGGAAATATCGATGTAGCTTCAAGCGGCATCAACGGGCGCGGGAGCAGGAGCCACGGCTGCCTGGCTAGCCACCCGCCTACGAAGGCGCTGATCCAAGGTTGCTCAGGGGCTTGAGGGCCTGCTGCAAGCCACTCCTCCACGGGTTGCTCCACCTCCTCAACTCCGTCTTCTTCCTAGGCCTCTGCTGCCGTAGGTGTATAAAGCCTCAATCCCGGCGGGCTCGTCCCCGGCAGGATCACCCTCGGCAGGATCATCCTCGGCAGCCTCCTCTGTGGCATGCGCCTCGCTCCTTCCGTGAGAGGAGCCTTCGTCCTCAGCCTCCTCCTCCTCCTACGCTTTCCCGGCCTTCGCTTTTGCGGCGGCCCGGAGTGCCTTGTCCTCCTCGATATGCCTCTTGATGAACGCCTCCTCCACCTTGGAGGTGCGCTTGAACATATTGGTCTCCACCCTGGTAGCCCTTTCCACCAGGCTGGAGGACCACACAAGCTCTTCGTTAAGCTCGGGTAACTGCCAGTCACCCGCAACCCCATGAGCATTGCAATCTGGCATCCATTTCAGAATCTGGTCCTGGGCGGAGTTGATGTTCAGCGGGATGACATTTGCCGGCAATTTGAACGGCCCAAGGCTGCCAAACAGTTGTTCGCACAGCCAAGCATGACCATAAACTGACAGATTGTCGGTCAGGCCGGGGTGCAATCTCATCCTGTCCGCAGCTTCTCCGTACTGCCAGGCAAACCTATCCCTCTTCTGCAATGGCGCGATGTGGCGTCGGAGGAAGTCGGCCCCCACATGCCCGATGGTCAGCCCGGCAGCCTTTAGGCGGGTAGTCCTGTTTATTGCTGGGCGGAGCCTGTCATCAGTAAGGCCAAATTCCCTCCATTCATTGCCACGCACAATGCACTCTGTATGCGCCTGGCAGAAATCTGGGGCCTCCTCGTCCTGGATCCAGCACCAGTCTGCCCTCCACTCGTCCCATCTGTCGCGCTGCTGTCCAGAGAGGTAATCCCAATTTTCCCTCGCCACCCGAGGCATCCAGCTTATATTTCCGGAGCGGTGTGCTTTGTTCTCCACCCGCGGAACGAAGTAGTGCC
The DNA here is from genome assembly GCF_018294505.1 of Triticum aestivum. NCBI lineage: Eukaryota > Viridiplantae > Streptophyta > Magnoliopsida > Poales > Poaceae > Triticum > Triticum aestivum. Next base: position 73,451,533 of record NC_057802.1, read on the forward strand.
TGAACAGGTCTACATTGGGGGCAACTCCAACAAAAATCTCGCACAAATGGGTGAAAATCGCCATGCACGCCATTGCATTCGGCGTGAAGTCCAGGAGGTGGAATCCATAGATCATCATCATCGTTCCAAAGAAATCCGAAAAGGGAGGACAGATGCCGCAGATGAAGTATGCGCAAAATAATTGGTACGAATTCGGCGGATCCTCTTTCCCCTCCGCCAGAACCTTGGGTGCGCCATGCCCCTTGGGAACCTCCCTTCCTCACAGATATCCATACCTTGCTACCAATGCGTCACCGTCCAGATTCGACGGGAAGAAGACCACGTCTCCCCTCTGCTTCTTTTCCATCTCTGTCACTCTCTTCTTGCTCCCTTCCGCGGCCACCTCCTTCACGGTGGTCGCCCACTTCCCCTTGGGGGTGGCGATTTTCTTCCCCATCTCTCAAACTACGGCGGGGATGGGGATCAGAGGCGAATGTGGGCGAGAACGGTCACTTGGCTTGCGGAAAAAGATGGTGGAGGGGCGAGGCGAACGATGAATGAGCAGTGCCTCTTCGCATTTTTCTTTTTAAGGGAAAAGACGTGAGGGAGGGTGCGACTCTTCAAAAAGTTACGTTTTTACATTAACTGCTACAGTCCCACGCCCCGCGGTAATTACGCGAAGTGGACGTTGGTCGACCAATCATCATGGCAAACCGTTGCACCCGTAGCATTCTCTCGCCACATGTCCATGCACTGCTTGGGGCCTAACCCAACGTGCCCAGCGACATGTATGGCTCAGGCCCGGGGGCTTCTGTCGGGGTACACAAATAGGGGTATGTGTTTCCCCTGACTTGTGCACGGACAGCAAACCTCTGGTCTGGCAACACTCAACATACAAGGCAGGGCCAAGCTGAAGAGATAAGCTCTTTGAAGAAGCAAAGGGTAGATCAAGAAGATCAAGTCAAGCCAAAGGAGCAAGATAACACTAAGGAAAACCCTCCCTTGTCGGGCAGGCGAGCCTGACAGGGTCGAGGTTGCCCCGAAGACAAGTCTCAGGACTGCCCCGACAAGCTTCCCGGGGACGCCAAGAGCGGATTACCCTACCAAGGGTCCACCGCTCCACCTCACAGCAACACAAGTCACATATCAAAGCGCTGTCTAGCCCCGAAGTGACTAAGTGGTTGTTATTTGGCACGTGGCAGTCATTTCCGAATGAAATCACCTCCAAATGACACCCGTCCAGGAACGTGTCACGCAGGGAGGCGAGAAGGTGGCCGAAAGGCACAACAAGGCTTGCTGGGCTATGCTACGATGTGACACTAAGCGGTGCATTTAATGAGCCTTGTCCTGTCTGCAGAGTTAGGTATGGTAGCACTGTTTGCTATCTAATCAGTATGCAATGACTGATTTGCCATTGTGGTTACCCCTTAACCTATAAAAGGAGGGCCGTGGCAATCTTAGAAAGGATTCGGATCCATGTATACTCATACGCGTGTAGCTGCTCTCGCCCCAAGGCGACCTTGCCGGGCAAGAGCGTTGCATCTCCACACGGTCCCCTCATCAATCCACCAAAGCAGGAGTAGGGTTTTACGCCTCGCGGCGGTCCGAACCTGGGTAAAAATTGCCTGTGTGATCGCTGCCGTGCTGCTCTACGCCCTCCGCTCTTCGTGCAATGTGCTCTTCCCCCCTGCCAAACCACAAGGGGCCGATGGCCCCATAAGTGGCCGTGTTTTCCCACGACAATGATCAAAAGTATTTGGATAACAACATTCATGTTGTTTTATAGATTGCATATGACATGAGAGTTCATTTGCATAAAGAACCATTTGAATAGGAGCACTACAACTCAAGTTGTAGTGAAATGAAGTTTGAATTCAACATGTCAAAATTATATGAATTTTGGGTTAACACAATATGAACAACAAGTATATAACATAAGTGTTCAAGTGCAAAAGGAATAATAGAAAAGGTGTCATGGTTTACAAGTAATGATCAAATGAAGATTTGGACCCAAAGTTGTGAGAGAGTGTGGAAGAAGGAAAAAAACTACCGAAGAAAATAAAGATGAAGGGATTGATGAAACTAAATATTTTGGATTTCCTTATTGTGATTTTGTTTGACCAAGGCACTATTGACATGCCCAATTATGACATAGTGATCCTAGGGAGTACCAAATTTAAATCACCTCCACAAGTGAATCAAGATCATATCACCGCACACAAGATTTAGAAAAGTGGAGAATGTAAGAAGCTAAACAGTCAACGGAAAAAGGGAAGGAAAAATTTCAAACGGATCTAACGACGCGACAGCGTCGACCTGCGGAAGCTGCGATCGGTCGCCCGATTGCGATGATTTTCCCTTGTGTTGTGATGTTTTGTTGTAAGTAATCGTGTGTGTGTGTGTGTGCACGTGCGCAATGCATGGCTATATTAGGTAGGATTTTTTTGCAAGAGATATACTAGGTAGGATATTAATTGCCTTCATATTTGGTAGAATATTAATTACCCGTTGATATTTTGATAAAATATTACTGTAAATGTGTGTTGATATTCAGTATAATATTAATTGTGGGATAGATTGCTAACCTTAAAATATGATTAGTGCTAAACATAGGAGGAACATTGGCCGTTGGTTAGGCTTCATCGACGGTGCAGATGGCTCGGATCTCCGCCCTTCGTGCTTTCATATCACAGGAAAGTAATAATAGATTTTCTTAGAAGTTGTAGATAATGTGGAATGTTGAAAATCTGGACCTGGTGTAGGCGAGTGTGTCCATCCATATCCTTGCTAGGCTATGCTTGATCATGCTGTTTTAACTGGTTTCATGTTTAGCCTGAGATGACAGCCGTTTCCCAGTTTCTTTTAGCCCAATGTTCAAGTTTCGGTTTCTCAAATGGAAATCGATCAAATAGGCCCGTTGTCAAACACAAATCTCCTTCCTGGCCATAAGTGCACCAGCTAAAAAATCTTCATCAATCCTAAGAATTTACCGTGAACATCTACCTAAAGATTTGTTTCCCTACCAATCAAAACCTTCCATTTACGTGGATTTCCAATCAAAACCTCCCATTTACCCCCGGATACGATACGATCTCCGTCATTTATGGGGTATATACAGCGAAACGGCAGCACGCGAGAATTAATAATCGCTTCGGAATTCGACGCGAATTTCTCTCTGGCTTATCCTCTCCCCGGCCATTACTGCGCCAGATTACGTGCCATCATTAACCGCCGATTCGATTTTCTCCCGGAAATCTACATAAAGATTCGTTCGGTTTCTTTCTTCCTCACCAATCCACGAGGCAGGGTGAGAGAGAGAGAGCGAGAGAGGCGGTTGGCGCACGCCTGTGGGTCGCTCCGCTTCGCTTCCAGTTCGTGCGCTTCGTGAGGGGGAGATGGCGAGCCGAGGGGGCCGCGGCGGCGGCCGGGCGAATCCAGACGCTGCTCAGGCCGGGTACGGCGGCCGCGGCGGCGCTGGTCGTGGGCGCGGTGATGGTGGTGGCCGTGGCCGCGGGTACTACCAAGGAGATGGGGGCGGTGATGGTGGCGGCCGTGGCCGTGGTTACTACCAAGGAGATGGTGGCGGGGGTCGTGGGTACTACCAGGGTGGCGGTGATGGCGGCGGGAGAGGGCGTGGGTACTACCAGGGAGAGGGCGATGTCGACCGTGGGTACTACCAGGGAGGCGGTGATGGCGGCGGCGGAAGAGGGCGTGGGTACCAAGGGGGCGGCGATGGCGGTGGCCGCGGCCGAGGACGCGGCTACCAAGGCTACCAAGGCGGCGGCGATGGTGGAGGCCGCGGCCGTGGCTACGAAGGGCCTGGCGATGGCGGACGCGGCCGAGGCCGTGGCTATCAGCAGGGCGGCAACTACGGCGGTGGCCGAGGTGGCAACAACTACGGCGGCCGCGGCGGCAGAGGAGGAGGAGGCCAGAACCAGCCCGACCCCCTCGCTCTCCAAGTCGCGGGGCCTCCCCTCTCCGAGCGTTACCACACAGAGGCGGCCCAGCTCCGGGAGAAGTTCCAGGCGATGGCCATGAGCCGTGCCGAGCCGATGTTCCCGGGGCGCCCCGGGTTTGGCAGAACCGGGCAGGTGTGCATGGTGAGGGCCAACCACTTCTTCGTCGGCCTCGTGGACAAGGGCCTGCACCAGTACGACGTACGTTCCCCTCGATCACCACTACTTTCTTCTCAGGTTTGCACTGCTCAGTGCTCACTGACGTGGCCATATTTTGTGCGCTTATTTCTTGATTTCAGGTGGCCATGTCGCCGGAGCCGACAATTACGGGCGTTTTCCGAGCTGTCATGTCCACTCTTGTGAAGGAGCACCAGAGCACCACTCTCGGCGGTCGCCTCCCAGCTTACGACGGCCGCAAGAGCCTGTACACCGCCGGCGAGCTGCCGTTTAAAACCAAGGAGTTCGAGGTCACCTTGCCTGACAAAAACCCAGGTCCACCTGGGCAAAGGTAAACCCAGTCAGTCAGTCAGTGTGCCGCATGACATGACAAGATGAGCAGATCAGGTACCACATGACATGTTGTATGTTTGCAGGAGGGAGAGGAAGTTCAAGGTGACCATCAAGCACGCCACCCTGGTCAGCCTGCAGCAGCTGCAGATGCTCATGTCCGGGATCCCCACGGACATACCGGCGCAGGCGCTGCAGGTGCTCGACATTGTGTTGCGTGACATCGTGCTCAATGAACGGGACGACATGGGGTAACAATTTATCTATGCCCTTTGCCTTGTTAGTCGTCATCGATCATTTTGCATGATCTTCTGATTCGGGATTGGGACTTGTTGTCACTGTTCGCCTTAGGTTCGTCCCGGTAGGCCGGTCTTTCTTCTCGCGGACCATTGAGGATCCCATCCAGTTAGGCCAGGGCATCGAAGGATGGAATGGGTTCTACCAGAGCATCAGACCTACTCAAAGTGGATTGTCCCTCAACATTGGTCAGTGACATGTATTCCTTGCATTCTGTTTCCACTTACCTGCGACATGTTGTGCCAGGATGCATGAATGATGGGAAAATATGCGTACTTGCCAATAAATGTACTGTGAATTTTGGATTGCAGACATGTCTTCGACTGCTTTTGTTGGAGGTGGGTCGCTGATTGATTTCATCAAGGAGATTCTTAACAGGAAAGATCTCTCTCGCGGCTTTCAAAATGAATTTGATTATGTGAAGGTATGCATATTTTCTGTATCAAATGTATCGCGGCCAAGTTGCTGCTGTGGTTGTATATGGTAGGTCATGGTTGTGCATTCCGCTGCAGATTAAGAAGGCCCTCAGGGGTCTGAGGGTTGAGGTCACCCACCGAGGACAGATGCGCAGGAAATACCGCATTGCTGGCTTGACAAAGGATTCTGCAAGAGAATTGAGGTTCCAATTATCGACCGGCGAAACCAAGACTGTGAGGGACTACTTTCGAGAAACCTACAAGCTGCAGCTGCGTTACGATTTTCTCCGATGCCTGCAAGTTGGTACAGAGCAGAAACCCAACTATCTACCAATAGAGGTTTGTGCAGAAATGGATTTAATCTTCTCAACATACTTCCATATGTTCTACACCAATCACTTTCATATGTTCTGAACTTCTGATGCAACTTTCTTTTTGCATTGTATGTAGCATATGTTCTGATAAATACACTTGCGATTGCTCTTCAGGTCTGCAATATAGTTCCCGGACAGCGGTACCAAAAGAAGCTGGATGATGGCCAGGTTTCTAAAATGATGTCTATAGCCTGCCAGCATCCAGCTGGGCGTGAGACCTCCATTCGCAAGGTGATTTCTTCTGCTGTCTTTTCTGCATGTTAACTTTTGTCAGATGAAAGAGTCTAGCAAAATTCGTTTTGAACCTTTCACTGATCCTGTCTTTCCTTTTTCTCTTAGTCTGTTCTGGAGAACAAATATAACAGCGCCAAACGTGCAAATGAGTTTGGTATAGAAGTTGACAGCAACCCAACTTCTGTTCAGGCTAGAGTTCTGCCTGCTCCAAAGGTAACCAACCCCACTTCCAATATTTGCAGGGTTCTTCTTTGACATCTTGTACTACTACTTCTCTGATAAGCTCGTGTTTGATTTTTTCTTGTTGTAGCTGAGGTACCATGGTTGTGCGTCTCTCTACCCAGAAAATGGGGCGTGGAACATGAGAGGCAAGGTAAACTATGACAAACTTGAACATTCTTTATACACTAGTGACAGCATTTTTCTAATAGTACAAGTGCACAACTAATAATTGTTTGCATGTTTGAATGTGTAATCGAGGTGAGCACCTTATTTTGGTCAGGTACTTTAGGACAGCTTTTTTTAATTCAATTTTCCAGTGGCGCTAGTTTTTCAGTTATACTTTTTATAGAAGCTTTGTTCTTCAAACTTCAAAAAATAATGGTAGCGGTTTGTTTTTTAGTTGTATTATTCTCCTGTTTATATCTAGTACACTGTACACCTTGCTGCCATCCTAAAAATTTATTGATTTCTCCTGGTTCTCTGTGGAAAGTACTGAAAGCATGGTTGGTAAATTCCCTTTGACGTGCAGAAAGTCGTAAATGGTGCCAAGGTTGGTATTTGGGCATGTGTAAACTTTTGCAATGAATTGACTGAGGATCAAGTTTGTATCTTCTGCGGCAAATTGAGTGAAATGTCCTCCACAACTGGAGTGGTAAATTTTCCTGACTATCCCTTCTAATTGTGTTGTGGCCCAAATTTTCTTCCAGTGATAAGTCTTTTTCCATTTGATTTACAGAACTTCAACGGTGCAAAGCTTAAGATATTCCATGCTCGTTCAGATCAAGTTGAAGCCAAACTCCGTGAAGTACGTCAGCAAGCGGGGAATATGAAGATTGACCTCGTACTTGCTATATTGCCAAATAAAAATGGCAGCCTGTATGGTAATGTGTCTTGTCGTAGATTTGATTCCTTTGCAGATGTCATCATGACATATCCCATGCCTGATGTCATTTGTTCCACAGGTGATATTAAAAGGATCTGTGAAACAGACATTGGTCTGATGTCTCAGTGTTGTCTACTTAAAAATGTCGAGAAATCAAGTCCTCAGTTTCTTGCGAATGTTGCTCTTAAGATCAATGCCAAGGTAAACTCAATTTCAATTGTAAAACTTAGTTTGTTGTCAAAAATATATATAACAAAGCTTTTTATTCCTCTTTGAAATCATTTGCCGTCTTCACAGTGTGGGGGGAGGAATTCGGTATTTGCTGATATACCAGTAAGCTTACCAGTTGTTTGGAAACAGCCAACGATTATCTTCGGTGCAGATGTTACTCATCCTAGTGCTCTAGATGATACTGCCCCATCCATTGCTTCTGTAAGATTTATTTTCTTCAATCAATGGACATCATATACAATAGTTTATTTTCTTCACATTTTTGCGATTTGTGATGGGGTTTCCATTTAGGTTGTTGCCTCCCAAGACTGGCCTGAGGTGACCAAGTATCATGGTGATGTTCATGCACAAGGTCACCGCGTAGAGCTCATTGAAGCCCTTGAGGGCATCGTAAAGTAAGTTTTTTCATGAGGTGCACCTAGATTTAAAATATGCATACCACACAAGGCAGTTGGTTACTCTTCTTTTCTTTCCTTTTCTTTCAGGAAGCTGCTACTTTCGTTTGAAAAGCAATCCAAACAGAGGCCGAAGCAGCTGATATTCTATAGGTTCATAGTTCCCGCTTGTTTTGATTGGTGTTCTTTTGATCATCATTCCAAAACCCTTACACTGGTTTCATTTCATTGCTAGGGATGGCGTAAGTGAGGGTCAGTTCAGAAAGGTTCTGGAGGATGAGATCCCCCTGATAGAAAAGGTGTTGCTACCAATTTAATGAACAGCAATGCTTGGTGTCATTTGGCCTATTAGTAACATATAATTCATTAACATAACTCCTTGTTTCAGGCATGGAAGGCTTTATACAATGAGAAGCCGTCAATTACCTTCATAGTGGTGCAGAAGAGGCACCATACAAGACTGTTCCCAAGTGATGGCAAATATCAGGACAACAGTGGAAATGTTATGCCAGGTTATTTCACAAATCGCATCAGCAAAATGTCTGATTTCTACGAAATGTGTTTCTCACATGTTGCTGTCAAATTGCAGGCACAGTTGTTGATAGGCAGATCTGCCACCCAACAGAGTTTGATTTCTTCCTCTGTAGCCATGCTGGGATCAAGGTAATATTAACGCAGCATTCATCACATTTAGTAGTTTCTTCTTGATGGTATTGGTATCATCTTAACAAATTGTGAACTTATCGAACGCAGGGAACAAGCCGTCCTGCACATTACCACGTGCTGCGAGATGACAACAACTTCAGTGCTGATGACCTGCAGTCTCTTACAAACAACCTATGCTACACGTAAGGGTGCTCTTACCCGTGATATTGTATGTTTTGCATGTTTTTTTCTGTTCAATAATGTGACGTGCTCTTCTCAGGTATGCAAGCTGCACTCGCTCGGTGTCGACTGGTATGGCACTCTTCCCTCCCAGCTCAGTGTTTTAAATCCCATCCTATCAGTGTTTTAAATCCCATCCTGTAGACGCTTTATGAACATAATTCCATGGTGTCTTGTGCAGGGAACATTGATTCCATATTTGTTTAGACACAGATAAACTGTGAATTTAAAACAAAACGACAAAACATACACGAGTTTGGACCATGATTGAATGTGATATTAGAGTTCTACTGTCTCAGATATGGGTTACATTATTGTCTGTGTAGTTACTACTATCATCTTATAGTTTGGACCACGATCGAATGTGAAATTAGAGTTCTACTGTGTCAGATATGGGTTACTTTGTGTAGTTACTACTATCATCTTATGCTCAATTTGACTTAACATGTTTCGCTTGTATTTTGGCAGCTCCTCCTGCATATTACGCTCATAAGCTTGCGTTCCGTGCGCGATTCTACCTAGGCCAAGTCCCAGACATGGCGTCGGAGATAAGCGCCGGCAGTGCACCTCCTCCATTGATGCTTCCTGAGATAAAAGATGAGCTCAAAAGCCACATGTTCTACTGCTAGTCCATACACACATGGATGAAGCCTGAAGCCTGGAGAACTCTAAGATTTTATTTCAAGTATACATGGCAACCTGAAGATTTTTTTGTTTCTGTTGGTTTGATGAACATGGGACCATCTCTTGTGTCTTTAATATTTCCAGAGAATGATTGGTTTATGACTTTATGCAAGGGTATGAATGGAAAGTTTATGTGTTCTGCTATTTGAAGTGATTCAGCATCTTGGTGTTCATGTTTAGCATATAAGTTTGAGATAGTTTAAAAAAATCAATAATTAAAACCCTGATTTTTTCCACCATACCACCACACGAGCTAGTGATTACACACACAAACAAATTTCTATTTTCAAAATAAGTTGCAGTCAACGCAGCTTACATTATTCCCTTTTTGTGGAAAATTTCTCAGACCTCAATTGTATAACACTAGAACCACCCTGCCGCCCCTGTAGACCTCAATTAAGAATTTCTCAGACCATTTTTCCGACGAGGTTAGTTCAATCCAGAGGTCCCTATGTAAACATTTGTGTTTTTTTAGGGCGTAAACGTTTGTGTTGTACAAATAAGCATGTGCGTGCTTAAGAAAAACCTGGATCAAAAGCTGGTCCATTTTCACAAAACACCTTGCACTGCATGAGGCCTTGATGTTTTTTCTTTTACGTTTTTTACATCTTTTGTTTTTTATTCTTCTCATCGAAGATGACAAAAGAAGAAAGAAGAGAATGTTACTGCTTACCTTTATCAGCCTTGGAGTACTTTTTTTTTCCTTCAACCAACTTCCATTTTTTTACTTGTATTATTTTGGATTTTTGTCTCTTTCTATAAACAACTAGGTTGCCTATCCTTACTCCGGCCTATTTTTCCGCACGAGACCGTGCGGATAAAAAAAACCTTAGAAGGAACTCACCTACTCCTGTGCCAAATATCAGTGGGGAGGAGAATGGATTGTCTGCCATTTTGGCCGTACATGCATCCCCACCCCACCTCCCTTCGTTTTCTATTCCGACCTACTCTCGCCTTCACTCCAACCACCTTGCCGCCCTGTAACTCAATCTGTGTCCACCCCCCCCCCCCCCAATCTTCGATCCCTACCTAGATGCCGTCCGAGACAACACATTCATAACCCTTGCCGTTGATGGTGTGCACCTTGACGCCAGAGGAGCACCATCACTCATGTGGGGCATGGCCCCTCGGTGAGTTAGAGCAACCCCTCCCCCCCCCCCCCCCCCCCGGCAACACAATGTCAATCATACTCGGTGGTGGGTTGAGCTCCTGTCGTTGCCCCGACCTCCCCATCGTTGATTGACGTTGCCACGATTTATGCCCTAATTGTTTTTAGTGTTAATGAAAACATAATTCATTGGTTTTACCATATGCTTGAGTCCATGAACAAAAGAAGCACAGGTGGTTGGACACCCCCACCCCATTTCAAAAATGGAAAAGAAACGGTTTGTAATATTTTACATTTTATTTGACCAAACTCAAAACAGCGTGCTAGAGTATGATGACCAAGCTCATCACCTTGGGATTGATCATGTTCCTTACAAATACGCGCACAGAGTGACCACCATCAACAATGATGGCGAAGAGAAGAAGTGGTAACGCAGATGGATCAGTAGGGGCATGCGAGGATTAGTTTCTCCAGTTAGAACGCACGGGCATGTTTGCTAGTAGTAAAAATACATCATAAAAGTGCAAACAATGCACGAGCTCCACGCAGAACTTTAAAAGAAAGCATATTTCTACATCACAAAAAATTGAATTTTCCTGTACATAAACAAATACATATATAACATGTTCATGAAAATTTCCAGAACAATATACTTTCATGCGTGGCATAGACAGAAAAAACAAATACGTGCATGAAAGTGGGGCCATTTTTTGTTGTTGTGGGGCTGAGATTTTTTTTTTCAACTTGCATTCAAAATATTTTTGAACAAAATTTTACAAATCCGCCATGAACATGTATAAGCTTTCACATATTTTTTTAAACTTGGAAATATCATTTTGCAATCATTTGAAATAAAGTCCTCCGATGCACCCGTCCACCAAAACTTCGCACTTGTACCGGGACCTCCTATTCAGTGATGGCGAACGAGCCAACGTGCACACCCCCTTCCCCGCGAGCCCTTATGGGCCGGACCATGTCCATGTGGGACGCCATCTGTTTTTTATTTCGTTTTTCTTCCCATTTTTTTACTTATTTATTAAAATATTTCAAGATTTCAAAAAAGTTCGAAATTTCAAAAAAGTGAATTTTAAAAACATTCAGGAAATTATAAAATGTCTGTGTATTTAAAAAATGTTCGCATATTCAAAAAATGTCACAATTTTTAAAAAAAATGGGAAATACAAAATGTTCATGATTTTGAAAAACATTCGCAAACTAAAATAGTTTTCATGAATTATTGACAAAGTTTACCAAAATAAAAAATGTCCGTGAATTATAAAAAAATTCACCGGTTCAAGAAATGATCATGAATTGGAGAAATATTTGTATTTTTAAGAAAATAGTAGTAAAACTTTTTTCATGTACTTAAAAATTTATTCAAGAATTTCGGAATTTTTTGAAAATTGTTCTCCAATACACAAAAATGTTCATGTGTTTTTTTTTCAAGTTCGCAATCTCAAAAATAGTCACGAATTTGGAAAAAAAATTCATGAATTTGAAAGTATTCACGATTTCATATAAATGTTCACAAATTCTAAAAGTATTCATGATTTAAAAAATTCAGTAATTTGAAAATACCTCCACAAAATGAAAAGTAAAAATAGGAAAATTACATCGAGAATGAAAAAAATAAAATGTAAATGAAGAATGAAAGAAAAGGGAAAAGGGAAAATGAACTTGAAAAAAATGAAAAAGCAAATGAAAAAAGGAAAGGAAAGGAAAGGAAAGAATGAACCTAAAAATACCAGAAAAAACGAAAAGTGAAAACAGACAAAAAGAGAAAACTCGGCCCAGGAAGGTTAAACTAAATTCTAGAACCTCTTCAAAGCCGGAAAGAAGCTAGTTGGGCCGGCCCAAAGTACGCGCTCGGTCGCTAACCAGCGACCCTACGCGCTAAATAGGATTGGCCCACCGTAAAATAAAAGACCGAGCGCTTGGACTTGGCCGAGCGCCGGGACAAGAGGCGGCAAAACTTCCCCCGAAACATTTCGCCGTCCCGTCTCCCCTTCTGCTGCTCCTCCTCCCGCCTCCCGCGCGCTCCCCTCCTCGCCCCCGCGAGGCCGAGGGTATCGTCCGGCCGCCCGGAGCCCTGGTCGACTCCGGTGGGCGCCCGCTCTCCGCGCCTGGCTTTCTTCCCCGGCCCCGAGGCCGGCTCGCCGGCGGCGGATCCGTCGCCGGAGCTAGGGTTTCGCGGCATCGGGCGTCGCCGCCGCCGAGATCTAGGGTTTCGAGCTCAGGTACGCCCCCTCCGCCCCCTCGGGTTGCCTGGTGTGGTTGGGTAGGGTATAATTCGTGTGGTTTTGATGTGTTCTGAAATGTCAGGAGCGGAGTAGGATTCGTGGATTAGGTTTTGCGGTTCCGTTCCCGAATCCGTGCTTGATCCGCCGCGCGCCCCTGTATCTTTATTCGAGCCGCGGGCAAAAAAGAGCGTCACTTCGCCATCGCCGCCCTCCAGTGCTGCACCAAGGCAGGGTAAACCTTCTCCCCTTCCACGATTCTGGCTTGATTTCTCTGGTACTACTTAGGTTCGAGCGCAGAAACCCTGGGTTAACTAATGGATGGGGATGATGAGAGGGCGATTTATGCTTTGATAGGTATCCTTAATTCTCCCCTAGTTTCGGCGTGAACGAACTCGTCCTCAATTCTCCCCTGGTTCCAGCGTGAACGAATTCGTCGATCCACCGCCACCTGGGGCTTATGCATATCTTGTTGTTGCATAACTGTGTGATTTGTAGCAATCACAATTAGGGATCACTTGCTTGGTTTATTGACAATAAAATTCTGAACTTTTTGAATGGTGACCTGAATTTATTATTAAACTGGAACATTTCTTTTTGAACCCTAACTGGAACAAATATTAATACCTTTGTTGGTGTAAGTACATAAAACAGTGACTTTTTCGATTTTGCTCGAAAGTTTGTGCTCATTCAGTATATATTCATTATCAAGTGCAATTAAAAAAATCTCGCTAAACCAAATTAAAGCATGCTTATTTCATAGCATTTGAATTTGGTTTGATACTCGCAAATTTTCTGATCTGAAACGTATCTTGCGTTTGGACTTTATCAAATTGAGAAGATTTATTATAAATTAAAGTCTAGAGATAGATTTGATTACCTTTTCCACAATTTATTACCTGCAGGAAAGGTGTAAATTTCCTAGGGCTAGATCAATATTGAACCCGACAGCTACCACTGCTGACGAATATCCCAAAATCATGAAAGCTCCCCAGCAGCACCGTAAACCAACTGATACAGAAGCAAAGGTCAAACATGGTGGTGATAAGTTGCATTGCCTGAAGCCAGGAAAATATACCAACAAATCATCAGGTGATGTTTTAGTGCCCTATTCCTAATTTCTAGTAGTATATTACGTTTCTACTGAACTTCAGATCAGACAAATCAACAATTGAAGCAGAAAAGTAGGTGCTCGTTAGCAGCTACATTTGGACTGTAAGAACCACATGTCCCTGTTAAGTTCTTAACCATATCACTTTTCAGGCAATATAGGGGCAAAGTGCAGAAGAGAAGACGGTCAATTGTTTACCGGCAGTAAGATTGCACTGAAGGGTGGTAGCTTTATGGAAGTACCATTTAGCAATTCGACAAACTTATCTGCTCAACCACCAAATTATTCTAAAAAGATGAAGCTTCAGTTTTTCCCAATAGATGAGGCGATTCAAAAGGTTCTACAGCAGGTGATTATCTCAGTTTTTGCAAGAGACTTTGTATAAGTACTGCATATAATGTTCTTTAAGTTCATGTTTCTTGTCTTATGTTCCACCACTTAATTAACAGGAGAAACACAATCCTTACCTGGAGTTGACCTTGGCTCCTCGAAAGAAGATGTCCTCAATTGTGCAACATCTGAACACAAAATGGGGCCGTTCTAGCTGCGCAAAAGGCGAGCTCATGCTCTTCCCATATGGTGCTAGGCCAGATAGCTTAGTTGGCAGTGAAAAATGGACTGTTAATGATTCTTGCACTGCTGCTGATGTTTATGTTGCTGTTGGCAGCCCTTCAACATTTCGCTTAAGGTTTGATTTCTTACCGAGAAATGGTTATCTTCGTCGTAATAATATATCTATGGAGGATGATTGTGTGCGTGTGTGCATGCGGGTGCGTGTGTGTGTGTCTTTTGTTTAATTCTCTCTACATTAATGTAAGGTACTTTTAGATGATCATGATTTTGTATTTATTAGCATGTCATAAAAGAAATTAGCAATGATGGTTCAGAGTTGGAGTCTCGTCATGTCAAACAGCATGATATGAAAATCAAGCGAGCACAAAAAATTTCAACTAATTATCGTTTTGTTTACTTTAGGTATGGATGGTTTGAGCATAATTTGAAGCAACAGAGCAGCGAAGAATCTTTGGCACCCGTGCACTCTGCAGAAAAGACCATCGGTGACAAACCTTCAGATCATTTTGTGTTTCCAAACAAACCTTCAGATCCTTTTGAGTTTCCAAACAAACCTTTAGATCCTTTTGAGTTTCCAAACAAACCTTCAGATCCTTTTGAGTTTCCAAGCAAACATTCAGATCCTTTTGAGTTTCCAAGTAAATTTACCAGTCCATCCGATGTGTGTAACACAGAACAGACTGTGGTGGTGAGTATGCAATTTCATTTGATTTACAACAATGTTGTCATTTGTACTTGAGACTTAATCCTCTTTGTATGTTTCCAAAATTAGGATAACCAAAGCAAAGTGACGCCTCTCTCATGGATAGACTGCATATCCAATATCAGTTTCGGAGCACTCTTATCACAGGCTGTACCCTCTCAAGACAGTAAACAACCGCCTTTGCAAAATAGCTCGATTCTCCAGCAGATTCCTGCTACGTGCGATTCATTTGATGCTGCTATTGCCTCCTTGATTGCTCACCAGCAAACAAGTAACCAACCGAAGGTCTCAAATCCATCTGTTTGGGATGCAGAAGAAACTTGTCATGCATTTCCCCGGAATCAAACTTCAGCTAGGATGTTCTCTTCAGCTCATGGCAACAGTAGTGCTATTACCTCGTCTATCCTGGGTGCAATTCCTGAGTCTGATACAGATGGCAACCAGGTAGCTGCTATTCCCTTGCTCTTGTAATGTTCTGTCTTCCAAACACAGTATGTGTTGCTTAATAGCCTTTTCTTGCTGCAGCGTTGTTCTACTGAAGGCAGGAAAAAGGAATCAACCCCTCAGATACAAGGCTTGGGCAATAATGATAATGTGAAGCCAGATGTGCCAATGGTATCATTTAGGGCCTCTTAACAAACATTGATATCTTTGAGATGCTTTGTTTTGCTTTCTTGTCCAATTGCTGATTGGATTCTTATATATGCTTACCTGCTCGCTTTCAGCCTGAATCCACCGGTGAGCCAGAGCTCGGGGCATTTGACTCTAGGCTTTTGAGTGGAACCGACAGTTTAGGTCTAAGCGGCTTGCTAGCAAACAGCTTGGATGCATTTCCGAAGTTCACTGTTTCGTAAGGCTCAGAAATTTACATCGAAGACCTGAAGTTATAGATCCTGTAAAGATCACCATTTGGTTTCTTGCTTCAAGAACTGATTACTTTTGGGCTTACTGAAGCTGGTCGTGTAGATAATCTGTTAACGGCCCATCTTAGTCGCATAAACTTATTTCTTACTGATCGCTCGCTACTTGCGCGAATTCTGTATTTTCAAAACTGTCCATAATCTGCTCGGCTGCTTACCATTTTCTATGCATCGTGTATTTCGTCAAATGTTTTACGAACAGACATTCTCTTTGAAACTTTGGACTTGAATATCTGTATGTAAAACCGGAGTGGGCTTACTTGTGAATGGCTTACTGAAATTGACCAATTTTCTTCACCGTTACATTGCTTTGAAGTTGATTGTGCTTGTGCTTTTGTCATGAAAGAAAGAAACAGCTGGTTGAGAAGTTCAGTGGTATGTTGCTAAATGACAATATCAATTTTGTGTCATCACTCTGTCCATGTTTTCTTAGACCTCACATGTTGTCCTTTACTACAAGATACAAGAGGTTGAGAAAAAGGCATATCACGATGGCCTAGAAGCACAAGTTGCAAATGACGCCGTTTCCAGAGACAAAGAGAAGGGGTCTGAAGATTACTATCTTAGCTTCACTCAACTCTTGACGGTAATCTTGTCCAGATGGTTAGTTTACATGTCTAGAATTTTAGACATGATAATTTGGAAAGGAGTTCTAACTTTTTTTTTCTTTCATTTACAGGGAACAGTTCCATATGATCTTTTAACCGGGTTGTAGTGATGCACTTCTATTTCATGCCATTCTATATTGTCCATTCTATAAAGAAGCAAGCAACCTAGGAGCATTTCCGAGTCATAAAGAAGCAAAGCAACTAGGAGCATTTTGCCTTCTTTTCTTTTGGGAGACCGAGGGAGGAGTACGCCAGCGTTGGTAGCGTGTGCGGCTGTACACCTGTGGCCGCCTTCTGTTCCGCGACGTGTGTTCCTCTGTACGCTTGCGAGTTGAGAAGACGGCGTCGCAATCCGGATTCAATACCCGTCGCTACGGCACCAGCCTTTTTCCCCAGCTGGATACGTATACAGTAGCACATATTTATGGATGGCAGTTGCGCATCGTTTTTTTCCTGGGATGGGAGATACTGACGGAGAATGCTTCTTCTGACTGATAAACAAGTCTGAACAGACGCCATTTTCCCCACTTGTGAAGCACGATCTTTTCCTGGGAGAAACTGACGGGGAATTTTTCAAGTCAAACAAGTTTGAAAGGATTTCGCAACTGATCTGATCCTGGTTGCTTTGTTTGACCATCGGACCCCTTTCCCCACCAACTTGCCTGGAGATCCGCAACCGCAACATGCGGCGCTTGCGTCCATGGTCAAATCTGGCGTTCCATCTGAGCAAAACTGATACTCTTGCATACTTATCTCCGTCATTGCTGCTGCTGCCCATCAAAACTCGTTCCATACCCTCGAAAAAACACATGCATGGCTCATCAACAGTTCAAATCCAAATCCCTCGAGAGATTGATCTTCCACACGGTTGTGTGTGTTAGAAGGGAAACATGTAACTGCCGTGTCAACTGCTAAAGTGCCACTCTTAAACCCTGGCGTCGACGTCAGTAGACCTGTCACTACATTATTCTACTTGCATAGTGCTCGTTTCATAAAAAGAAAAGAAAAATAAAATACCAAGTATATGGCTGATGCAACGACAATGACATAATATTGTATCAGTATCAGGGTATAGATTGACTTCCCCAAGTAACGAACAGCTAGCCAAGCTGCCAAACGGTAGGCCTAACCGAAGGCTTAACCTGCCACTTGGCAACCAGACAAAGATTCAATTAGCTTGGACTACTGGAATCCCGTTCCAAACCAGTTAAGACGATAGACATTAAGATACAATACACACGCGTGTACGGAGACGAACTGCCGCCAGATAAACCAGACGTGATTACAGGATGAGGCTGAGTCATGAACTCATGATCAACAAAAAGTACTTTCTGGTACAGTTGGGGCCGCTTCGGCGATCATGATCGATCTCTTGATCCCAAAGTAATGGACACTCCATATGCAATGATGGACATCAAGATCTATAAACCGGCAATGGAGCCTAAGCACGCGCCTAAATGTACTTTATGTTGTGAAACAGAGAAAAGAAATGTTGCCACTACAGTGCCAACACTCAGTTACCCCTAAATAAATAAATAATTTCCTTTCGAACGGTACTAATTTCGCGAGCCCGACAAAAAATTAAATATAACTATGGTCTTGTTCGAAACACAGTAATTTGGTAGCGACAGGAAAAAATGGTAGTGGAGAGGAAAAAAAACCTTGAAAACAATGTAACTTGGGGACATTATCTACCACAACGATCACATGACACCAAGAGCCAAAAGGCATTTTCCCGTTACAAGAAAGCTACATTTGAGCCATCTTGCAATTTGCTCATGTCATGCCATTGCCACCATGAGTGGAGGAGAGCGGCTGGTTTGTTTGCTAGCCAGTTGGTGCCCTCTCCACTTCAAAGGGGTCTTCAAAATGTCAACTTCTATAGCCATGGACCACGATCCCAAATAATTCTCAATTTCTCATGATTGAGACAGCCTAAGATATGTTTATCATCTCATTCCATTTAGTTGCAAATGGCTAAAATAAGCTGGAGATTCATGCCCTCTCTAACCATATGAATTATGACTTTTTCGCTCCACGCATAATGCTTGTAATCATTATGTTTTAGTGCAATGATCTGAGCATAGCTGAAATGGTTAGATTCGTTTTGCTGGAACCAATCCAACAGGTTTCAAATACTAGACTTGACATTGGTGCACATATTTTTCTGGATTTATTTCAGACTTTTCGGCGATGTTTGCTTAGTGGGAGGAAACGCTCACGTCGACTACGACGCGCATGTGGTGATTTCATTCATAGGGTAATTGTATGTGCGCGTATGAGCATATGTGATTGTACCGTGTTAAAAATGTTTTAGTGCAAAAGACATTTTTTGGGGGGGGGGGGGGGGGGGGACATATTTGTTTGTTGGGAAAACATAAACAACTTCAAGTTCAAGTTTGCGAAGGGTTACACAGGCAATTTAATTAGAGATGGTGAGTTCATTACTCTAGACTCTGGCTGTATATATCAAAATCGTATCAAAACATATCTTCTGCATTATGAAAAACAAGCAAATAAAGATCACGTTCTCTTCATTTCCATTATCCGCCAGTTGTATGCATGGTCTTGGGGGTTTAAAATAGTAAAGACACACTTGGCTTACTGACAGCAAGAATTGATTGACATAGCTTATTTTGAGGGTTTAGGGGGGAAGCACAACATGAAAAGTCCAGCTACGATCCTTCACTCCGCCGTTGCAACGAGATATTCTGCAATTGTCGTCGTGTTTATCACTGCTTTTTTTAGAAGACATGTAGGTGGTTGATGAAACATTAATACGAAATATTCTATAATCGACGTTGTGTTTAGCAATGCGTTTTTAGAAGTCACTTAGGTGGTTGATGAAACATAAATATATATGTTGAATCCTATATCCTAATTATATCATAAGCCCCGCGCAAACATGTTTGTCACGAAACAAAAAATTATGTCGACGCTTACCCGACACTGATGTACGATGAGAACATCATGTTTCAAGTTGTTTCCATGTAACATTTTTCATGCGATGGAAATATAGTTTTCATGCAATGCAATTATTTCTGCGTGAGTAATTCGGTTTAATTTTCCAGGGTACTCCAGTCAGCTATGTGCTGTTAGATGATCAATTCCAGCCAGCTACTCTCACTTCATCAGAAAATAAATAGTCCAGTCAGAAATGTGTTGGTGCCATGCTAGCACAATATGAGTACTTATTATTTACACCCCTAAAAAATAGCACTTATTTACTAGCAGTACTCACTTAATTAAGAAGATTCCCATCCTCGGCTGAAGAAGAAAAAGGAGAAGATTTCCATCCTAACCCAAGAAAAAAAAAAGAACACCCACCGGCCACCTCTCTGCCCATCTACATATACGCGACCCACGACGGCGTCTCCCACCTCCCACAACCGCTCCGCTACCTCCTCTTCTTGATTCTCGCCACTGTCCCCCCGCCCTCGCCATGGACGGCGCCGACAGCATGCGGTTCCAGCGGCAGGCCTCCTGCTCCTGCGCCCCCTCCATGTCCCGCGGCTACGTCCGCGGCGGCTTCGACCTCGACGACGACGACTTCGACGACGGGCACTTCGACAAGGCCGGCGCCGCCCTGCACGGGAGGGCGCCGCCCGCCGCCGCGTCGTCGCGCGGGTGCGGCACGAAGCTGAGGGGCCTGTGGCGGAAGATCGTCCGGGAGAAGAAGAGGATACTGCTCTGCTCCACCGGCTGCGTGCCCGTCGGGGGCTCGTCCGCGGCGGCGGCGCGGGAGCCATACGACGCGTACAGCTACGCGCAGAACTTCGACGACGGCGCGGCCTGGGTGGAGCCCGACAACCTCTCGCGCTCCTTCTCCGCGCGCTTCGCCGTCCCCTCCAGGGTCCTGCAGCGGGTCGCCGTGTAGACACAGACACGACCCGCCGCCGGCGGCCGTGGCGGCGGCTGACCGTCGTTTCTTTTGTTTTCCTTCTCTGTTTCTTGTTTTCTCGTCTCTGTCTCAGTTTTGGAGTCGTCAACAACTGTGAAAAAGGAATGTTCTTTGCCCACCTGTAAATGGTAGCCCCTCGATCAATCCCAATATCATGATCAGCATCTGCAGCAATCTTTATCGATTTTGCCCCAAACCTTTATGAATCTTGCAGCAAGATGCAAGCAACTCACTCACATGTCTTGCAATGTTGAATCAGATATACATACTGTGATAATGATTTGCTTAGTTCCAACATCTATCAAGCATGTGAAAACAGTTTTGTTGCAAGAATCTACAGTAATTGCAAATCTCACCAGGAACTGCTCATCACTTTTATGCTCTCTTTACAGATTTTACTCTGAACAATCTCATCCAATTCAAAGTGTGTGCGCAGCAATTAGGTGTAAAGTGCAGATAACCTAGCTTGGTCAAACATGTTTCTTGGTGATTAGGCGAAGCGTCCGCACATGTGAAGTTGATTGGAGTCCTCCATGTTCCTCATTTTTCAATGCACCAGACGCTTGCAAAATTGACCACCAAAAGGATTTCACAAAGACGTGACAGCGAAATATCTGACCTTCTACAGAAAATTCACACACAACAACGACAATCTGGTGAAGCAAATTTCATTCCATTGACAAATTAATGGAACAAACTCGGTACATTTTTTTGCGAGAATTAGGACGGAGGATGGGGTTGGCATCACACGCCATTGTTGCCGACCTCATCTCTCTTTCGAAACGGAGAGTTCACAGTTAATCTGGATCTTTAAACGAAGAGGCAATCTTGTTGCCCATCTCCATCAAAGAAAAGGGCTGTTCTTTTCGTAGGTTCATCACTTTGGCACCGTGATATTTTTTGTCTGTTTGCAAGTGGATTATCGTGTACTACTTTCTCTGTAAACAAATATAAAATGTTTTAGAGACCTGTGTTAAGTCTCTAAAACGAACCTAAAATTCCTGAATCTAACAAATGGTTCTACAGCTGCATTTGGTACTGCGGCGGATCATGAATTCATCATAATCCAGTTCCGTTTGTTCCAAAGTTTTTTTTTCCTGTTTTAGCTGCTGCTTGCTCTTCCATTTTTGTCTACTTTTGTGACTAACTTTCTACACCAATTTTTTTACAAAAACACACACACTAAAAAATCATTCGACAATTCCCGCTAAAAAAGAAGAAGAAATCATTCGACAACAACCGCAAACTGAGCCTAATTGAAGCAAATAAATACTCTATATGACAATTGCACATGGAGATGATCCAGGTTTTAACTCCTAATAACGTTCATGAGGCCTACTGTCAGGTACACTGGATCTCCTCTGCGATCCATGCTCTGCTCTGGATCTCTCCAACAAAGATAATGCAACGACCGTGTACACTGAACAAGGAGCAACGGATGCGTGTACTTGGGTCATGATCCATTGCACACCAGGATATATACCACATTCTCCAGCATCGATCGACCTCATATACTAATACATTTCAGATACCAAGCCAGCTACAGTCCTCGAGTAAAATTCGTCTGTCGAGTGCCATGTACGATGCATCTGCAAGTACCCACCTTTGCTTGATGTGGAAGATCGTGCCGAGAAGACAATGTAAGCTCTGCAGGTTGCATACGTTGAACTGTTTTTAGCGTGAATTTTACTATGAGGTGTCGGGGTACATGCATGCATCTTATATAAAAAAAAAGTTGCGAAGAGGGTTACCCAATACTGTTCGGCTAGGCGAGTTTAGCGCCTGTTCGGCAGCTCTCCACGGAGCGGAGCGCGCGGAGCGGCGTTTTATCAGCTCCGCAAATTAAAACTGAATTGCCACTCCGCTCCGGCGCGGAGCCGTGGAGCGGAGGGAATCCGAACGCGCCCTTAGACTTGGTTGTGATTGGGCACGTTTGAGAGTTTGACCCTTCACTTAGTTTCAACACCAAACATCTCTGGTCTTTGCCATGTCAAAATATTATGACCAGTGACATGGCGGTCGTTGTAGTTTTTTTCTTTCTCCGACAACCCAGTGGCCACAAAGGAGATTTTGTATATGAATATAAAGAGAAAATTAAAATAAATATGCCAGAAAGATAACTGTTGGTGTAATAATTTGCCTTCTTATGTTTTGGAGATTGTTGTCAAAAACAGTAAGGGAATGATGTGTTTGCTAGTGCACAAATAGTAACAGGTCCCTGAAGTCATGAGGAGTTTGGTACAAACTCCGAAGATAATCTCCTGCGTGGCAGCGAGGATTATCACTGAAGATTATGCTGTCGAGAGTGACCCCAATAATATGTTGACGCAAAGCAATTGGTTGGGTGTCTATCCGAAGGAATTGACTGCAGTCGAGAAGTTGAAGAAGAAATGAAGACGTACCATTTATTTCGTTCTTCTTCTTTCTCTTTATTGAGTCATAGGACCACCGCACTATTAAGAGGGATATAGTGTTTGAAACTTTGATTCTCTGATGCTAAAACCAATCCTATGTGAGTTGAGAGAAAAATCTCTTTGTATTTCGTGCAAATACTTGGCCAGCAAGATACTGTGTTTTTCGCCGCGAGAGATTTGTCTCTGACCGGAGAGTTAGCACTACTTATCTTACATTCTTAAGAAGTTGGTCCCAATTTTCTCAACATGTAAAGTGTCCATCTCAACGTCCTCACTAAGGCCACACATTTAAGTCTCTCCCACTAAGTCATGCAAAGTCTGCCACATAAGAAAACTTACAAATTACAATTATTTTTTGCATTAGTCTATGCATGTAACGCTGCCATATCATACATGCATGTAAGTCATCCTTCAATTTTTTGTTCAAAATGATATTTTTAACAGTAATTCATAAGTTTTATTAATTGTCAAGCTTATATTTTCTTTTCATTAGATTTAGTTATTTTTAGCAACTATTTACGCATTTTTTAACAAAGTTACCGTAGCAACGCGCGGGGTATGATCTAGTACCTCAAGTAATGTTACTGTTGCTCCCAAAATCCGACTGTTGAGGACGTGTCGGTTGGCCATTGGCCGAAACGCGTGTCCAAAATGGTCGTTTCTCATCAGGGAAGGCTGCAGCTATAAATAGCCACCCCGCACCGGCTTTGTCCGGTGGCTACTCCGTTTGATTCCGAGAAGTTTGTGTGAGCAACCCTCTCTCCTAAGTGATTTGTGTTTAAAATCCACCGAGAGAAAAACCCCAGAGCCGAAAAATTAGATAGTGGTTTAGCATCACTCGAATCTAAGTCCAGTACGCTCCACCTGTTACTCTTGAGAGCTGCGAACTCTCTAGATGGTTAGGTGTTAATTTCTTCAGAGACCAAGAGTGATTGTGATTCTCGAAGAAGAAGTCTGTAGAGGTTCGGAGATCACCTCGAGTTCACAAAAAAAAATAGATTTTTGAGCTTTCATAATTTTTAGTTAGTTTCTTGAAGTTCAAGATTCTTTTTCATATACTTCTAATTTCCCCCTTAGCTTTTTTTTCATTTTTTTCGTTCTTGGTGAAATTCTAGTGGTGTTTGCCTTCTTCTTCTTTTGGTATTAGAATTTCTTCTTGTTTGTCACTTTGTTTTAAGATAACTAGTGTTTCCCAAAAATAAATAAATTATTTTATGGTTATTTTTATTTATTTGGTGGTTGAACTCAATGGTACTGATTGTGGCACTCAATGATGCTATTTGTTGAACTCCAAAAAGTGAAAAGTTGAACCCAAGTGTAAATTATGCATGTGATGCTAGCTCATTATTGAACCAAAGAACACGAAAGGCATACTTGGCAATGGAAGAACCAATAAAAAACAATGCAACCATTCTAGGACAAACTGTTGGAAATATGCCCTAGAGGCAATAATAAATTGGTTATTATTATATTTCCTTGTTCATGATAATCGTTTATTATCCATGCTAGAATTGTATTGATAGGAAACTCAGATACATGTGTGGATACATAGACAACACCATGTCCCTAGTAAGCCTCTAGTTGACTAGCTCGTTGATCAATAGATGGTTACGGTTTCCTGACCATGGACATTGGATGTCGTTGATAACGGGATCACATCATTAGGAGAATGATGTGATGGACAAGACCCAATCCTAAGCCTAGCACAAGATCGTGTAGTTCGTTTGCTAAGAGCTTTTCTAATGTCAAGTATCATTTCCTTAGACCATGAGATTGTGCAACTCCCGGATACCGTAGGAATGCTTTGGGTGTACCAAACGTCACAACGTAACTGGGTGGCTATAAAGGTGCACTACAGGTATCTCCGAAAGTGTCTGTTGGGTTGGCACGAATCGAGACTGGGATTTGTCACTCCGTGTAAACGGAGAGGTATCTCTGGGCCCACTCGGTAGGACATCATCATAATGTGCACAATGTGACCAAGGAGTTGATCACGGGATGATGTGTTACGGAACGAGTAAAGAGACTTGCCGGTAACGAGATTGAACAAGGTATCGGTATACCGACGATCGAATCTCGGGCAAGTAACATACCGATTGACAAAGGGAATTGTATACGGGATTGATTGAATCCCCGACATCGTGGTTCATCTGATGAGATCATCGTGGAACATGTGGGAGCCAACATGGGTATCCAGATCCCGCTGTTGGTTATTGGCCGGAGAACGTCTCGGTCATGTCTGCATGGTTCCCGAACCCGTAGGGTCTACACACTTAAGGTTCGATGACGCTAGGGTTATAGGGAATAGATATACGTGGTTACCGAATGTTGTTCGGAGTCCCGGATGAGATCCTGGACGTCACGAGTGTTGGGTAACGTAGTAATTTCAAAAAAATTCCTACGCACACGCAAGATCATGGTGATGCATAGCAACGAGAGGGGAGAGTGTTGTCCACGTACCCTCGTAGACCGACAGCGGAAGCGTTATCACAACGCGGTTGATGTAGTCGTACGTCTTCACGATCCGACCGATCAAGTACCGAACGTACGGCACCTCCGAGTTCTACACACGTTCAGCTCGATGACGTACCTCGAACTCCGATCTAGCCGAGTGTTGAGGGAGAGTTTCGTCAGCACGACGGCGTGGTGACGATGATGATGTTCCACCGACGCAGGGCTTCGCCTAAGCTCCGCAACGATATTATCGAGGTGTAATATGATGGAGGGGGGCACTGCACACGGCTAAAATAACGTTTATCAACTTGTGTGTCCATGGGGTGCCCCCCTGCCCCCGTATATAAAGAAGCAAGGGGGAGAGGGCCGGCCAAGGGGAGGTGGCGCGCCCAAGGGGGGAGTCCTACTCCCACCGGGAGTAGGACTCCTCCTTTCCTTGTGGGAGTAGGAGAAGGGAAGGGGGAAGGAGAAAGAAGGAAGGGGGCGCGCCCCCCTCCCTAGTCCAATTCGGACTAGCCCATGGGGAGGGTGCGGCCACCCTTTGGGGTCTTTCTCTCCTTTCCCATATGGCCCATTAAGGCCCAATACGAATTCCCGTAACTCTCCGGTACTCCGAAAAATACCCGAATCACTCGGAACCTTTCCGATGTCCGAATATAGTCGTCCAATATATCGATCTTTATGTCTCGACCATTTCGAGCCTCCTCGTCATGTCCCCGATCTCATCCGGGACTCCAAACTCCTTCGGTACATCAAAACTCAATAAAACTGTCATCGTAACGTTAAGCGTGCGGACCCTACGGGTTTGAGAACTATGTAGACATGACCGAGACACCTCTCCGGTCAATAACCAATAGTGGGACCTGGATGCCCATATTGGCTCCCACATATTCTACGAAGATCTTTATCGGTCAGACCGCATAACAACATACGTTGTTCCCTTTGTCATCGGTATGTTACTTGCCCGAGATTCGATCGTCGGTATCTCGATACCTAGTTCAATCTCGTTACCGGCAAGTCTCTTTACTCGTTCCGTAATACATCATCCCGCAACTAACTCATTAGTCACAATGCTTGCAAGGCTTATAGTGATGTGCATTACTGAGTGGGCCCAGAGATACCTCTCCGACAATCGGAGTGACAAATCCTAATCTCGAAATACGCCAACCCAACAAGTACCTTTGGAGACACCTGTAGAGCACCTTTATAATCACCCATTTACGTTGTGACGTTTGGTAGCACAAAAGTGTTCCTTCGGTAAACGGGAGTTGCATAATCTCATAGTCATAGGAACATGTATAAGTCATGAAGAAAGCAATAGCAACATACTAAACGATCGGGTGCTAAGCTAACGGAATGGGTCAAGTCAATCACGTCATTCTCCTAATGAGGTGATCCCGTTAATCAAATGACAACTCATGTCTATGGCTAGGAAACATAACCATCTTTGATTAACGAGCTAGTCAAGTAGAGGCATACTAGTGACACTCTGTTTGTCTATGTATTCACACATGCATTATGTTTCCGGTTAATACAATTCTAGCATGAATAATAAACATTTATCATGATATAAGGAAATATATAATACTTTATTATTTCCTCTAGGGCATATTTCCTTCAACGAGGAGTTCCGGAATGGTCCGGAGGTAAAGATTTATATATGGGAAGTCCTGTTTTGGTCACCGGAAAAGTTTCGGGTGCTATCGGTAACGTACCGGGACCACCGGGAGGGTCCCGGGGGTCCACCAGGTGGGGCCACCGGCCCCAGAGGGCTGCGTGGGCCAAGTGTGGGAAGGGACCAGCCCCTAGGTGGGCTGGTGCGCCTCCTACAAGGGGCCCAGGGCGCAGGAAGGGGGGGAGGGGGAAACCCTAGGCTCAGATGGGCCTAAGGCCCACCTAGTGGTGCGCCCCCCTCTCTCCCCCCTTGGCCGCCCCCCAAGTCCCATCTAGGGCTGGCCGCACCCCTTGGGGGGGGACCCTAGATGGGGGCGCAGCCCCTCCCCCTCCCCTATATATAGTGGGGGTTTTGGGGCTGCCATACACATGAGAACATCTCTCTCTTAGCGCAGCCCTCCCCCTCTTCCATGTCCTCCTCCTCTCCCGCGGTGCTTGGCGAAGCCCTGCGGGATTGCCACGCTCCTCCATCACCACCACGCCGTCGTGCTGCTGCTAGACGGAGTCTTCCCCAACCTCTC
Organism: Triticum aestivum; assembly: GCF_018294505.1. Lineage (NCBI taxonomy): Eukaryota > Viridiplantae > Streptophyta > Magnoliopsida > Poales > Poaceae > Triticum > Triticum aestivum. Next base: position 73,478,820 of record NC_057802.1, read on the forward strand.
CCTCTCTCCTTGCTGGATCAAGGCGTGGGAGACGTCACCGGGCTGCACGTGTGTTGAACGCGGAGGCACCGTTCTTCGGTGCTTAGATCGGAATCAACCGCGATCTGAATCGCTACGAGTATGACTCCTTCATCCGCGTTCTTGCAATGCTTCCGCTTAGCGATCTACAATGGTATGTAGATGCACTCCCCTTCCCCTCGTTGCTAGATTACTCCATAGATTGATCTTGGTGATGCGCAGAAATTTTTGAATTTCCGCTACGTTCCCCAACAGTGGCATCATGAGCTAGGTCTATGCGTAGTTTCTATGCATGAGTAGAACACAAAGTAGTTGTGGGCGTCGATTTTGTCAATTTACTTGCCGTTACTAGTCTTATCTTGATTCGGCGGCATCGTGGGATGAAGCGGCCCGGACCGACCTTACACGTACACTTACGTGAGACAGGTTCCACCGACTGACATGCACTAGTTGCATAAGGTGGCTAGCGGGTGTCTGTCTCTCCCACTTTAGTCGGATCGGATTCGATGAAAAGGGTCCTTATGAAGGGTAAATAGAAATTGGCATATTACGTTGTGGCTTTTGCGTAGGTAAGAAACGTTCTTGCTAGAAACCCATAGCAGCCACGTAAAACATGCAACAACAATTAGAGGACGTCTAACTTGTTTTTGCAGGGGATGCTATGTGATGTGATATGGCCAAAAGGATGTGATGAATGATATATGTGATGTATGAGATTGATCATGTTCTTGTAATAGGAATCACGACTTGCATGTCGATGAGTATGATAACCGGCAGGAGCCATAGGAGTTGTCTTAATTTATTGTATGACCTGCGTGTCAATGAAAACGCCATGTAATTACTTTACTTTATTGCTAACCGTTAGCCATAGTAGTAGAAGTAATAGTTGGTGAGACAACTTCATGAAGACACGATGATGGAGATCATGGTGTCATGCCGGTGACGAAGGTGATCATGCCGCGCCTCGAAGATGGAGATCAAAGGCGTAAGATGATATTGGCCATATCACGTCACTTTATGATTTGCATGTGATGTTTGTCATGTTTACATCTTATTTGCTTAGAACGACGGTAGCATAAATAAGATGATCCCTCACTAAAATTTCAAGAGACGTGTTCCCCCTAACTGTGCACCGTTGCGAAGGTTCGTTGTTTTGAAGCACCACGTGATGATCGGGTGTGATAGATTCTAACGTTCGAATACAACGGGTGTTGACGAGCCTAGCATGTACAGACATGGCCTCGGAACACATGCGGAACACTTAGGTTGACTTGACGAGCCTAGCATGTACAGACATGGCCTCGGAACACAAGAGATCGAAAGGTCGAACATGAGTCGTATAGTAGATGCGATCAACATGGAGATGTTCACCGATGATGACTAGTCCGTCTCACGTGATGATCGGACACGGCCTAGTTTGACTCGGATCATGTATCACTTAGATGACTAGAGGGATGTCTATCTGAGTGGGAGTTCATTAAATAATTAGATGAACTTAATTATCATGAACATAGTCAAAAGGTCTTTGCAAATTATGTCATAGCTTACGCTTTAGTTCTACTGTTTAAGATATGTTCCTAGAGAAAAATTTAGTTGAAAGTTGATAGTAGCAATTATGCGGACTGGGTCCGTAAACTGAGGATTGTCCTCATTGCTGCACAGAAGGCTGTGTGCTGAACCTCAGCGTCGTCTGTAGATGTTGCGGAACATCTGACATACACGTTTTGATGACTACGTGATAGTTCAGTGCGTAATGCTAACGCTTTAGAATTGTGGCACCAAAGACGTTTTTGAAACGTCACAGAACATATGAGATGTTCCGAAGACTGAAATTGGGATTTCAGACTAGTGCCCACGTCAAGGGTATGAGACCCCTGACAAGTTTCTTAAGCCTGCAAACGAAGGGAGAAAAGCTCAATCGTTGAGCATGTGCTCAGATTGTCTGAGTACCACAATCGCTTGAATCGAGTGGGAGTTAATCTTCCAGATGAGATAGTGATGGTTCTCCATAGTCACTACCACCAAGCTATTGGAGCTTCGTGATGAACTATATCATATCAGGGATAGACATGATGATCCTTGAGCAACTCGCGATGTTTGACACCGCGAAAGTAGAAATCAAGAAGGAGCATCAATTGTTGATGGTTAGTAAAACCACTAGTTTCTAGAAGGGCAAGGGCAAAAGGGATACTTCATGAAACAGCAAATCATTTGCTGCTCTAGTGAAGAATCCCAAGGTTGAACCCAAACCCGAGACTAAGTGCTTATGTAATGAGGGGAACGGTCACTGAAGCAGAACTACCCTAGATACTTGGTAGATGAGAAGGCAGGCAAGGTCGACAGAAGTATATTGGATATACATTATATGAATGTGTACTTTACTAGTACTCCTAGCAGCACCAGGGTATTAGATACCAGTTCGGTTGCTAAGTGTTAGTAACTCGAAATAAAAGCTGCGGAATAAACGGAGACTAGCTAAAGGTGAGATGACGATATGTGTTGGAAGTGTTTCCAAGGTTGATGTGATCAAGCATCGCATGCTCCCTCTACCATCGAGATTGGTGTTAAACCTAAATAATTGTTATTTGGTGTTTGCGTTGAGCATAAACATGATTGGATTATGTTTATCGCAATACGGTTATTCATTTAAGGAGAATAATGGTTACTCTGTTTATTTGAATAATACCTTCAATGGTCTTGCACCTAAAATGAATCTCGATCGTAGTGATACACATGTTCATGCCAAAAGATATAAGATAGTAATGATAGTACCACATACTTGTGGCACTGCTATTTGAGTCATATTGGGATAAAACGCATGAAGAAGCTCCATGTTGATGGATCATTTGGACTCACTTGATTTTGAATCACTTGAGACATGCAAATCATACCACATGGGCAAGATGACTGAAAGGCCTCGTTTTCAGTAAGATGAAACAAGAGAGCAACTTGTTGGAAGTAATACATTTGATGTGTGCAGTCCAATGAGTGTTGAGGCACGCAGTGGATATCGTTATGTTCTTACTTCACAGATGATTTGGGTAGATGCTGAGAATATTTACTTGATGAAACACAAGTCTGAATCATTGAAAAGTTCAAGTAATTTCAGAGTGAAGTAGAAGATCGTCGTGACAAGAGGATAAAATGTCTATGATATGATCATAGAGATATCTGAGTTACGAGTTTGGCACACAATTAAGACATTGTGGAAATTGTTTCACGACTAATACCGCCTGGAACACTATAGTGTGATGGTGTGTCCGAACATCATAACTGCACCCTATTGGATATGGTGCATACCATGATGTCTCTTATCGAATTACCACTATCGTTCATGGGTTAGGCATTAGAGACAACCGCATTCACTTTAAATAGGGCACCAAGCAATTCCGTTGAGACGACACCGTATGAACTATGGTTTAGAGAAACCTAAGCTGTCGTTTCTTAAAAGTTTGGGGCTGCGACGCTTATGTGAAAAAGTTTCAGGCTGATAAGCTCGAACCCAAAGCGGATAAATGCATCTTCATAGAATACCCAAAACAGTTGGGTATACCTCCTATTTCAGATCTGGAAGCAAAAGTAATTACTTCTAGAAACGAGTCCTTTCTCGAGGAAAAGTTTCTCTCGAAAGAATTGAGTGGGAGGATGGTGGAGACTTGATAAGGTTATTGAACCGTCACTTCAACTAGTGTGTAGCAGGGCACAGGAAGTTGTTCCTGTGGCACCTACACCAATTGAAGTGGAAGCTTATGATAGTGATCATGAAACCTCGGATCAAGTCACTACCAAACCTCGTAGGTCGACAAGGACATGTACTACTTCAGAGTAGTACGTGATCCTGTCTTGGAAGTCATGTTGCTAGACAACAATGAACCTACGAGCTATGGAGAAGCGATGGTAGGCCCATATTCCGACAAATGGTTAGAAGCCATGAAATCCGAGATAGGATCCATGTATCAGAACAAAGCATGAAGCTATATTGTGTACTGAACGGGAACGCGACAGAAAACAAAAAAAATTCCGACCTACGCACCAGCCCAGGACCACTATGGAGACTGCATACATGGTTTGATCTTTTTCGTTACCGACTCGTAGCGCAGCGGGAAGTAGAGTCGATGACGATCGGCGGTGCAGATCCCCGCAGCTAGGATTTACAACCTCCCAACCGCGAGGATGTATACCCTCATCTGCTCCTCAGACAGCCCTCCGGGAGGCGGTCGAACAGCCCCCCGGACGGTGTCGCGGACAGCCCTTCGGGAGGACCTTCGAAACTCGAACGGTCACTCGGACAGCCCTTCGGGAGGACCTTCGAAACTCGGACGGTCACACGGACAGCCCTTCGGGAGGCACTCACGAACTAAGACCAAAACTACAATCTCTCTACAGAGTTGCACACATACGGTGTCATCTATCCGGCAGGGCTTCGCCGTCCAGAACTAGTTCCCACCGGAACCCAGACAGCCTTTTGGCTCTACGAAACTATTTCGCTGGGAGGGAGAGAGAAGCCAGATCATGCATGGCACTTGTATGTGAGAAGGGATCCTCCTTTAGGCAGCCCCCTCCACCCCTATTTATAGGCCAAGCCCAAGGGTGGCTTCTCCAAGAAGCCAAGGGGGGAAATACCAAAAAGGCCCTCAAGGTGGCTTCTCCAAGAAGCCAAGCAAAAAGCACTTTCACTATTCATGACGACATTTTTCAGCGTCCGTCGAACTAAAAATATTTATGTGGGCTCAGAACATTTCCAGTACCCACTAAAATAATTTTCAACGCGTTTCGAAACAATTTCGGTTTAGTGATTTTCATCTGCGAAAAGCAAACAAGAATGCGTTTTCACTATTCATGAAGACAATTTTTCGCGTCCACTAAATCCAAAAATATTTCTGTGGGTCTTAGAATAATTCCAGTACCCACTAAAATGATTTTGGATTTGTTCTGAAACAATTTCAGATTAGTGAATTTCATCTGCGAAAAACAGCCAAAGCGGTACCGGCAGCTCCGAAACATTTTCGGTTTTTATTTCTGAAAATTCCAAAAAGTTTCCAGAATGATTCTGGCACCCTCCAAGAATTATCAGGCATGTGCCGAAACCATTTTGACTTAATGGCATACCCCGAAACAACTTTTTCGGTTTCACCGAAACTCATCCGGTGACCTCTCTCTGCGGAACTTTTCCGCTGTCCGAAACTTTTTCGGTGATTTTCTCTCAGACTCCCTGTCTAGTATTCAGCAGATAGATGACCCTTAAGCGTGTGACCCTATAGGTTCGGTGAAGTATAGACATGACCCGGAACCCCTTCCGATCAATGATCAACATCGGAGCCGTGGACACCCATATTGACCCCTATACCCACACGAATGAATATTCGAGTGAACCTCCAGTTGCAGTGAGCTATTCCTGTTACTTCGCGATATGTTACAAATACCCGAGGTGAGACATGTTGACATTCCCGTGGATCAACAACTTGTCCACTTTGCTAGTTACCTCGTTACCGGTATTGTTCTCTTTTCTCGTTATCGTGTTCCGGCATCCCCGTGATCAAATCACAAAGTGTCTGGCCAGACGATGATGGATACCGTAACACCGAGAGGGCCCGAGTATATCTCTCCATCGTCGGAGGAGCAAATCCCAATCTCGAGCTATCAAGTTACTTAACACTTTCCCATGAACCCGTAAGCCGCCGTAATAGCCATCCAGTTACGGATGACGTTTAACAAACCCCAAAGTTCATGAAGCAAGCATGAATAAACTCGATACTCTCATGGTCTAAGGAATTATGCAAACATTAACTATCTCTGTGTTATAAACCATTAACTTGTGACGAATGTATCTCATAGCATAACATCAATTCGGGTCGATTCAACACAAATGTCCTTCCTGACATTGTGCCCTCAAAGTTGCTTGGCATAGACATGCCCATGATTGGGAAAACATAATCATCATGCAACACTTGAGCTAGTCTTAGAGGCACGACTAGGAATACAATTTATCGTTTATTATTCCACACGTGCATATGGGTTCTCCCCAGAGCCTTTATGGATATACGGGCTCGGGAACCACAGCAGTTATAGCATGGAACATAAACATAATTATGAACTCGGAGATAAATAATATCATTTATGATTGCCTCTAGGGCATATCTCCTACAGACTCCCACTTGCACTAGAGTCAATAATCTAGCTTATGCTAATACACTTCACACCTGTGGCACACCGGTGTAAATATGCTTCGCTTGTGGTATAGCCTGATGTCCAACGGATCTGACGACTTCAGTTCCGTGTGTATCTTTGCATGTCCTCGCGTTTTCACGTTTTCACAAAATTCATATTTTGTGTGGACTTGGCTTTGTATGTATGTGAATCACAGGTCGAACCTGGATTCCTCAGACTGAGTTATGGAGCAACTACCTGCAGTAGTGTCCCATTGTCAAAAGCCATCTTGGAACTATACTAAGTTCATGAATGAACTATATGATTCAACATCTTCTTTGTCGCTTCTAAAGCGTCAACATACTTAGCCCTTGTTATAGAATTCGCCACAGTAACTAGTTTGAAAAAATTCCAACTAACTGTGCCACCACATTGTGTGTTACACAAAACCTTTAATTTAAATCGAAAATCGCATGGAGAAAAGATGAAGACTCTATCGATGTAACATTTTACAACGAACTCTTCATGATCTCTGCTTGCGAGAAAACCATGTCATCAGTACTTACTCTAGTACTCTGTGACATCTTTCACTGTTGTCCCATGATCAGTAATTTGATAACTTTGGTATCCATACTCGCAACACCTTGGGAGTATCGAACATATCTGGTTGTTTTACATACCATGGAATACATGATTAATCCAAACACAAAAGTGTGTGGAATCTGCATCATGTATTTACTCATCAGTGTTTTGGGACACTGAGTCTTGCAAAAACTCTTTCCATGTGACTTTGGCAAGAATCACTCCTTGGCGTTTTAAATGCTAAAAGGTTTTAGCATCTTGTCAATATGTATTCATTGCTTAGCCCCATTAGGTAAATCTATCTCCATAGATCATCATGCCTAATATTGAGGCTATTTAGCCTAAGCACTTCATCGAAAAACTATTTTCAAATGAAGTCCTAATTTGTGTCAAGAAATTTATTTCCAATTACCAATGTGCCAAGCACATGAGGTTTTTAGAAATATTATTACGCTCCCACTTACTTTCTTGAATTACAAGCATCTTCGTTACCCATTTATGAAGTCAAACCCCTTTGACCATTTCATCAAAGCACGAAGATTCCAACTCCATTTTGCTCTCTTCTGTCCATCGCTGGAACTCTGAAGTTTGCACCCTTACTAGCATCCTCTGGATAGACAAAATGCCTTGGACTGTAACACATGCAAGTCCTTGGTTTCATTTCCATCAGATGGAAATCCTATTGTCATCCATGTTTCATATCTCATGATTGAAATATGTATTAATTGCTAGTTCAACCCGAACCGACTTTAAGCATCGCTACGATGAAAACAACCTCATCGTAGTCAACTCTTGAACTTGTTATTTCAACAAGTCGAGCTTTATGGATAAAACATTTTTATCCACATCAGTTTTAAGTTCCATAAATATTCGTTAGACTCTAAGTCTTCCGAAAGGTGTATCAAGGTTTTAATCTTGAATCACTTATATGGAAACTAACTCGGGTTGTATTGGCATTTAGCCAATTCCGGAGTCAGGGCCCATCAACGCTTCCTTGTGTATCGTAGGTATAATGTTGTCTAACAACAATATCTCGTTTGCGCACCTGAGAGGTTTGCACGAGCCTTGCCTACGTGGTTCAGCTGCAAGTTCGACCGAAGTTCATACATTTTATTGTAGAGACTTCTGTATCAGTCACAGTAGGAAACTCTGGAATTTCTTCCAAGATCTCTTTCCTTTGATCTAATGAAGATACTGTTTATCTCGTCGAGTTGCACTATTCTCCCACTCACCTTTTAGAAAGAACCATTCTCTTTAAAAGCACACCGTTTCGCGGCAAAACTATTTGCCTCGGTATAGTGAGGGAGGAATACCCAACATTTTGGTATAACCTACAAAGTAGCACTTGTCTGATTTGGAATAGGTTTGTAACCTTTTACACAAGCCCCATATTCCAAATGTTAAGAAAAGATATAACATGGTTGGGCGTACCATACCATGGCTTCATTTCAACAGACCCGATGTAGCTCTTTTCAGTGTAAAAGCCGCAGTCTCTAAAGCATCACTTTAAAAAGGATAATGGCAAATTTATTTATGTCATCTTTGACCTTACCATGTCATAAATGGTTTGATTACATCTCCACGGACTTTCCACTTGCAGTGGTGTTCCGGGAGGTGCAAGTTTATGAAACCCCTTTCACAACTCATCAGACATTCGCTAAACATGTAACTCAAATATTCCTTTGTGCAATCAAATTGCAGAAACATAATTTTCTTGTTACAATAACTTCTACTTCATTTTTGAGAACCTTTCGAATGATTTCAAAAGATCCAGACTTACGTCTCATCAAGTAAATATCCATATATCCACTTGAGTCATTTCTGAAGATAAATAAATCCACCACTAACAACACTTATCGGACTACACACATCAAATGTATGATCACTAATAAGTTTGTTGTTCGTTCCTTATGGCCTGTGAACGGTATTTTAGTCACTTCACTTTTCGGAGGAAAGTTGCAAGTGTCAGATGATTCAAAATCAAAAAGACTTCAAAATCCATCATAATGGAATTTTCCATGCGGGTTTCTCCAATGTGACCAAATGTAGTGCCACACTTGTGTGGTATTCTTTTAGTCTTGCGACATTTAGCGTCAGTGTTATGGATGTATCATATTACCCTCAATATTCATAACATACGTCCCATCGATGATGGAAGTATGGCCCTTATGTTATTCATAATACTTAACAACAATTGTTGTTTTTATGAACAACTCTTTTGCAACAAACATTGTGCAATGGGCTAGAGTGTATGAAACTCTAAAATGAATTATGAAAGTAAACCCAGAGGTATTGTATTATTATCAATATTCATAACATACATCTCATTCATAATGAAAGTATGGCCCTTGTGTTATTCATAACATCGAACATAAAAAGTTCTCTTATGAAAAACCTTCTTGCAAGATGCCTTATGCAATGGGATAGAGTTTGTAAAACTCTAAATGAATTATGAAAATAAATACAGACGGCAATACACCGATGAAGGTATAGTAACATTTACTATGTTCCCTGTGTATACCTTAACCTCATTTCTAGCTAGTCTTTCAGGCCATAGTAGTTCTTACATCGAGTTGCAACAGAATGCAATCGAGCGGGCATTTTTGTGATGAACTCACAATACCCAAGAATTAGTGATTAACATGTTTAACCATAATTCGCAAGAACTATATCTTTGACCAGCCTTCTATACATCAAAAACTTGTATGACATTCATACATGAGCTGGATATTCCAGTCTTCCTTCCTTTTGCCTTTATACTTCTAGCAGTTTAACTTTTAGTATTTCTCCTACTCTCAGAAGAAGCACCCAACTTAAGAGTGGCATTAGCCCCGGACTTCCTAGGCGTGTAAGTCATACCAACACCCTTTGGACACTTCCTTTCTCTTTAAGTTGTTGTTTTATTCACCTTTCATTATATGACAGGCGTTCTTCTGGATCCCTTTCCCAACAGTCAAATGCATAGTAAACACTTTTACTAATACTTGCAAACAAACATTGCTTTGTTTGTATCTGAAAATAATTTTCAGTTCCATGAATATCATATAACTATCCCAACTTTCGAAGTTTGGGTTTCATGGAAGCAAACATATTCCACTTGACCGTAACAGAATTCTAGCTTTTGGATCGAAGGACGAGAGTCACATGATCCATAGCATTAGCGGGAGGATACGGAAAGCATGCGATAGGACAAAGTCCTTCTCGGCACTTTTGAGGACAATCCTCATATTACGTTACCAATCGTAAAGTTTTAACCAGATATTTAACAACTATTCAATTTTAATAGGGAAGGTGGAAACGCGAGCCATTATTCTACAACTATTTTGCATATAACACTTAGACAATGTTCATAATTAATTGCACTAAGAATTAAACATGTTAATTCAACAGTGCGCTCCCACTCAAATCAATATCTCTCAAAATTGATTGTGAGTGATACAAGACCCACATTTCAATTGTTCGCCATTGGTGTAACACCACTGATGATGAAAAATCTCAACCGGTAGCCAACTTGCCAATCACATCTCTATGTGACTCTTGTTCATCTTTCGATGCGTGTGTTCCGAGCTCATGACGGTCATGCCTGAACGTCAAGACAACCAAGTGATCTCGCTGCGAGGTCTCAACTCACCCGCCTCACACTTCTCTAATCGTTCGTACCCGTGTGACACGGCGCACCCCGAAAAGATAGGTGCCGTGACGGTGCTACACTTGGGAGAACACTAACTACTTGGTATTTTTGTGAGAGATCACCCTAATAAAAGGCGACTACCGCGCAATCAAGAAGGGTGCATCATAAGGGATAAACATCTCAGGCAATTCATAATAGCATGATATGGTATAGCCCTTTCTGACGGAGAAGTCTTTCATTTCTTCGTCTTCGGCATTCGCGTCGGTTTTCACCTTCGCGAAGATTGCCACCACCTTGTCGATGCACCAGATAATATTGCTATCTCTATAGCTAACAAAATAATGCATTACAACAAGGTTGACACGCAGGTCATTAAAGTGCAATCATATGGCTCCAACCATCATGCCGAATCATGACACGCAGGTCATATTAATCAAATTACATCATATAGTCATCTCATACATAATCGAATTAGTATGAGCACTGCTATACCACATCATATGCACATCCTGCAAAACCAAGTTAGACGCCTCTAATCGGTTTATGCAAAATTTATTTTACGTGGCTTCTAAGGTTTTGACTTAAACCGCAGCGACCAACGTTTTATCATCAAGTATGATTATTCAAGTTGCTAGATTAACATCTCGGGGTGTATGAAACACGGGATAATTAAATCTCAAGCCCCATACTAAACTTCGTCATACGCATGACCCCCGTGCAGATCATATCTGCAATGCCCTTTCATCTGCGAATTTCATCTTTCTTTTGACTACGGCAGAACCCAAAGAACTGATAGCACTTCCATGATCAATCAGGATCACGGATTGCCAGAACTTTGTCAAATTCCACCATGCTGTCTCGAGATTGAGCAAACGCAAATTCTAGGGAAGCAACAAGAACCTCGGGTAACAGATTTCATCTGTCACCCGCATAAATAATTTTCAGCAATAGATCTCATCTACTACCTAATTATATTATGCAATACCCATACATCTCCATGTATTCTAGATCGAAACCTGCATCTACGCATAGCACGGCTCTTGATGCCACTGAAGGGGAACGCGACAGAAAACAAAAAAAATTCCGACCTACACACCAGCCCAGGACCACTATGGAGACTGCATACATGGTTTGATCTTTTTCGTTACCGACTCGTAGCGCAGCGGGAAGTAGAGTCGATGACGATCGGCGGTGCAGATCCCCACAGCTAGGATTTACAACCTCCCAACCGCGAGGATGTATACCCTCATCTGCTCCTCAGACAGCCCTCCGGGAGGCGGTCGAACAGCCCCCCGGACGGTGTCGCGGACAGCCCTTCGGGAGGACCTTCGAAACTCGAACGGTCACTCGGACAGCCCTTCGGGAGGACCTTCGAAACTCGGATGGTCACACGGACAGCCCTTCGGGAGGCACTCACGAACTAAGACCGAAACTACAATCTCTCTACAGAGTTGCACACATACGGTGTCATCTATCCGGCAGGGCTTCGCCGTCCAGAACTAGTTCCCACCGGAACCCAGACAGCCTTTCGGCTCTACGAAACTATTTCGCTGGGAGGGAGAGAGAAGCCAGATCATGCATGGCACTTGTATGTGAGAAGGGATCCTCCTTTAGGCAGCCCCCTCCACCCCTATTTATAGGCCAAGCCCAAGGGTGGCTTCTCCAAGAAGCCAAGGGGGGAAATACCAAAAAGGCCCTCAAGGTGGCTTCTCCAAGAAGCCAAGCAAAAAGCACTTTCACTATTCATGACGACATTTTTCAGCGTCCGTCGAACTGAAAATATTTATGTGGGCTCAGAACATTTCCAGTACCCACTAAAATAATTTTCAACGCGTTTCGAAACAATTTCGGTTTAGTGATTTTCATCTACGAAAAGCAAACAAGAATGCGTTTTCACTATTCATGAAGACAATTTTTCGCGTCCACTAAATCCGAAAATATTTCTGTGGGTCTTAGAATAATTCCAGTACCCACTAAAATGATTTTGGATTCGTTCTGAAACAATTTCAGATTAGTGAATTTCATCTGCGAAAAACAGCCAAAGCGGTACCGGCAGCTCCGAAACATTTTCGGTTTTTATTTCTGAAAATTCCAAAAAGTTTCCAGAATGATTTTGGCACCCTCCAAGAATTATCAGGCATGTGCCGAAACCATTTTGACTTAATGGCATACCCCGAAACAACTTTTTCGGTTTCACCGAAACTCATCCGGTGACCTCTCTCTGCGGAACTTTTCCGCTGTCCGAAACTTTTCGGTGTCCGAAACTTTTTCGGTGATTTTCTCTCAGACTCCCTGTCTAGTATTCAGCAGATAGATGACCCTTAAGCGTGTGACCCTATAGGTTCGGTGAAGTATAGACATGACCCGGAACCCCTTCCGATCAATGATCAACATCGGAGCCGTGGACACCCATATTGACCCCTATACCCACACGAATGAATATTCGAGTGAACCTCCAGTTGCAGTGAGCTATTCCTGTTGCTTCGCGATATGTTACAAATACCCGAGGTGAGACATGTTGGCATTCCCGTGGATCAACAACTTGTCCACTATGCTAGTTACCTCGTTACCGGTATTGTTCTCTTTTCTCGTTATCGTGTTCCGGCATCCCCGTGATCAAATCACAAAGTGTCTGGCCAGACGATGATGGATACCGTAACACCGAGAGGGCCCGAGTATATCTCTCCATCGTCGGAGGAGCAAATCCCAATCTCGAGCTATCAAGTTACTTAACACTTTCCCATGAACCCGTAAGCCGCCGTAATAGCCATCCAGTTACGGATGACGTTTAACAAACCCCAAAGTTCATGAAGCAAGCATGAAGAAACTCGATACTCTCATGGTCTAAGGAATTATGCAAACATTAACTATCTCTGTGTTATAAACCATTAACTTGTGACGAATGTATCTCATAGCATAACATCAATTCGGGTCGATTCAACACAAATGTCCTTCCTGACATTGTGCCCTCAAAGTTGCTTGGCATAGACATGCCCATGATTGGGAAAACATAATCATCATGCAACACTTGAGCTAGTCTTAGAGGCACGACTAGGAATACAATTTATCGTTTATTATTCCACACGTGCATATGGGTTCTCCCCAGAGCCTTTATGGATATACGGGCTCAGGAACCACAGCAGTTATAGCATGGAACATAAACATAATTATGAACTCGGAGATAAATAATATCATTTATGATTGCCTCTAGGGCATATCTCCTACATGTACCACACATGAAGTGTGCCTTGCCATGAGTTGGTCAAGGGGTACAATAGTGATCCAGGAATGGATCACATGACAGCGGTCGAACTTATCCTTAGTATCTAGTGGACTAAGGAATTTTCTCGATTATGGAGGTGAAAAGGAGTTCGTCGTAAAGGGTTACGTCGATGCGAACTTTGACACTAATCCGGATGACTCTGAGTAGCAAACCGGATTCGTATAGTAGAGCAGTTATTTGAAATGGCTCCAAATAGCGTGTGGTAGCATCCACAAGATGACATAGATATTCGTAAAGCACACACGGATCTGAAAAGGTTCAGACCCGTTGACTAATAACCTCTCTCACAAGCATAACATGATCAAACCAGAACTCATTGAGTGTTAATCACATAGTGATGTGAACTAGATTGTTGACTCTAGTAAACTCTTGGGTGTTGGTCACATGGTGATGTGACCTGTGAGTGTTAATCACATGGTGATGTGAACTAGATTATTGACTCTAGTGCAAGTGGGAGACTGTTGGAAATATGCCCTAGAGGCAATAATAAATTGGTTATTATTATATTTCCTTGTTCATGATAATCGTTTATTATCCATGCTAGAATTGTATTAATAGGAAACTCAGATACATGTGTGGATACATAGACAACACCATGTACCTAGTAAGCCTCTAGTTGACTAGCTCGTTGATCAATAGATGGTTACGGTTTCCTGACCATGGACATTGGATGTCGTTGATAACGGGATCACATCATTAGGAGAATGATGAGATGGACAAGACCCAATCCTAAGCCTAGCACAAGATCGTGTAGTTCGTTTGCTAAGAGCTTTTCTAATGTCAAGTATCATTTCCTTAGACCATGAGATTGTGCAACTCCCTGATACCGTAGGAATGCTTTGGGTGTACCAAACGTCACAACGTAACTGGGTGGCTATAAAGGTGCACTACAGGTATCTCCGAAAGTGTCTGTTGGGTTGGCACGAATCGAGACTGGGATTTGTCACTCCGTGTAAACGGAGAGGTATCTCTGGGCCCACTCGGTAGGACATCATCATAATGTGCACAATGTGACCAAGGAGTTGATCACGGGATGATGTGTTACGGAACGAGTAAAGAGACTTGCCGGTAACGAGATTGAACAAGGTATCGGTATACCGACGATCAAATCTCGGGCAAGTAACATACCGATTGACAAAGGGAATTGTATACGGGATTGATTGAATCCCCGACATCGTGGTTCATCCGATGAGATCATCGTGGAACATGTGGGAGCCAACATGGGTATCCAGATCCCGCTGTTGGTTATTGGCCGATGAACGTCTCGGTCATGTCTGCATGGTTCCCGAACCCGTAGGGTCTACACACTTAAGGTTCGATGACGCTAGGGTTATAGGGAATAGATATACGTGGTTACCGAATGTTGTTCGGAGTCCCGGATGAGATCCCGGACGTCACGAGGAGTTCCGGAATGGTCCGGAGGTAAAGATTTATATATGGGAAGTCCTGTTTTGGTCATCGGAAAAGTTTCGGGTGCTATCGGTAACGTACCGGGACCACCAGGAGGGTCCCGGGGGTCCACCAGGTGGGGCCACCGGCCCCAGA
Organism: Triticum aestivum; assembly: GCF_018294505.1. Classification (NCBI taxonomy): domain Eukaryota; kingdom Viridiplantae; phylum Streptophyta; class Magnoliopsida; order Poales; family Poaceae; genus Triticum; species Triticum aestivum. The sequence continues at coordinate 73,494,026 of NC_057802.1, forward strand.
GGGCTGCGTGGGCCAAGTGTGGGAAGGGACCAGCCCCTAGGTGGGCTGGTGCGCCTCCCACAAGGGGCCCAGGGCGCAGGAAGGGGGGGAAGGGGGAAACCCTAGGCTCAGATGGGCCTAAGGCCCACCTAGTGGTGCGCCCCCCTCTCTCCCCCCTTGGCCGCCCCCCAAGTCCCATCTAGGGCTGGCCGCACCCCTTGGGGGGGGGGGGAACCCTAGATGGGGGCGCAGCCCCTCCCCTCCCCTATATATAGTGGGGTTTTTGGGGCTGCCATACACATGAGAACATCTCTCTCTTGGCGCAGCCCTCCCCCTCTTCCATGTCCTCCTCCTCTCCCGCGGTGCTTGGCGAAGCCCTGCAGGATTGCCACGCTCCTCCATCACCACCACGCCATCGTGCTGCTGCTGGACGGAGTCTTCCCCAACCTCTCCCTCTCTCCTTGCTGGATCAAGGCGTGGGAGACATCACCGGGCTGCACGTGTGTTGAACGCGGAGGCACCGTTCTTCGGTGCTTAGATCGGAATCAACCGCGATCTGAATCGCTACGAGTACGACTCCTTCATCCGCGTTCTTGCAACGCTTCCGCTTAGCGATCTACAATGGTATGTAGATGCACTCCCCTTCCCCTCGTTGCTAGATTACTCCATAGATTGATCTTGGTGATGCGCAGAAAATTTTGAATTTCCGCTGCGTTCCCCAACACAAACCACTCATAGATATTTTCCATATTCAGAACTTTTCTGTTTAGTGTGTAAATAATTATTCCTCTTAGTTGCACCTAAATAGAAAAAATGCATTCTAGAAACCTCAGTCAATTTATAGCTCCCTGCCATGATATATAAGGAAATTAAAATAGACACAAACACAAACATATATTTGCAATCTATCTAGGTAGCACAAAGCAATCTATGATGAGTCGCACTTCTGTTCTTTTAAACCGATCTAGACGATTTTTGTTAAACCAAAAAAAAAGGACAATGTCTTACAAAAAGAAACAACTATGTCACACTCCTTGTAATATTCTTAAATTATCTTAATATTTAGTGGAATTGTGTTTTCCGCTATTAATATGAAATATTATTAAAATTATCATAATATTTAGTTCAGCATTACAATTACTAAATATAATAAAAAATATAGTACTTAAAATCATATGTTCAAAATATAAGTTGTACTATAAACAAGTAAAAATGGTTAGTCTAATGATAGCTATAACTCCCAACATACCGGATATGCCAATAATCACACTGTCGCCGACCATTAGGCTTTCCACTCCTTTAGCGATAGATATTATGTATAGATTCATTAAGGTTCTGTTATGGCGATGAGAAAATGTATGTGATAAACATGTAACAAACTTACCGACTTGACTATTGTATCTTCATAGCCTACATCGTCGTTGATCGCTAGCTGTCATACCAACCTGCTAGCGTATGATAAGTAGTATCAAAGTGGTCGAAATGTGGTCCAAACTGTACCTAACTGTTATATCTTCGAGCGCGGAGGCGAGGAGGCGGGAAAGGCGGTTGGATTCGGTGGCCTCGACTTGGAACCCCACCGCCACGGCAAGATGCTCCAAGCCGTCTGGATCGGAGATCTCGGTGGACGCAAGGAGGCGGGTAAGGCGGACAGACTCGGGGTCCTCGACTTGGAACCCCACCAACCCGGGGAGATGCTCCAAGCCGTCCGGATCGGAGACCTTAGGGGCGTAACATCCACCGAGGCGAAAAGGCGGCCAGACTCGGTGGCCTCGACTGGATGCTCCAAGCCATCAAGGTGAGAGAGCGTAGTGTCGGCCGACGCGAGGAGGCAGGGAAGGTGCTCGGGCTCGATGGCCTCAACCTGAAACCCCACCAACCCGGCGAGGTTCTCCAAGTCGTCCGAATCGAAGAAGGCGGGGAAGGCGGTTGGATTCGGTCGCCTCGGCGGATGTTCACTTTTTATAGCTAAAATTTTAAATATCCATTTTTTTGTTAAAAAAATCTATTAATCAACAACTTGGAACGAAGCATTCTTGAAAATGTTAAACTCATTTTGGCTCAACAACTTGAGAGAAATTTCAAATTTTCGTTTTCAGTTATAATCCCAGCTCACATTTGGCCCAAACCAAAAGTAGCCAAAAAAAATCGGAAACAGTTCCATACAATCAACAAGATCAAGCTGAGCATTTAGGGAAGATTTCAACTCATCCGGCCCAACAGATTTAAAGAAGATTCAAGCTGTCCTTTTCAGCTACAATTTTGTCTGAAAAATGGGAAGTATCAAGATTTGGTTTTGGGACGTGTCTTGTTTGATTATGGATGGTCTGCCAAAAAAATAGGCTAATTCATTCTTTTGCCGCATGGTGACTAACTAGTGGGTCTAGGTTGTCAGAAACAATGCCAAACGTCTTAATCTGGAAGATTTGAATTATGTGAAACAACTTACCCAAAAATTTATGGGTTTTTGGTAAATATCTCAAAAGTTGAGGCATTGTGAGACCATAGCCACAATAGCTGTGGTTTTTTCGCATTTTTCTCTAATTTGTTTGTTTAGAAGATTCCTTACCAAAATTAAATTTAACAGAGTACCCAAAAAAAATAGAACTTGGAAGATCGTTATGCTTTGCTTGATAGGGCTTACCACTAGGGAATCCATCCGTGACGGGAGAATTTCTTGGATATGACCTCCTCGATCGTAGGTTAGCTTGAATTACCTTTTCTATGAATGTTTGTTTTTATATTTCTTGTTTTAGGGGTTTGTTTTTATATTTCTGGACGTGTTGACTGGTGCATCTTGTTATGCATAGCCTGCACATTCGCTTAGTACGGTTGCAGGAGCTCGATATAACGACCGAATAAAAATGTACTTTGTCAAAAAACTAGGAAACCTCCCCGCAAAAGAAGAAAAGAAGAAAAACTAGGAAACCGATGCGAAGCACCGTGCATCAGTAGGAGTAGGTCACCCATGATCGATCACTCATGGAGCTACTGTTGCACTAGTGTGCATGCATGCGTGCGTGCGACCAGTACGCATATATGCGTCCAAGGAGAACATGCGTGCAAGTGTACAACGCATCTTGTGTCATTAGAAAGGGGATCGATCTGGGAAGGCTGATGATGATTAGTTTAGTGTGAGGGGTCAGGCTGTCACATGCTAACTGTTGAACGCTGATGGATGGCATGGTGCCTGCCGCCCACAAGAAATTTCCTTTCGATCGAAGTATCCTCGCCCTTTCCCGTATTTATTTTCATTTATACTTGTTCAATTAGCATCAAGAAACATAGTTTATGACCATCTAGATGTTAGTTTCTACTCTTTTTTTTCATGGGAGATGTTAGTCTCTACTAACATTGCTTGGTCGCAACATGGTCCTTCGTGTGAAAGAAAAAGGTCAACAAACTTCTCTCCAATCTTAATTCAAAGACACGCAAGTCTTATGCGTGTTCTGGCAAAAAAGAAAAAGAAAAGGGAAGGTCCAGAGAAACCACACTATTTGCAAATCCTGTAGATGTTTGGTTCTACGCCTTGCAATGCCACATTTTGCCATATTTTTTTTTGCCAAATCTGTGGAAGGTTAATTCAATAAAATAGAAGTCACGAATAGAGGTAAGCCTAAGTCAACTTGGGAAAGGCTTCCTCCCCTCGATCTTTATGGGCGAGCCCATGGATTCACTTCCTCTCTGCTTGCCGCTCCGGCAGCAGGTGGCGGAGAGAAGAATCTTGGTGTCTTGACTTCTGCTAGTAGATAGGTAGTGTTGGAAATATGAGCAATTTACTGAATGATTTTATTAACAAAAATAGTAAATAAAACATGACTATAATAGTAGAGATGAAATGAGTCATGTAATCTAGCTGAGTGAAGGCAAACAGGTTCTGCACATGTGCACTAGAACAGAACATATGTAATAAAGAGGCTGGAACAAGAAAGGCTAAAGCAAGAAACTGAGGCTTGAACTTAAACACAGAGAACACGAAGACATACAGAACAACGACAGAAGCGCTGGTTTTGGGGTCGGTGTCGTTGCCAGCCATGTCGTTGAGCAGGTTGTCGACGTCGGGCAAGAAGTCGTTGTCGGGCAAGAAGTCGTCGGAGTCCGGGGCGTCCGTGACGAAAAAGTCAGTAGTCGCGCGGAGCGCTCCTCAAAAACCTTATCACCCTTCTCCCGTACAGGACTCAAAGAGGTGCGGTTTTGGAGGCCTACTGTCCGATCTGCGGTGCACACTGCAAGCCGGGATGGGGAAGATCATAGCGGTAGCGCAGTGCTCTGGAACTTGGTGGCGAGAGGGAGATAATCTTTCTGGTGTGTCTCTCTAGAGAGGAGCAACCTCCCTTTTATAAGCACAGGAAAAAGAGGCAAATAGGCTGCCTCGGGAGCTGAAGGGAAAGAGGGAGACGAAACGAACATGCAGCAGCCGAAGGGTGCAGCGTTCATATTCGATATCCACTACAACAAAACTTTCAGCTCTAGAGTGACCTTTCGTATACCCGTCGTGCGTGGCAAAAATTTAGACATAGGCTCATTCCCGCAACCCGTGGCGCATCGTGACAAGGCGGGCAGCGGAGGAGGAGCGCGCGTGAATGTCCCTCTTGTTCTCATGCTCATACATGTGGGAAAACAACTCTCACCAGACTTACTAAACTTTGGTTCCACCTTTTGCCTTGCACGAATGGGTTGCGTGGGCCTCTAGGATTTATTAGGAATTTCTGAAATTGTTATTGGGCTGGCCCAAAATAGACAAAATTCCAGCAGGTAGGGTTTTAGCCCTTGAGGGGCGACGTTTGGACGGATGGCGACGCTCATTCTTCGACTCAATCTTCCGGGCTCCAATCCTCCTCAAGTTCGTCTGTTGGGACGAATTAGACAAAGCTCTGGCGTAGATTCCTGCCGGCTTCCTGGGTCGGCGAGGTTAGGGTTTCTCGTCGTGCGTACGCAACGGAGATATTTGGTGTCAGGTTCTTCAGACCGATTCAAGGATTCAACGGCGACGACTGCGACTCCGGGGTGCTGGTCCTTAGGGGCACGTGCACGAAGACTTCCCAGCTGTCATCGACAAGGTCAGACCGGCTCCAATATAGAAGCGGCGACAATGGCGCGTCGGCAGCTCGTTCTGCTGGCGGCAATGGTCATTCGATGGTCTATGGACCTTGATATAACTTTAGATGATCTTTTCGTAAACCTGCCAAACGAAAGGGCCAATTTTACAAGATCTTCTAAAGTAGTGGCCACTTTACGAAAATTGTTGGGGATGTTTTTTTGCTATAATTTTTTTGTAAACTACGGTTATCTTAGAAATATGAGAGCCGTTAAAGATGCGCTTAGGTGTGGCAAACAAAGTCACAAACGGAACAGTCACACTGTCCCCTAGCTTCACAGTTAGATGCTCGAAGTTTTGTGAGGCATATTCGAACGCAACCGAGCCCAATAGCTGCGATCTGATCCGGCCAAGAAGAATCTTGTGGTGCGGCAAAAATCTTTGACGAACTTGATGCCGTCAAACGACTGAATTCGCCGATCGAGGCGGGCGACGCAAGTTGCATTAGGATATGGTAACGCTCCACTCCTCTCCCAGGCTGCAACTTGCGGCAGATTGCTGTTAACGGATCATGTGATCATGTGAAAAGGTTGTACCACTGATCAATGGATTAATCATCGGCATCGTCGTCATCATCGTCGTCGTCTCCCGCTGCTGCTTTGGATACCTTAAACCTGCTGGCCTGCACGTTGGCTCGCAATCATTCGGCAGCCGCGCGCCTCCCCACCTGATGCGTCCTTGCTTTTCTTTTGATCCACTGCCTGATGCGTCTTCGGAGATCCATCGCCGCTCTTTCTCCTGAACTAATTTGAAAGATAAAGACGCCAGCCTTTTGACCGGTACTCTTTGTAGTTAGTAGCGATCCGAGTCATGCTAACCTGTGCTCTGTACGGATTTTAAATTTCTTTGTGCGAATTATTAAAAATGATGCAGCAAAAGATAACAATTCCAGTTTCTGTCTCTGAAACTAAAACGTCCTGGTTCATCCGCCTTGTTCAGCAACCACGGGTGATTCAGTTTACCAGCTTCTGCATTATAGTAGTTACTCTGTCTGATTCATATTAATTACTTTATACTAAACCAGCAACAATTAATATGAATCAAAGAGAGTAGTACAGTAATATTTTCTTCTTTTCAGACAAGCAGTGGTGAGCAAACGGTTGTGCAGTCCGGGCCAGATGTGAACAGTTGGCGAGTCCAAGCTGACAGGCGGGACGACAGGAGGAGACGTTAGATTACGTGACAGCAAACAGGAGATGACGCCTCCCACAGCCACAATAATGGCGGCTTGTGCCAGTCGACATTAGTTTAACTTGGTTAAATGATTAGAGCAACCCTAGCTGACCCCGCAAAAATTCCACCCGCAAAACGCGTTTGCGGTTTCACGAAGATCGCGTTTGCGGATCAAAAACTAGCACGGCCGAACAGATACCGTATCTAAACCTGCATAATTTTAAAAAACACTTTCGCAGGAGAAATTGCACAAACATAATTCATCACATCGCATACTACAGGTTCATTCGTACTACATAATCAAGAAATTAAGCATAGATCATACTACATGCTATGTTAACTAGTACTAGAGGGGTCGGATCTGACAGCGGCGAGGTCGCGGCAAAATGGACGACGCCGTGGAGGCCGAGCGACGCTCAATCCTCCTCGCCGGAGCTGCACAGGTTGACGTACTTCGCCGCCTGCTCCGCGCGGATGCGGCACCACTCCTCGGCCTTCTCGTTGGCGGCGACCGCCTGCCGCCACTCGAGGTCTTCGAGCTCCTCGGCGTGGCGCTGGCGCTCCGCCTCCTCGCGCACGCTCCGCTCGGTGATGGCGGCCGCAATGGCGTCGACGTCCGCGACGTAGTCCTCCGGCCCGACGACTCCGCCGCGGCCGAGCGGAGCGGGCTCCTCGGGCTCCTCCTTCACGGGGACGAAGGCGAACGGCGTTGGCTCCTCCTCGTCCTCCGACCACTCCCTCTTCACGGGGAGAAAGCCCGCGCCGGAGGACGAGGAGGATCTGGCGTAGGAAGACCTCGCGGAGGAGAAGGACGCGCGCCGGCAGTCGTACTCCTCCGTCTCGCGGCGGTTGAAGCTCGCCGGCGGCGACATCCCGTGGTTGGTCCACTTCCGGGCGCCGCGCTTCCTCACGCCGTCCGACCAGACGCGCCGCTCGCGCTCCGGGTCCCTCTGCCCGCTGGATCTGCTGCCGGAGCTCCACATTCGGCCTCACATGGCGGCTGGAGGCGGGGCGGGTGGTCGCCGGCGGCGAGAAATGTGGAGAGGGGAAAGGGGAATCGGGTGGCTCGCGACGGCGGGGGGTAGGGTTTGGACCCGCAAACGAGTCGCAGAACCGCAGTTATAGTGCTCGGAGCGTGCGGTTTGCGGGCTGCGGCAAAAAAAATTACGGGCCGGGCGAGTATTCGGGCTCTGTTCTGGTCGGAAAATTGGGACGAGCCCGCATACTCGCCTAAATTTTGCGGGTCTACGCGTTTTGCGGGGTCTGCTAGAATTGCTCTTAGTTGGTTTGCTCTGTACTCCAGCTCTCCTTCCCGTTGTACTTTTCGTGGGGTCTCAAGGCTTCAACGTGGTCTTCATGGCCGATGGCCATGTCGACCGTGGGACGGTCTTCTATCGCTCTCGCAACTTTGCGTCGTGCACGTTTTGTTAGGGGGTGAGGGGGATTCGAGGCTAGGGATCACACGTTTTACCTCACTCACTCTTACAGATGCTTGGCCATTTCTCGTTGCTCGTAGCTTATTTTTCCTAAATCGGACGCCGTGTGACGCGGCAAGGCTGTAGAGGAGGAGGTGCCTCCGGCGATCGCGAAGGTGCCACTAGTCCACTACCTCAGCGGCTCCTCGTTGCGGAGCATCGTGTCGACGAAGTAGAGGACGGCCAGGGAAGCGGCACGGAGGGGGCGGTGCAACGCAACACGTCGGGCGATGTTCATGAAGTCCGACGAAGCCTCTGTAACATCCCAAAAATTTCCAAATTTTGAAATGTTAAGATAAAACTGAGTGCACTGTTATGATTTTTCGGGAAAATCAAAACTGTTTGATTCTTTGTTTAAACCTTTCCGAACCAAGTTATAAAAATTGGATAATCTTTTATCCAATAAAGAAAAACTTGTTTGAAGGTTATTAAAAAAATTCAAAATGGATTTCATTTCTTTTGGACTCTTTTGAAATATATTGAAATCACATTCAAAATTATGGAGTGAGAATAAAACGACTTTCTCAAATATGGAGGATGAATATTTAATAAAAGATTCAGTTTAAATTTGGAGTTCTTTTGAAGTTTTATTTGAATTTGGAATTTAATTGGATATTTTAAAGTCATTTAAATATTTCGAATAAAAATATATTAGAAATGAGAGGAGATAATATGAATTCTCCAGAAATACAATTGGAAATACTTAATTTTCATTTTTCGGGATTTATAAAACCCTAGAAGAATAATTCTGGGGGAAATTAATAAACCCCTATTGCATTAATAAACATAAGTGTACAAAAACTTATTTTATTTGTTGCAGGAAATATTTTGTGTAAAATTTAGATAACAATTAAGAAATAGTGAACATTTTTAATTATTATTTTAGTCTAAAATTCGTTATTAGTTTTATTTTAATCAAAAGAAATTGCAAAAGCCTAGAACCTACTATAACTTACCTACTGGGCCGAGCCCAACTCTCTCTCTCCCGCTGTTTCTTGCTCACGCAGCGCAGCGCCGCAGCCCAGCTAGCACCCAACCGGCCCAAATCCCCTCTCTTTTCTTTTCCCCCTCCTACTGACCACCGGGCCCCACCCAGGGGGCCGTCTCATTCCCCTCGTTCGGGCGCGGGTAGGCCACCTGACGCCACTTAAAATGGGGCCGACGCCTCCCCTCCTCTCCCCGGTTCCTCAGACCCAGTAAAGCGTCCCGGAGCACCCTGCATCTGTTCCGCAACCCCTGCTCTACGTGTTGAACGCCTCCGCTAGAATCGCCATTTATGGTCGAAGCATCTCTCCACCGACGCATCACCTCATCACTAGTGGGCGTGGGCGGTTGCACGCGCGGAGGCGTTGCCCCAAATATATGGTCAGTAAAATAAAACAGACCAAAACAACTCATACATACAACAAACCAAAAGAGCTTGCGGCTCAAAAAAAGAAAAGAAAAAGCACGAATCTTAAAACAAAATCAATGGCCAAAAAACGACTGAGCTAACAGGCGATTTACATATAGGTAAAGTGAAAAAATAAAATCCTGACGTTGATAGCCACATCACCAGCATCCACGTACGGGAGACGGGTCCATTACGCAGTTGAGAAATTATATATCCTCTGTTAGACATTTCTCGGTCTTTGTCCACAAGAGAGGGAATTCACCACCGAATCTGTTCCTGCTGTAGTGTAAGCCATGCATCCTCCTCTGCATCATCTTCTTCCTCCTGATTCCATGGCCGCCCTTCAACTCGGTGCTTCTCTGTGCGCCCGTCAGCGTGCTCGTCCCCGGCATGGCCCTCGTTCCAAGCAGGACCCTCGTCTCCGACCAAGGCGCGTTTGCCTTGGGCTTCTTTTCCCCTTCCAACGCAACAGGGAAGATGTACGTCGGCATATGGTTCAACGACATCCCGCAGCGCAACCGCACCGTCGTGTGGGTCGCCAACCGCGACGAGCCCATCACAGACGCCTCATCGGCGATGCTCGCTGTGGCCGACGACTCCGGCCTCGTCCTGTCCGAAACCGACGGCCGCCGCGAACTCTGGAAGGCGAACACGGCCACGCTGTGGCAGAGCTTTGAGAACCCGAGCGACGCCATCCTCGCCGGCATGCCGCTCCGGACGAGCCACAGGACGCGCCCGCCGTCACGGGTTGTCTCCTGGAGGGGCCCCGAAGACCCGTCCAGAGGCGCCTTCTCCGTCGGGGCGGACCCTGACTCTCCACTACAGCTCTTCCTCTGGAACGGGTCCGTGCCGCACTGGCGTGCGGCGGTGTGGCATCCAACATGCAACTGCAGGGCGTGAGCCCGCTGATGTACCTGACCATCTCCACGGGCGCCGACGGCGAGACCTACTCGACGTTCGGGCTCTCGGACGGCTCCTCCAAGGTGTGGTACAAGGCGGAGTACTCCGGCGAGGTCGCCTTCTTGAGATGGAACGCCAGCTCCTCGGAATGGACGCCCATCTCACGCTCGCCAGCTTACAAGTGCAATACCTACGGGTACTGCGGTGCCTACGGCTACTGCGACAACACGGACGCCATTCCAACATGCAGGTGCCTCGATGGATTCGGCCCCAGCGATGAAGCAGAGTGGGCCGGCGGCAACTTCTCCCGAGGTTGCCGGCGGAAGGAGGCGCTGCGGTGCGGCGGAGGGGACGGCTTCTTGACCTTGCCGGCCATGAAGGCGCCGGACAGATTCTTGCGTTTGTGGAACAAAAGCTTTGATGACTGCGCGGCAGAGTGCAGCAGCAGCTGCTCATGTGTAGCGTACGCGTATGCCAGTTGGCTTGAAAATTAATCAAAGGCCGTAGCTACTGCCTGCTTCTCTGAGAGAATCTCTCACACTGCTAGCTTAGCTAGCTGCATTCATCCGATTCGATTCGATGAGGTGGAGCTCCGTCGTCGTCAACGAGAGGAACAAAGGGACTTCTTTGTCAGCGAGGCAGGCATCAATCTCTTTCTTGCATGCATGTCCCCACGTACGGGGTGCCGCGCGTAGCACACGCACCGGCCGTATCTGTCCGACACAATGCTCCCGAGCGAGCGCCGGCCACCGCGCAACTTGTTTCTTCCATCGTCGTCCTATTATATTAAATTAAAGATGGATGGATGGATCGACCGTCCGTTCCACGTCGAGAGGGTAAAGATGGAGGAGTCTTTCTCAACGCGCACAAGAAGTTCCATTATTTCTACCTAGCTGACTCACCGGCCGGCGACGAGTGCAACGCTGCCGCTGCCGACACACTCCACCTCGCCGGCCGGCCTCCCGGAAGGCACAGAAAACGGCGGGCGTCCATGCATGCATGTTTGATCACTTGCAGAGGCACAGAAAATAGGTTATTACCATTTTGAAAATGGCATTTTCATCGTATGCCTTCCTCTTCGCCCCTCCAGGCTCATCTCCTCCCATCCCATCGAATTTGGCACCTGCAGAGGCCCCATGGAGGCTCAGGCGCCGTGCACCTCACACTATCTCCAACTTATTAAAGATGGGTTATTTCTTGCTTATTAATTTGTGTGCCATTGCCCCGTGCAGATGGTGATCGGCCATCCTCGTTGTGATCCACTCATCGCGGCGCCGCTCAACGAACAACGCGCAAGAGGAGTTCCCGATCTACCGCAGCGCGAAGCTCGGTCTCCCATCGCTCGCTACTGACGCGCCCGACCCACTCCCTCACCGGTCGGCCTTCCGGAAGGCCCAGAAAACGACGTCCATGCTAAGGGAGGCATCCGTCATCGAGCCGCGGGACGTTACCCTATTCCGGCACGACGAGCCGACCCAAGCTTGGCGGCGTCCGTCTACAACATCCGCTCCGTGCACCACTTTTCCGAGGAGGACGGGTGACGTAGGTAGGTATGTGTATGGTCAACTTGACATGTGCGCCTCGAGGTCAAATTAAAGATCGTTTTTTTTTCTTTTTCTTTTTTGATTAACATCAAAAGATTGGATCTTGCTTCAAGTTCGTACGTATATGGTCAACTAAACAAACAGTACTAACACTCACGCGAGCCATGCATCTCCTACGTAGAGTACGTAAGTGCATGGTGTAGCAGCTTTTAATGGATCACCTCAGCTGGATTGCTTGGTTTGGTTTGGCTTCTCACTGCTTGTTAAGTACATGCATGTACGTCCACAAAAAGAGCTCATGCACACCCGTGGACAAAGAAATCCCTGGAGCATGTATGTACGTATACACAATGCAAGTAGTAGCGCGCCCGATCGGAAATACATACCACTACCCATCGATCTCACTAATAAATATTAGAAAATTAAATTCCCCGCAAAATAATTGTATATATAGAAAATTACACAACACAACATATACGTATGCATGCATGCATGCATGTACGAGAAAAAAAAGATTTATTTGATCCGTTAGTTATATCATCACCAAAGTAAATGTTGCTTGGGTGATCAGTCCCGCCAGGCCGCGCCGTCGTCACAATGAACAACGCGTCGCCGCGAAACCCTAACCTATCTACAGGCCCACACCATGGCAACACCGAGGCACCAGGTTCCCGGCCCTCGTACCGCCGGAGAGGACATTGGAGGAGGGAGGAACCTGTAGGCTCGATGATGGCAGTGGATGTTCAGGAACGACAACTCTAGGTTAGGGTATGCGAGTGTGTGGATTTTGGGGGCCCTCAAATGGTGGCCTATATTTTGAATGGAAAAAGGTCCCATAGTAGGTGGCACAGTTTTGCCCTTCCTCGTACGTGGTGGAGATGGAGGTGATGATACATGCGATGACATCCAATGCATGTAGCCGTTTGCGTACTGCATGTGTATCCTTCTCCTATATTCCCTCCAATCCTACCACTTCATTCTTCCAACGACGGCCATCTCTTCCTCACTCATCAACACATGCCTCTCTCTCTCTCTCTCTCTCTCTCTCTCTCTCTCTCTCTCTCTCTCTCTCTCTCTCGCGTCCCTCACCTACTTTCCTTCAAGCGCCATCGTCGCCATGGATTCATCACGCTCCACGTTTGATCTGATGTTCGGAGGCCTCGACGTAATGCCCCTCGAATGTTTGATGAGCATGTTAATAGAAAATGGTATAATGACCTCCTTTGTTGGCCTCTCATATTCAAGATCGTGATTCAGGTCGACGCAGGCCCTTGGAACTGTTATATCAGGATCACCCTATGGTTTTATATCCCACTTCTTATTGCGGGTAGTAGAAGTAGCAGACGAAAATCCATTGCTTCTCAACACTTCCCTTTTTCCCGTAACCCTGTTTCTTCGCCCTGAATTGTGCCTACAACTCATAGTTGTAGGAGAATCATTATTGGGATCGACCGAAGATTTAGTAATTGGCTCTTAATTTTGCATGGTACCTTGAGGTTGAGATGATACAAGAGGAACTTTTGCACCTTTGACGAGTTGGGAATTTTTCACATCGATGACCTTGTCATTTTATGCCTTCCTCACAACATGTTTAAAATGCTCTAACATGACACACGCCACCCACGACGGCCCCTCTCCATTGGAAACAACCAAACCAAATAGCTCTAGATTGTTTAAGTCATGTGCTTGGGGGTCTGTAGCTGCTCTTGGAACTCAAATATACACGACATATTTTGAACTGTATCAAATATAAATATGGCTCGTTTGAGAAAAAAAATACCATGATACAAACCCTATAATTGTTTTTAAATTATTGTTGGTCATCATCGTAGTGTTTGCACGATAAGGATCATCGTGTACATCTAAGGCGCATAATAAAAACATCATTTGATAACTAGCATTGCTCACTCATCCTACTAGCCATCATGTTTTAGGATAAGTCATTATTTCATGTGATGAGATGGTTAAAACCTATCGTTTTCATGTGCATTCCCATTGTTAAGCTTGGTTGTGGTATAATTTTCATCTTATTATATTTGCATACAGGTGTGGTTGATTGGGCGACATGAGGCCGTTCACTTAGTTGGGTAGTCGGGTTGTTACCGACAATGAGAAAGAGCTCATGACCAATCTCCATCCTCCCCCCCCCCCCCCCCCCCCCCCGGCACGCGCGCGCACACACACAGATGGATCTTTAACCGAGGTAAACTATAGAAATTCGGATATAGATGCTTTTATTATTGATTAAATTGCGGTTGAAGTAAAAAAAATCCCATATAAGATGTTCATGTTACCCAGGAAACCAACGGTGGATCTGCAAAAACTACTCTTTCGTACCACTACTAACTCAGAGACTAACTCTAGATACATGTTTTGCACACGTATCGGATTTCCTTAATCTACCATGTAGATACAAAATATCATATGAACACGGGCAACGCAGTTATGATAATTTCATCCGCTAAAAGCTTGTATGTCCTCAAAAAGAGCCCCTCCCCCATGATTTGTCTTCTCGTCAAAAGCATTTCCCATGCCGTCCGAATATTTAGCGCTCAGATCAACAAAGCGGTGACACTCCAAAAATTTGGCGCTTGGGTCAACAAAGAGACGGAACCCGCTCAATTTCTGTTCTGACGCGTCTTTCCCGCTGAAACGAAAATATTGGCGCTCAATCAGAGAGGTGGCGCTGCCCGAAATATTTGGCGGCGGGAGAGTTCAAACGAAAGGAGAAGAGAGGAAAGAAACCTAACCCCATCCCCGACCCACTCTTTCCCATCCATTCCCCCTCTCCCGCGATTCACTCGCCTCCCTCCCCCCAACGCCGCCGCCCCCACCCACCGGCGACCTCGCTCCCCGGGATCCGCCCTCTCGCCCACCGCCGGCCGCCGGGGAGAACCCCCCCCCCCCCCCCCCCCCCCCCCGCCTTCTCTGCGTTCCCTACGCCCCAATCGAGCAGCAGGCCAGGCGGCGGCCAGATCCGCGCCGTCCTCCAGGGCTCCGAGCTACGCCGCGACGGACGTGCTCGAGGTCCCCAATCCTGCCGCTCCGGAAAAAGGAGGAGGTGGCGGCCACCGCTTCCTTTCCCGCGCGACGAGGCGGCTCTCCCCAACCCCTGCGGCGTCTTCCCCACCCCCTCCTTGATTTTAGGTCCTTTTTTCCTCTCTCTCCGCTGGATTGCTTCACCATGTATGCATGTGTGGATGCGTTCCTTGTTCGATTGCTTCCTGCCTCACCCGTGGATGTGGATGAATAATCCTCTTTGTTGTTGTGTTTGTGTGGCAGAAATCTCCCCTGCATCATCATCTCGCCCAGCACCGGCTGGCTCACCAAGCTGCAGAGACTGCCGCACGCCTCCCCAAGCTTCCTCCCCTACTGCTGGAGCTGACCCGACCGGACCGGAGCGGAGACCTTTTCTTCCTCCCTCCTCGGTAAGCCCTGACCCGCCCTCCTGCTACGCGCCCCGAGTCGATCCGATCCAGGTCTCCGTTCTAGTCCAATTGCGGCCAAGAATCTCTTTTATTGATTCATGAGCGTACCCTTATTTCCTGTGGATTTGGATGGGTTGGTGAGTGAATGGACGCAATGACTATCCTTTCTTTTCCTATGAACCGTACTGCAGTTTGCTTCTTCTCCATAGATGAGTGGATTTTATTATTCTACTAGTCTCTTGTTCCGTTGGCAAAAAAGGGCGTAGTAGTCACCAGTTCCTGCTCTATGCTGATGCGACTGGTTGATTGTCTCATGTTTACATATTTACCTATGAGTCTTGTTCGTCTTTTTGATGTTCTCATGTCTACGTAGTTCCATTTTAATTTTTCAGAGCTACTTCCTCCACCCCACAATATAAGACATTTTTGCAAGCTAAAACAACTTGCAAAAACATCTTATATTATGGGACAGAGGTAGTATGAAACAACCTCCATCGGCCTCAAATCCCTTGTTTCCTCTTTCAGATCACTGCATGAGACCAACCTACATGTCCAGATCTACAAGAACAGCCTATTTCAGAGCAGAGATCAATTACTGCTTCGAGCTCAGACCAATGTACGTATGCCACCAGTATACCATCTAGCTGATACTTGTTTGTTGGATTTTGCTTGCTTGGTGGTAGATTGATTTATTGGACTGCTGAAACAAAAAGTCGGTGTTTTGGTTCTGAATCTGTTCTTCGGTTTCCTCAGAGCCAACTACCTGCAAGGAGGCCTCCTGACCCACCCCGCTGGTGGCGGCTTCTTCGTCGATTGGTAAGTCACTCAGTTCATCTCCCCTACTTTCTCTTTGTTTACTAATAAGGGTTGAGGTTTGCGACCATGCAAGTTTCACACTTGGGATTGAACTTTCTGTCAATGCCGAGTATTCAACATTTACCCCCCAAACAAGTAGAATATTTTGTGCTTGACTTCTGAACAACTAATCGTCGTCTACCAACTGAGCGCCATGATTTTTAAGAAATAAAAACAATAGATATGCCTAAAAAATGAATATTTACATAACTCAACCCATGTCGTTATTTCGTCAAGGGTATCTGCAAGTGTAACTGTTTGGTCAAGTGAAAAACAATGTGGTATATCGTATACTGGCAGCACTTGGTTAAATACATACATCTCTCTGATTCACTTCATGTCAAGCTCAAGCTTGACTTGAATCTAGACGAGCGGAGGTCAAGTAACTGGTCGGTCTGGAGCTTTTTGTGATGATGCTAGTTGAACGGTTTAGTTTTGTATATCACACACAAGATTATGCTCGTTATTGGTTGCATTACAAGCAGTTGTTTTAAGTTGCTGCCAGTACATCTATAGTGTCAGCCTCATCATGCTGTTTACTGAGTTTCTTCAATTCTGCAATTAAGTGCCACCATAGTTTGTTTTCGGCACGCTTAAGCTGTCTCTACCTGCTTGTTTGCTATATATGTATATGCAATTTACTCTTCATATTTGAGGTCATTCTGTTACCTAACTTGTTATTTCTTCAGGCTTTCTATCAAGTTGCAATCCTCCTTAATCTAGTGCTCAACATTGTTGCAGTATATCTCCTTAGCTCGGCTGCATCATCTCGCACAGCATCGCCAGGATCACCAAGTTGCAGAGGCTGTAACATTTCCTCTTTTCTGAGCTCATGCACAAGTGGCCGCCGTGTGGCATGCGCGGGTGAAAACATCTCTGCTCGACGCCTTCATCCGGCATAGGTACCCCAATGTCTCCTTTTCTCTGCCCCTCTAATGCTCAATGTGCCCATGCCATTGAGTTGAGTTAATTTTTGTGTGCATGGATGAGTGAATTTCTGAATTCCGAACAGCTTCATCGTTGTTCTTTAGTGCATGGATTAATTTCTGAATGGATCATCGTTGATTTGCTTTAGTTGGTGACGGCATGGGCGTCGCGTACCAAAATAAAATCATCTCCTTTCGTGCGTCTTGTCCAGGCCTTTTTTTCCTGTTGGCTGATGCATTGCTTGGCTATACTGCATATGTATGTAAGGGAGATGGAGAAAGATGGGAGTAGTAGGACTCTTAGGAAGACATTGGCTTTTAGAAATCCTTCCTGGTATTGGCAGGAAAATAATAATAATCACTGTCCATCTTTATGCTAAACACAGATTGGAGATATAAATGGTTAGATATGTGTCCATCTATGTGCTTTGTTTGCTCTTAATGTTCTTCTATCGGTGAATCAATTAAATACTCGTGCTTGCAGCATAGCAACATTTGTGGTATTCTTTTTGCACATAGATGGACAATTGGTGTTAGTGAACGCTCTGCATAGATGGACACAGATTGTAAATATGCACATAGATGGTCTTTTAGAAATCCTGGTATAGGAGGAGAGGACGACTCGCCAAAGCACACAAGTTATTTGTGTTTGGATAGCCAATAACTTATATGCTACTATTATACTGTTATTTGGCATTTATTCGTGTTCTGTGAACATTGGATTGGCTCCACATTTACCCGGAGTCAAAATTATACTCTTGTTCATATTGGAGCCTTTAATCATGATATAGTGACTCTCTCTCTCTAGTCATGTTACTGGTAACAGGTTTATTTATGTGGGTTATCGATCTAGATTATTTGGGTTCATGATGTACTTATTGTTCCTTTTTCCTATAGCATGGCTATGTGTTGATTAATCTCAAATAATGTTATGTTATCATTTTGTGTTGTGTCCATTCGATAGATACCTGACTTGGATGTTTGAATATTACAGGATAGCTTAGGTAAATAAAAAACCTGGAAGTCATGGTTGTTACATGCTGGGGGACCTTGATATGCCCAAGGGCCATGTGGATTCGGTTGTCAAGCGCAAGGGGCTCGACAGTGAGACCATCCAGCATTCTGTACACGGTGTGATGATTCGGGCTCCCATGACTGCCTCGTTGGCTACAACAACTTAGGTGAATCCCTGGTTTCTCCTTCTCTATATGCTCTGGGAACTAGCTTTCAATACTGCTATGCTCTGGCCATTGAGCCAATAAACAATTGTTACTGTGGTCTACAGTGCTTGTAGTCTGTCGTGGTGGTCAGTGGCCAGGTTGTTACTGTTGACATGTTCAGGATTTTGCAACACACTTCTGTTTCTATAAACCTAGTTTTTCTCAGTTTTAGCAAAACCACTTGTTCATTTGGAAGTGGTGTTTTAGGGTAGTTTTGACTGGCAGCGCCTACCTCATCTACATTCAAGGAGCTGACTTGAGTGTGAAAATGGCTGCCCAAATCACGTGGCCATGTCATGAAAGTCTAGTCTTCTCCTAGATGCTAGGATGTTTAGCAGCATGACTATTAATCTCAAATAATGTTATGCTATCATTTTGTGTTGTGTCCATTCGAGAGATACCTGACTTGGATGTTTGAATATTACAGGACATCTTAGATAAAGATAAAAACTGGAAGTCATGGTTATTACATACTAGGGGATCTTGATATGCCCAAAGGACACGTTGATTTGATAGCTGAGACCATCCAGCAGTCTGTACGCGGGGTTGATGATTTGGGCTCCCATGACTGTCTGCTTGGCTACAATAACTTGGTGAGTCCCTAGTTTCTCCTTCAATCTTTGTCTACTCTGGGAGCTAGTTTTCGAGGCTCTGCTCTGGCCACTGAGCCAATGATATGGTGCTTGTGGTCTGTATTGGTGGTTAGTGGCCATGCTGTTACTGTTGACACATTCCGGCTTTGGCAACACATTTTAGTAATCCAAAACCTCAGTTTTTGCAATGCCTGGGCAATAAATGCTTATGTTTCTATATATCTTTTTTTTTGAGTTTTAACAAATCCAATGATGCGATTGGCAAGTGTTTTTAGGTAATTTTGACTAGCAGCACCTAACTCAGCTACACTCAAGGAGCTGACCTGCATGTGAAAACGGCCGCCCAATTAAAGTGGCCATGGCATGCCGCACAAGCCTTGTCCTAGATGCTAGGATCTTTAGCAGCCTAGAGGCTAGAATTACCTCTTGCACCACCACCACCACCACCACCAACAACAACAAAGTCTTTAGTCCCAAACAAGTTGGGGTAGGCTAGAGGTGAAACCCATAAGATCTTGCGACTAACTCTTAACACTTCTATTCTATCACTTAAAAAGTTGAAATGAAAGTTAATAAATTTGAGGATATCGTTGATTTATAGCTGGTTGGTTAATCACAAATGGAAAAGCACTTGGATGATTTTAACCAGTAGCCCCTGCATTCCTTTCCTTGAAACAAACTTTGCTAAACTTGATGCATGTCATAGTTAAAGAGCACTTGGATGATTTTCCTAGTTATGACTTTACTCCTGAAAGACCTTATACACTGAATGCCCTTGGACAAGTTAAATCCCTTGAAATGTTACGTGATCTAACAGTGGCCCTTAGCTCCTTAACTTTTGATGTTCCATCCTCTACTCTTTGGCTGGAATAGTTCTCTTGGGGGTCTTTTATGTCCTTTGCTTTGTAGGTCTGCATTGTAGATGGTGTATTTTTTGGATGAACAAAGTTATATTAAAAGCTCTAATCTTTCCTGCTTTCATCTAATTGCTTAGTGATATGCTGTCAGTAGTTAAGGCTAGTTTGACTAAAATGTCACAAACTGTAAAACTGGTACAGAAGCCATACACATTGGTTCATTTGGAAGTTTGCCATCACTTTGCTATGGCTATCATATGTCAAGGACTACTAATGGTAGAGGCTGAGCTCCTATTATACAGTGAAAGATGCCAATTTTCAAAAGAATAATGAGGCCTGCCACCTGCTTTACTTTTCAGTGGATATGAAGCTGGAGTTTACAATCCATAATATAATCATGATGAATTTTTTTACCTTTTTTTGTTTCTCTTTTCCATACTGACTTATACACTTTAATGTAATTATGCAGCCACTGGTTTCGCTAAAGCGAGCCACTGAATTGGGCCAGTGGACATGGTGTGATGATCTGGTCTCCGATGAGTGTCTCCTTGGCTATATCTACTTAGGTCGAGTCCCTGGTTTCTCCTTCCTCCTTTGTCTGCTTTAGGAACTAGCTTTCGAGACTTCTCTACTCTGGCTATCGAGCTGATGATATCGTGCTTGTGGTCTGTGGCCGATGTTGTTGCTGTTTACACATTCAGGCTTCGGCAGCACTGTTTTATGAAAACCGTAGTAATCCAAAACCTCAGTTTTAGCAAAACCATTGATGCGTTTGTTTTAGTTAGTTTTGACTGATAACATCTAACTCACATATTTTGCCCTTGTATGTTTAATTGGGTATCTCTGGTGACAGCCATCGAGCTGATGATTTATCATTGTGATCATCTTTCTTGTCAATGAAATTCGTCTCTTGTGATCTTGTGCTGGTTAGGCCTTTTTCAGCTGCATGCTACCGCTGCTACAGGGCTTGGTGATGGTCCATGCTCTGTTTGGTAGGATCTCTGTGCTAGGCTTTTGACTGTTGCTATCAAGTAGAACAAAATGCTTGCATACTGCGCAGTGTGGTGCGTTTTTGGGTAAATACTTGCATGCCACTCTTTTCATATTTTGTAGCATTTCGATAGAACAGGTGCTACCATTTTCTTGGAGTCAATCATATTAATGCGATGTGCTATAGTGTCAGCAGAAATTCTCTAGTGTTATCTGTCCAGTGTTAGCCGTAAATCACGTGTAATTGTGTGGCAAAGGTGAAACTGATAAGGAAAGAAAATATTATTCAGTGCAACAGCTGGTGTTTACAATCCATGATATAACCATGATGACAAAAATATACTACCTCTGTAACTTTTGACACTGTTTTTCCCATTTCTCTTTACCATACCGACTTATACACTGTAATGTAATTATGCAGCCACCAGTTGTGCCATAGCGAGCCATTGAATTGGGCCAGTGGACAGAGGGGCGTAGCGTATTGACGTGTCCGGTGTCAGCGTGGACCAGCTGGGACGTGAAAAACATGGACCTCGACCATCTGGCGGTATGTACATGGTGTGATGATCTGGGCTCCCATGACTGCCTCCTTGGCTGCAAATACTTAGGTAGAGTCCCTGGTTTCTCCTTCCTTCTCTGTATGCTCTGGGAACTAGCTTTGAAAACTATGCTATGCTGTGGCCATCGAGCCAATAAACAATTGTTACCGTGGTCTCTAGTGCTTGTGGTTTGTGGTGGTGGTCAGTTGCCATGTCGTTACTGTTTACATGTTCAGGCTTTTGCAGCACACTTCTGTTTCCTTGAACCTAGTTTTTCTCAGTTTTAGCAAAACCACCGGCGCGTTTGGAAGTGGTGTTTTAGGGTAGTTTTGACTGGTAGCGCATACCTCAGCTACATTCAAGGAGCTGACCTGCGTGTGAAAATTGCTGCCAATTCATGTGGCCACGTCATGAAAGTCTAGTCTTCTCCTAGATTCTAGGATGTTTAGCAGCATGGCTATGGGTTGATTAATCTCAATTCTCAAATAATGTTATGCTATCATTTTGTGTTGTGTCCATTCGAGAGATACCTGACTTGGATGTTTGAATATTACAGGAGAGCTTAGGTAAAGAAAAAAAACCCTGAAAGTCTTGGTTATTACATGCTAGGGGACCTTGATATGCCCAAGGGCCATGTGAATTTGGTATCTAAGACCATCCAGCAGTCCGTACACAGGTGTGATGATCTGGGGCTCCCATGACTGGCTACAATAACTTAGTTGAATCTGTGGTTTCTCCTTCCTTCTGTCTGCTCTGGGAACTAGTTTTCAAGACTATGCTCTGCTCTGGCCATCGAGCCAATGATATAGTGCTTGTGGTCTGTAGTGGTGGTTAGTGGCCATGTTGTTACTGTTGACATGTTCAGGCTTTAGCAGCAGATTTATTTATTCAAAACTTTAGTAACCCAAAACCTCAGTATTGCAATGCCTGGGCAATAAGTACTTATGTTTCTATATACCATAGTTTTTGTTAGTTTTTTAGCAAATCCAACGATGTGTTTTGTCAAGTACTGTTCTTGGGTAGTTTTGACTAGCAGCACCTAACTCAGCTACACTCAAGGAGCTGACCTGCATGTGAAAACGGCCGCCCAATTAAAGCGACCATGCCATGCTGCCCAAGTCTTCTCGTATATGCTAGGATCTTTAGCAGCCTAGAGACTAGAATTACCTCTTGTAGCGGCATGCTAAAAGTTAACACTTCTATTCTATCACTTAAAAGTTGAAAATAAAGTTAAAGTTTGATAATATCGTGGATTTATAGCTGGTTGGTTAATTACTAATGGAAAAGCACTTGGATGATCTTAATTAACCAGTAGCCCTGCATTCCTTTATTTGAAACAAACTTTGCTAAACGTGATGCATGCCATAGTTAAAGAGCACTTGGATGATTTTCCTGGTTATGACTTTACTCTTGAAAGACCTTATACACCGAATGCCCTTGGACAAGTTTAATCCTCTAATATTTCCTGCATTCATCTGATACATTGCTTAGTGATATACTGTTACAAACTGTTGCAAAAGCCATACACATAGGTTCATTTAGAAGTTTGCCATCAATTTGCTATGGCTGTCATATATCAGGGATTACTAATGGTAGAGTCTGAGCTCCAATTATACACTGAAAGCTGTAAATTTTCAAGAGAATAATGAGGCCTGCCACCTGCTTTCCTGTTCAGTGCATATGTGGCTGGAGTACAATCCATAATATAACCATGATGAAAAAAATATACCTTTTTCCATTTCTCTTTACCATGCCGACTTATAACACTACGATGTAATTATGCGGGAAGTGGTTGCGGCAGAGCGAGCCACTGAATTGGGCTAGTGGACAGAGAGACGTGTCGACATCTCCAGGGTCAGCTGAGACGTGAGCAGCATGGGCATTGAGCCATCCAGCAGTCCGGACATGGTGTGATGATCTGGGTTCCCATGACTGTCTCCTTCGCTACAACTACTTAGGTAGAGTCCCTGGTTTCTCCCTCCTCCTTTGTCTGCTTTGGGAAATAGCTTTCAAGACTGCTCTGCTCTGGCCATTGAGCTGATGATGTAGGGGTTGTTTGGATCAGTGCCCTGAGACGCCCTGCCAAAATTTTGGCCGTTGACCCAGCTTGGGCGCTGATTTGGACGGAGGCCAAAAAATTTGTGTGCCCGCACCCTCACAGCAGCCTTAGTTCAATTCGTAGCCAACTTTTTGGCTGGGCGTGGGCGCCCAAATCCTGCGCCAATTATTTGGCAAGCCTGTGATTGGCAAGGCAGACACAGGCGCAAACCAAACAGCCTCGTAATGCTTGTGGTCTATGGCCGATGTTGTTAGTATTGACACATTCAGGCTTTGGTCGCAGTGTTTTGTCAAAACCGAAGTAATCACCGATGTGTTTAAGGGTAGTTTTGACTGGCAACACCTAACTCACATATTTTAGTCTTATATGTTTAATTGGGCCTCTGGCGTCAGCCATCGAGCCGATGATTTAGAATTTTGTGATAATCTTTCTTGTCAATGGAATTCGTCTCTTGTGATTCTGTGCTGGTTGGGCCCCTTTTCAACTGCATGCTACTGTTGCTAGAGGGTTTGGTGATGGTCCATCCTCTGTTTGGTAGGATCTATGTGCTAGGCTTTTGACTGTTAATGGCTATCAAACAGAACAAAATGCTTGGATGCCACACTTTTCATATTTTGTAGCATTTCAATAGAACATGTGCTACCACTTTCTTGGAGTCAAACCATATAAATGCGATGTGCTATAGTGTCAGCAGAAATTCTCAGTGTCATCTGTCCAGTGTTAGCTATAAATCATGTGTATTTGTATGGAAAAGGGAAACTGATAAGGAAAAAAACTATTCAGTGCTGTAGCTGGAGTTTACAATCCATGATATAACCATGATGATGCAAATATACTACCTCTGTAACTTAATATAAGACGTTTTTTGACATTGTTTTTTCCATTTCTCTTTACCATACTGACTTGTATACACTGTAATGTAATTATGCAGCCACATGATGTGCCATAGTGAGCCACTGAATTGGGCCAGTGGACAGAGAGACGTATCGACCTGGGACGTGAACAGCATGGACCTTGAGACCATCCAGCTGTATGAACATGGTGTGATGATCTAGGCTCCCATGACTGCCTCCTTGGCTATAACTACTTAGGTAGAGTCCCTGGTTTCTTCTTCCTCCTTTTCTTCTATGGAAACTAGCTTTCAAGATAGCTCTGCTCCGGCCATCGAGATGGTGATACTAGCTTGTGGTCTGGCCGTGGCCAATGATGTTGTTACTGTTGACATGTTCAGGCTTTGGCAGCATAGTTTTTTTCGAAACCGTAGCAATCCAAAGCCACCGATGCGTTTGGCAAGTGCTGTTTTAGGATAGTTGACTGGTGACACCTAACTCGCATATTTTGGCATTATATGTTTAATTGGTCACCTGTGTTGCCAACATTTGCAACGTTTTGATCAGTAGGGCGCAATGGATCATGCTAGTGTGTTCCTTATTTTCTGTTCACATATGTTGTCGATGATCTGTTGGAACGAGTTTCAAACAGTGTGATGTTTGTTTTCTGAATCCAAACCAGAATATAGTTGTATGTTGTAATTTTTGAACATGTTTTTGACTTGGTAATCATTCTCAGAGGTGTAGGTTTTGCTTTTACCCAATGTATGAACTGATGGGTCATCTTGTCGTTTTTGCTTTCTGAATACAGAAGAGCTAATCATCATGGTGGTGGTCAAATAAAAGTTCATCTTGCTTCAGTTGCCACTGTAGTAATAGGGACGCAGAAAAAGGCTGCTGTGGCGATTTTCAAATCCACGTACTGGTAGCAGCATTACTTTGCTAAATCAAGTCTTGGTGATGCTATGGTCTTTTGTTGAAATCTTCAGTTGCATTGTCATCTATTTGCTAGGAAAGAAGGAAACAAAACCCCCCAAAATGATTTATATTTCTCTGAAAAATAATAACCCAAAATGAACAAATTTAGTACAATCATATTATCTTGAATTTTATGAATATTGAAAAAGTAAGACTTGAATTAGAGCTAAACTGGGAGAGATATCACTGTTTATTTTTGTTGGATATATGAAGGGCAAAAGGAGAGAGGTGTCGCTACCTGGACAAAAATATAAATAAAGATAGTATTTACTTTTTTGTTAATGCTAAGTAAAAATAAATGCCTTCCAATTGAAGATCATAATCGATCGACAAGATATACAATAAGACTATATTGTGCTGCCGGATACGGCCAACTCAAAGCGCCATGCCCTTCAGAACATACTGTATGTGCTACCTATGCTGCATGACGTCCTTACACAGGGTGCTCACTCAGATACTCTGTGCATGTTTGTATCCAACTTTAGTCCCACCTCGCCTCTTGGCAAGGCTTCACACCACCTTATAAGGGGAGACCACTTACCACTCCTAGATCAGTGAAGTTGGCAGAAGAAATGCTACACGTACACACAAAAATATAATAGCGCGTGCGCTTGCGTGAATATTCACGACATAGACTTTGGACGCTTGGCGCGGCCACGCCACTTGCCGCCATTTTCTTTTGGCGGATGCTCTTAAGCCACCTGATCAGCCGTTGGCGGATGCTAGGCGTAAGCCGGCTGATAAGAGCCAAACTTAAGCCACCTGATCAGCCGTTCATTCGCTCAGGTACAGTGTATTTTGAGCCGCCCGATCCGTGATGGCAAGACTACACGAACTATCACAACATCGCGTTCATCCCAAAACCTGCCAATGTCTTTGTGGCCTCCGGACATCAGGTGTGCTGCACACGCACCATCGCCCGACTCCACGCTATTCACACGTAACTGCGTTAAGTTGCTGCAGCGCGCTCCATTGCAGCATCCGGCGACGGCGATGCTCCGGTGGTTTGTTAATGCTTCATTGCCGCCTCCGAACGCCCCACAGCAGCACCGAACGCTGCATCTAGCCGCCGGCGAGCGCTGAGATGCAGTACCTGGAGCGACGGCGAGCACTGCATCGGAGCACGGGGAGCCGCCGGCGAGCGCTGAGATGCAGTACCTGGAGCGACGGCGAGCACTGCATCGGAGCACGGGGAGCCGCCGGCGACGCTCCATTGCAGCACTGAGCGCTACATCGCAGCTTCGAGCTAGGTCGCCGGCGAGCGCTCCATGGCAGCACCGGACACTGCATCGAGCCGTTGGCGATCGCTGCGATGCGCAGCACCGGGAACAGCCCTGCGAGAGTGCTGCATCGGAGCATGGGGAGCCACCGACAAGCACTCCGTTGCCGCTCCGCCGCCGGCAACTTGTAGCACTAGCAACACCGACGGGTGCATCGCAGCGCAAGCATGCCAACGAGGTTGCATCGCACCACGACGGCCTTGGACGAGTTGCTGCATCGCAGCATCGGCGGCCGTGGTCGAGCTCCCGTGTCGCATTGTGTGGCAGCACTGATGAGCGGCAAAAAGCTCGGTGGTGGTTCCATTGGAAGCTTCATTGCAACGCCGGAGATGCTACATCGAACTACTGCAGGTGGGGCATGTGCAGCGACGGCCGGCGTCAAAATCTCTGTTGATTTCGCGCCAGCGGGGTGTTGTGGTCACCGCTGCGAGCGTCTCCCCCATGGCCGGCGTGACGAACGGAAAAGAGGAAGGGGAATAAATGTGTGGAGAAGAAAAATCCCGTAAAGAAGATAAGGCTGGAAGTGGAAGCGTGGGCAGGCCCCACAGGGGCACGTGTCGAGAGGAGGAGGCGATTTACGGGAGGGAAAGATCAACCGGTTGATTTAGAGAGTTTTCCTTTTCTTTTTGTGGTTATTCATAGATGTACATTATTACTAACTTCATCGGGAATTTTCAGTGGTGCTGGCGACAACGATGTCTACGCATGTCGTACACCTGTCCGGAGCCGTTGCTTGACGTCCTTTCCTACGTCCATGCTCGAGCTCGACGGTGAACGTCTCCTACGTCCATGCTGGAGCTCAACTTCCCGGAGATCGAGACCCGGGCGGTGGCGGAGTGGCTCGTGGCGCAGGGTATCCGGATGGAGGAGATGCTGGCGAAGAAGAGACCGGCGGTTGTCGTCACTCCCGGAGAGAGCGGCGATGGCTCGGTTTGCGCGGGAGCATCCCGAGTACGTCCAGGTCGAGCAGGAGTTCTACTAGTAACATTTAGCAAAAAAAAAAAAGAATCAAATTCTAGTAGAGAAAATCCACCCAACCAAATCAATTCAATTCTTAGGAGCCAATCATGGTGTTTTTAGTCGTATTTAGTAACAACAAATTAGTAATAAACACAAACAAGAACAGTTACCTCTTATTCGATAGATATTCCCTGATACCGGTCCAACTTGCCCATTTGAGAAGAGTGTTGCCCCACAAGTTTCCATAACAAATTGCTGAGAAGGTTCGGCATATCTGGTTTGTGAGACACCGACACAAATGCATGGCAATCAAATTGTCCTTGAAGCTTACGGTACACTTCATTTGCAAGTGTGGTTTTTCCAAGACCAGCGAATCCCACAATAGAAGCCACCCTCAGCTCTTTCCCTTCAACCATCAACATCTTCCACGAGCTCGTCTCTTGGAGCATCGATGCCCACAAGACCGGCCGCCTCTGCATAGATGGCAATCACTCTTGGATCGACAGCGACAATGCCGGATTATGGAGTGTACTCATCAATTTTGTACCTCGTGCGCCGGTCATGCACTTCACTTACACGAGTCTCGATCCTACGGATCATGGTGGCCATTTGATGGCGCACCCTGAGCTTCTTCAGGCGTTCGGCAGTCTTCTTCAGAAATCCAGTGGTTGCGCCTTTTTGTCCAAGGTCACGCATGAAATCGTCGACGCAGTCTTCGATGTCGTATGACATCTCCCGGACCTGGTCCCTCCACTCCCTCGCCTGAACGTCAAGCTCATCCATGCCTGCGAGCTTCACAAGCAGAGCACTCATGCTACTGAACTCGTCCAGAAGGGACGCTACCTTGTTCCGGACGCCTTTGATCTTGCGATGCTCATTCCCCATCAGCGTTGCGAGCTTCCCGAGGAGGGAGTACATCACGCCGGTGGAAACGCTCGTCATGGTCACCGCCATCTCTTCGCTCCAGGTGCGCCGCGCACTTACTTCGATGCGTCTGTGTGGGTGGGGGTAGGGTGGGTCAGATCGCCGTGCTTGCGGGTGGAGAGCCGCGGGGGTAGAAGTGGCGGCGGCGCAGATCGACGATTGAGGCTGGATCCTTAAGAAAGCGAGGTGAGCTCACCCGAGTTAGCTCAGTGGCTCCATTGGAGGGTGGGGGTGGGGGTGGGGATGAGAAGGAATCGTGGAGCAGGACTTGTGCTGAAACCTGAAGGAGGCGGGGTGAGCTCGCCGGAGTTGACCGGGATGGTCGCTCCGTTGCAGCGTGGGGCGGAGGAGCCAGGAGGGATTGCAGAGCAGATCGACGACCGAGGCTCAAGGATGCGAGCTCGCCGGAGGTCACCAGATTAGTGGCTCCGCTCTGTTGCAGTCTGGCCCGCGCTTAGCGACTAGGATGGGGAATATCAGCTGAACTGGAACACGAGATGTGAGAGCATCTCCAGCCGCCCCCCCGAGAGGCCTCCCACAGGTCACTTTTTCGGTGCCGGCGCCAAAAAAACGTCCCAGTTGTGCCCTCAGGACGCCGAAAAGCGCCGGTTCGGCCCGTTTTTAGGCCCGGCGGTCGCAGGCCGAACCTGGCGCACTGGGGGGCGATCGGGGGCTTTGGCGCAAGGCAAAAGCGCGGCTGGCCCACACCGTCAGGTGGAAAAGTTAAGTTCTTCTTCCCCGACTCGCCTCCCACCCCCCGCGCCCTCGGCCGCCAGTAGCTATCCCGGCGCCGCCCGCCGTCCTTCACCGCTAGATAGCCAATCCCCGCCGAAAAAATAGCAGAGGTTTGCCGAGGCAGCCCCTCCACCAGCAGCTGGCCGTTTCCGGCCGCGAAGGGTACACGCCCACCGGGCGCAAGGTGTTCGGCGATTTGCCTGCCCCGGCGATGGACTCGGATGACGAGGATGCGCTGGCCATGCTGCTGGAGGAGGAAGCCGAGGCCGACGTCCAGGAAGAAGAGCATCTCATGGTGCTCGCCGCCCTCGCCCAGCTGTTGGTGAGCAATGAAAAGCCGCGGCGAGGTGGCTCAGCGCCGGGGCGGGTGAAAGCAAAAAACCGGCATCGTCTCGAAGGCTACTTCATGCTCTACTCCGACTACTTCGCCGATGCTCCACTTCACGGCGACAAAACATTTCGGCGCCGTTATTGGATGAGCCGAAAGCTCTTCCTCAGGATTGTGAATTCCATCCGGGAGTTCGACAACTACTTTAAGTGCAAGATGGATTGCACCGGCAAACTTGGATTCACCTCGATCCAGAAGTGCACGACAGCGATGAGGATGCTTGCATATGGAGCTCCCGGTGATTCACTCGACGACTATGGGCGCATGGCCGAGTCCACCAGCATAGAGTGTTTCTACAAGTTCTGTCGGGCAGTGGTGGCAGTGTTTGGACCACAATACTTGAGAACACCCAATGCGGAAGACACTGCTCGGATCCTAGCACAGAATGCAGCAAGAGGATTTCCTGGGATGCTTGGAAGCATCGACTGCATGCATTGGTTGGAAGAATTGCCCATTTGCTTGGCAGGGGATGTACAAAGGCGCCAAAGGCGGTTGTAGTGTGGTACTTGAGGCGGTGGCCACACAGGACCTCTGGATTTGGCACTCCTTCTTTGGTATGCCAGGAACTCACAATGACATCAACGTGATGTAGTGCTCCCCTGTCTTTGCCAAGCTTGTTGAAGGTCATTCTCCTCCGGTGAACTTCGAGATCAATGGGCGACACTACAATAAGGGGTGCTACCTAGCTTATGGCATCTATCCGAGATGGTCTACATTTGTGAAGACTATCTCAAACGCTGTGCCAGGAGGCAAGAAGTCCTACTTTGCCAAGTGTCAGGAGGCTTGCAGGAAGGATGTCGAGCGGGCTTTTGGTGTGCTCCAATCCCGATTTGCTGTTGTCCGGTACCCTGCTCAGACCTGGTCGAAAGATCAAATGTGGGAGATCATGACTTGCTGTGTCATCTTGCACAACATGATGATCGAGAGCGAGCAAGAAGACCCAGTGTTCGACACTGAACCATACTACAGGCAGGGTCCTCCAGCCGAAGTTGATCACCAGCTACCGGCAACCTGGACTGCCTACCTCAGTATGCGTCAGGAGATCCGAGACCCACAGGTGCATCATCAGCTGCAGCAGGATTTGGTGGAGCACCTATGGAGGCTCAAGGGCGACGCCGGGCGCGACATGTGATGAAATATGAGTTTTTATTTGTTGAACTATATAATTTGTATTGAACGATTTGTTGTTGCACTATTTTGTTGAACTATTTGATTTTCTGTGATGAACTATGTGATAAAAAAAATTTATGTTGATAATTGAACGCCGAGCCACGACGACCCACGCCGAATATGGGCCTATTCTTGCCCATAAGGGCCCTTCATTCGCCGAAAGTGGGCCGAAAAATGGTCCAATATCGGCGCCTGGGGGCGACGGCTGGACGCAAAACCGCCCCAGCGCCGATTGTATCGCCGGCTCGCCCTCAGGGGGCGATTTTTATGCGTCCTGGGGGGCCAACGGCTGGAGATGCTCTTAATGTTAACGGTGAGCATCTCTAGCAGATCGCCTGAAAACTCATGGTTTGTACTCCCTTCATTTCTAAATATTTGTCTTTTTAGAGATTTCAAATGAACTGCCACATACAGATGTATATACACATATTTTAGAGTGTAGATTCATTCATTTTGCTCCGTAAGACAAATATTTAGGAACAGGGGGAGTAGAAATTTTATAGAAATTCTATATGATAGTATTTGCAAAGAAAAATTGCTTTGAAGCTTTTTGATTTGTAGGAATGGATTCCTATCCTATTCCTATGTGGGATAGGAATCAATCCTTCATATTGAACAAAGTAGAAACCCCTCCCGACCCTCGCGCCGCTCCTTCCCCGAGGGCGACACGGGCGCGACCTCCCTCCCCTCCTCCCGGCACCCGCTGCGCTCCAGGCTCCTTCTCTCCCTCGCCGTCGCCGGTGGCCTCCGGCAGGCAAAGCCTGTGCGGAGCCTGCGGTGGCGGGGCACTATCTGGCTGCAGTTCGCTCGGGAGAAAGGGGATCTCGCGCGCGGGTTGCGGCCTTCCGGCGCTCGGCTCCGGGGCGGCGTCCTCGTGTGCGGCGGAGGTGGTCTTCGGCGCACGGAGCTGCGGCTGGTCGCGGCGGTGGGCGCGCTGTTGCGGGCGCGCGGTCCCGATCTGGGGCCTCGCGG